>NW_017305474.1:615401-634099 GCF_001594115.1 Trachymyrmex septentrionalis
TATACATATCGCTCATTTGCTGCAGCAAAGATACAACTCAAAATAGTAAGTTTTCTAGTAAATAAGTTTGAATGTTTTGAACCAATAAAATTTTGTAGGTATATATTAATTTTGAAATAAAATTTTTATGTAAGAACTGATCGTAAACGAATAAAAGTATGTATATACTTTTAAAGTATATATTTTTGTTTTTTCTTTATATTTCTGTTTTTTGTTTTGCAATTAATTAAAGAATGACAATTTTTTGTTATATTGTTGTAGCAAATGAACAATATGTACATTATTATAATAAACAGTTATTTAGTAAAAAAAGTTTATATACTGCGCTTTCCTGAGACATCTACAGGAAAGAACTGCCTATCGAAATTAATTTCACCGAATATTTATCGCTTCACGCAAATTCTGAGTAACCCATGCGTATTGTACATTGCAAAAGTAGTCAGAATAACGGTTGACGAGCATAATAAACACGCCATTGCGACTCACCGTTTATGATATGATTAGTTGCACATTGATTAGCAACATATTAATCAATAATAAATTATGAGACTTAACATTACTATCGCGGTGATAATGAGATTGCAAATATGAGAATGTATATTGTATATCACCTATTGTAATAGTTACATATATTTTATAATTGATATTCAGCTATGTATTAACGGCAAATTTACATACTATTTTTAGCTAGATTGTCTAAGATAACGAGAATCGCGTACTTCGATCGTCATTAGGTATTATGTGAACGAGTTGGAAGAACGTTATGTAATATCGTACACAAAATATGAAATTAAGAAAAATATTAACAAAACTGCAGAATACATTTAGTGTTAAATCACATAGGACAAATAAATCTCAGTATATATATAATGTAAAGAGAAACAAACGGCATAAATCTAATGAGTCATCGAAAAGTTTCGTTTTGTGATTTCACAATATACCAACTCAGCAAGGATGAATAATGCTAACATGACTTTTGCAAAGTAGCAAAATAATGACGTATCGCAGTTACATTAAATGCAATTAACATTTTCATAGTATAATAAGTATATAGTATAATAATTTGTAAATATCATCTTTGCTGAGTATCTCTCTTTGATCTTTCCTCCAATTAGGTACTAATAAAAAGTGTTCTTCCATTTATTGACCAGTTGTGTACCGTAAGTGCGACTGATTTTCGTAACAAATCACCAATGCATGTTAACTGACGTTGATATGGTGTGGCTTGTTCTTTTCCTTGCACAATGTCTGAGTTCCTCATGCTTGTGTGTATTGTATACCAAGCGCGATATATGTCAACTTACTGCCTACTTTTGCTATGTACTATTTACTTCCACATTTTCCGATATAGTACTTTTTCATGAGAAAACGTCTCTTCACGCACACCACATCCACGAATCCTACACAAAGGTACCCGTATAGGAAAATTAACGAAAGAAGAAGAAACCAAACGTGGCATGAATTTTCTTCTCTAATATCTTAATCCGACGAGTGTGATTCGATCGAATGTGATTCAATTTTTTATGTAATTAGATCTGTATTTGCTGTTTTGCTGTAATATGTTCTAGCAAGCTATGATTATTATAGTTACACAGTTGACACGTGTATATCAATTTAACTAACTGGTTCCCGTAGTTATTTAAACAGAAACCTGTTGCGATCCAACAACACAGAATAATATACGTAAATATATTAGTTATATTTAAATTTTTTTATTCGACCAAAAGCAGACGAAAGATATATATTGGATACTACAAAGGACCGCAAAAGGTTGTCGACTTTCTTGGTTAGTACTGCTACGCATAAAAGCAATTTCTATCAGACTTCATCGCTTATAATAGTTGTTTATATAGTTACATCAAAATAGTAGCCCCTCAAGGCATTTAAAATCTGTAATTTGAGAAGCAGTTATATGATCAATGACGCAGAACAATTGACGCATAAGCGCTTTATATTTATCCGATACGTTATTTAGTTATTTTTATCTAGCTAGTTTTATATCATTCAGTTGATGACGTTTTTTTAGATGTACATAGAATCACGAACTATGTTCCTATTCGACAAAATCCGTTTTATTTCGTTTTAGTGATTCAACTGAAGGTATTAATGAATCGTTCGCAATCGGCTTAGCTAATTTAGCGGCGGCGATTCCGTGTTAGTGATCGTGAATAGTCGCTTAAGTCGTAGTCCCTAATCCGTATGTCTGGCTACCAACTTAGTCTTTGTATGTTTTTCATTTGGCTCGTTTTGTAGCAAGCAAAACAACGTGACCAACAACCTGTTAGACCTGTCGGACTTCGATACTCTGAGTAATAACAGTCCTGGCTACGATACCGGGCCGATACTCGAACTGACGCCCAATCTAGCGAATGAGGATACCCTCAACTCCAATCTGAATCCGGCGGCGATGCCGTTTACTCCGATGGGGTTCGTGCCCGCTGCCACTAATGCCAATGTTAATCCGTTCCAGGACAATTTCATCAACAAGCCACAGGATAACAATCAAGTACCAGGTATGTAAATCAAGGTTTTTATTGCATTTTTAATCATTGGATTTTGTTTAATAAAGAAAACTGGAATCGCGATTTTATAAAACCTACATGTTACAACTATAAATGGACTAATATATCATTTTAATCGAAAATATCTAAATAACAGATAACTCCTGTATAAATGCTGTCTCTATTTTTCTCCGCAGATTTACTGTCATAAGGTGTCTCTTAAACGTTCCCGGACGAACAGAAAAAGAGCAGTTGGGCAACCGAATTGCTCATAGCGAGCGGTAGCATTCGAAACGAGACGTTGTTGTTTATGATAATGTAAATAACCGCCGTCGCGCGACGTATCATGTGTAAAGGGGATATCTCGATGAAGCGAGATGAGGGCGCAAAGACTATCCCCGTACCTCACAATCATGCCGAGCTTTGAGCGTCGTCACCGGGAAGAAGGAAGTGTAAAATAATATATAATGTTAATTGATTATTATTACGCAACAGCAAGTATGGACACTCAATCTGTGTGTCGTAGTACGCTATTAGACAAATGTAACTTTCTAAAGGAAGGGGATTGAGGCCTATTTGTAACACATCATTTTCAAATGTTCATTACACGGACATATTTTACGATAACAAATCGACATAAAATTATTTTTTTTCTCACATACACACGCAAACATACATATACACACACGACTTCGCCCTTATTACACATACATGCGTGTGTAGATTACAATTAAGATTTTTGAGGCGTTAATCAATAGAGATGACAAAATTGAAAATTGCTCGGAGAGTAAATGACGAATAAACATACAAGACGCAAAAGAAGAAGAGAGGTAAAATAGAAGTCGGATCAAACGCTGAGAACGTATCTGCCAAAACAATGGATTAAAGAATGTCCCTAACATATAAGATAACGTAGCGTGGTACTATCTTATAACAATTTCATGAGTAGATCTAAGCGCGTTATTGAATAGGGAATTCATAAGAGACATTCTGCAGATACGAGATGGGGAAAAGTAGATAGAAAAAGAGAAAACTTTTCTTCCATACCAGATTTTGGGGCGTGCGCTCACTAGTCAAGCAATCTTACTGTTTTTTTTTTCTTCTTTTTATCGTATTTCATTTAGAGGGCCTACTTAACATTGGTATATATTCTAGATATTTGCTAGACTTCACTATCGTTACGTTTTTTCGCGGATCGTGCATAAATTTTCTAGCTGTGATGACGAAGACGATAATGCTGATTGCTTTGTGAGATAGCCGCTGCATAAGTTAACGGTGAGTGACGATCTAGTAACGTTAATTGTAAGAATTGTTATGCGAGAGATACTATGGATGGGATTTAATTGCACTTTATTCGATGAAGGTAAATACGATCGATACCGTAACGTTAATGCATAACGTAAAAGCGAATATCGCTGCAACGTCCAAAAAGTGAGTTTTTTACTTGTCATTATTTGCAACATAAAAATTCTGAGACGTGAAATATATCGGTAGCATGCTTTATATTTTGCGCTCGCCCTATCTCACGATATAGATTTTGACAAATTATTTACAAGAATAGAGAAACGAGCATTTCTGTTATTCTGATTTTGTTCGAAAAATATGATCGAGAGAAACGTCGACATTAGAAAAATGATAGGATTAGTGTACAAATTGTTTGTTATTCAATTTTTCTCGTACATTTACGCGCGAGATTTATCTCCCTTTTCCGCTCGCTCTTTACTTTATTCGCATTTTATCATAATCGGCGTAGAGGATTTATCGAACTGATATGTATTATAAAATTCAAATTTTCTCGTTAATAATTATTTAAATTCGAGATTTTCCTTTATTCGTATTTGCGACTTATTTTTCGGGCGCCGGGAAAAATTCTATCATTCGCGAATAATCAATATATTTTCTTATAAACGATTAATATATATTTTTATTGAGAGTTGTTAGAGCGAGCGTATTTGTACAGAGTTGCATCGCGAGTCACTTGTTCATACGCCGAAAATGTTTCGATCACTAAAAAGAAAATCGAGCAAAAAAAGCGTATACATAGCCTGAAACCATGCAAAGTGACAGATTTATTGACGTTTTATCGCCCGTTCTCACATGAGAAATTGTTTCTGCGTTTTTCTTGTAAAAATTTCAACTGTAACGAACTTGGAAACGCCCGATTCGTTACGACTTATTGTATGAAACTTATTTATATTAGTTCTTCTTTTAAATATTTATTAATCGTTTGAACACCGTATATTATCCCTGCGTCACTAGTACACTTATACTATTTTTATTAGATTTGGTTGAGATTCTATTAAAACTATTCTATAAGAATACCTAATAATAATGGTAATTAAATAGAATACGAGAGAATGTTTCTAAATATACAATAACGAAAAAAAAAAATGCTAAATATCATCAGTCATGTCTAAAGAAACAAATACTTCATATTGTAAAAAATGCTTGTATGTAATAAATACTTAATACTGAAAAAAATCTCAGAATTTGTGCTGATTTTGCATGCCCTTTCCTTTTTGTTCCACGACATTTATACATGATTATTCTGTTTAATACGCCGCTCTGTACTGAAGAATATTGTAATAATTCTACCTATTAGGACACCAACTGCAGTTGTTGCGGCCATTTATAACGGTGTAGCGCGAATACTTCTACATTTATCACCGCCCTATAAACCTTTACCTTACCGAAACTAACAGATCCTCTCTTGGTAATGTAAACTTGCAAACCTCACGCAATAAAATACGGCGCAGCCTCCGGGATGCATCGTAGATGCAACTCGTCCCTCGAGTCTCACACTCGCAAAAATTAATGCTTGTACCTTCGTGCCTCTCGTGAATACGATGCTTTCTCCTATCCTTCTAACACAGAAAGTAGTTTCCCATACTAGACGTCTCCTCGCGTGTTCCTCCCCTTCGGAGTCTCTTCTTCAATTATTCATTGTTATCTCAAGAATAGTGTTCAACGGTACAGTAGAGACTATTCCTTTGTCTTTCTTATCGCAAACTTTTCTTCATTTTGTAAAGCCATTTTTATTATTGTCAATAAAAGATTAGCGTATAATAGTTTATAAAATTATTTATACGACGATAAAAATCTATATATTAAGCTTTATATATATATGAAAAAAAAATTTTTATATAAATATATTGCTTTTATTTTTTATATTCATTTCAAATTAAAATCGTCATAATCATCATATATAGAGTTTTTATAAAATCAATATCTAATAAATCTTGGTTCATGCTAATATTTTATGAAAATGAACGGAATTCAGATTTCTTTGCTATATAATTTATTAAAACTGCTAGAAAATTTCAAGAATGATAATAGAGTAAATGAAATCATTTAGAGAATAACATGTTATATAAACACAATTTTCAAACAATGAAAAGCCCATTTCGAGAGAGTTAAGATATACCTTTGTGTGAACCGGCAGTCACGCCGTTTAGCAAATTTACACGATGCAATTATTTGCTTGTCTGCGCAACTGTTGTCACGGTTAATGTTAACACCATTAGGTGCATAACGGCAACTGGAAAAGCGGACGGAATCGTTTGTTTACTTCGTTTCTTCGCGAAGAAGGCGAGGTAAGGAAAAGCTTGCAGCCCTGAGGGTTAGTAATCCGGCGCTTCATCGGTGTAAATTAATTAATCAAACGACGTAATACGCAGACTCCTGCGTTATTACGGGCCGAGGAGGTGAAAAGGATCGCCTCTGGGCAAAATGAGGATTTTGGTTACGCAAGCAACATCCTGCGGGTTCAACGTTCCGGAAAATTAAACCGCGGCGCAAAATGAAACTTTTACATGCGGTTATTTATCATCATAAAAATGATATTTATGACTCATTATATATCATAAATATATCATAACGTAAAATGTAAAATTAAATAATAAATGGACAATCAAACTTTTAAAAAGTATTTACATAATTAATTATATATTTTTAAAAATGTTATATTTTATATATATTATTTTTTTCTTTTCATTTATTAACATGATTTATGAGCTGACCAATTTAAATAATAAAAAAATTCCTAACAGAACGTAAGAAATATTTTAAAAGATAATTTATAAAAAAGTATATATAATCATAAGTAATTATATATAAAATTGGGAAAGCTCTGATGACATAAACATGTTAATTAATTATATACGGTAATTAAAAAGTAAAAAATTAATGGTCTAAAATGAACCAATCTCTAACCCGACGCAAATAGTATTGCTCGCGCAATTAAGGCGAACGCGGGACACGCAGTAATTCTTCGTTTAGCAAATCCACGGTATTAATTCCGTAAATGAATTTCACACATAGCCACCGCGCGACGGGAAACACGCATTCGCTTAACGACGGGGGTGGCTCACGAATATTGTAATTTATGAACGGAAGAACTATTTCCTCCGTTTAGCTTCCACACGTGTTTTTTTCCCTGACATTCAAATTTTCATTCGCGCGGAAAGTCAATTACATTTATCTTTGTTATTGTAAAAATATTATAATATTGTTCATATATTATTCTCTTTATATATTATTATATTTATTAATGTTAAGAATTACTTTTTTATTACACGGAACAATTTTTGCTGAAAGATTTAAAATTTGGTTGGATCATCAAAATAATTATTATATATATATATCGAAAACTCTTAAAAGTAATGACCAGTGCTACAAACAAATTTTGATATTCTATAGCAACTTTGATTTGAGCAATTGTTTGAGCATTTTCAACAAAATTAATTTTACATCTGTATCCAAAATTTTAGATCTTTCAGCAAAATCGTTCTTTCCGTGAATAAATACAGTTATATCAATGCATCTTATTTATACATATGTATAATTCTTATCGATCATCTTTCTCCGATTCCTACTTTCACGATTACCTTTTAAATTAACCTACTTGGTTTACTAATTAATTAATATATTCTTTCTTAATATATCCCGAAGATGTCAAATGTCTGCGCGTTCAAAGACAGAAGGAGGTTTCCAATTTTCACAGTCAACCGTGTAATCCACCAGCTTTGGACCAGCACATTTGTATTGCAGTCGGTGAAACGGTCGGGGGGGGAGGGGGGGAGGGACAAATGGGGGGCCCCGTAATTTGCGGGTTGTAATACTGCGCCCGTCGTTTGTAACCTGTTCGAGACACGTAAGTACAGTCAAGAGAACAGTGCCGGGGAGAGAAGTAACTACGTAACCACATCGTCTCATTGAGGGGGATGTTTTCCTGGTTCTGAAACGGATGTAACTACTACCGCGCCCGCCTATGTGGCACCCTCAGAAAACGCATAGGGGTACTCGATCACCGCTCGCTTCATTCTATTTGCGAGCCTGCGGCCTTCAAGGTTTCGTTTAAATAATATATTACAAGCAGCTGCTTAACCTTATGCCAACCGATCCTGGCAAATTGCTTGCAATTACGATCCATCTTCGATTAATTGCCTTTTAGGTAATTACTTAGCTTCTGTCTTAAAAATAATCGAACAAAAGAATGAATAGAAAAGATATGCCACACACAATGAGAAAAACTTCTAATTGAAAATGAACGAACTGGCATATGCTGATCACATCAACCAGAATTCTAATCATAATAGGACATTTGATTATCTCGATTCTAGTAGAATTAATTCTAGTAAATTTAATTAGAAAACTTTGATTTGTTCATTTTCCAGAATTCCTATTAATGCAATCACTCTTTTTTCAGTATATGCTTTTATAAAGCTAATTGGATTTAGACAAATTAAATAAATTAAATATTAACTGATAATACGAAATCCTTGCAATTGATTAAAAGAATATTTTTTGATGATTGAAAAAATTGTATGATATAATGGAGAAATTATTCAAGCCAAATAATATTTAATAATATTTACACAGAAACACATTATGAATAATTCAAACTTAAAATAAAATCTAATTAATGTTAAATTGTAGCAAGTGTAAACGAGAGTCGATGAGTCACATGAGAGTGATCAATTTAAAATTTGACTTCGCAAATTTTGGAAGCTGCAGCGAAAGAGATGTATTCTCATTATCTTTCCGCTTTGGAGGAAATAAAGGTCAGGTGTGAGAAAGATGGGTGAGGTTTTGAATCTCGAAAGATTCAAATGAAATTCCGCGCTTTTGGTTTATGGGTATGCTCGATTTAGTGGGTAACTCAACGAAGGAGGCGAAAAAGATGCAACTCGGCTCGAGCGGAATGCATTCATTTTGCATGGGTCATAAGGCCTTCTTGCACGCGCAATGCAGACAAGAGAAAGAGAGAGGCAGGGACCCAAGACTCCTTCGCCGAGGTTACTGCACTTTGGGGACGAGTTATCCTTCCCATCAGCTACCAGAAATTCTCGCCCGAGTGTTCTCCGAGCGAATTCCCGAGAGAGAAGCGCGAGCTCCTTTCACAAGGAGCGCTTTTGCAGCTGCGAGATAACGCTTTACGGCGATTTAAATTTGACGATACGACGTGTGTTCATAAATTTGTAAATAAATTATTAGATGTGAACGTATTCAACAATTAACTCTTTCGAATTTCAGTATCTTTTTTTAGTATATTTATAAAACTTCTTGTTCTAAGGAACAAGAAATCTAAAAGAAAATATTATAATAAACTATATTTTATAATCCTGTATAAAAAAAATAAAGTAAAAATTTTCTTTCCCTTGGTGACAACTAAGTTTTGAAATAGATATTCTCACAGGTTCCTGTTTTATGCACTTGCAAGGTTTTTTTTAAAGGCGCACCAATTAAGAAGTAAAAAGGAATTAACTTCTGCAGTAAGAAAAAATAAACTCGTGAAAAATGCGGTGAAGGATCCATGGTCGCATCCATGTTCGAAAGCGAAATAGCGACTGGAAGAAGGGTGAGGTAAGAGAAAAGATACAACCGAACAAAAATGAAGGTACCAGAGGAGAAAGAAGAATTGGATTCGCAGACGAAAACGCAAAAAGAAAAGCACCGCTTTATGAAAGCATCTTTCTGTCCCGCCATGCGGACAACACTTATCCAGCTACCTTAGAAAAATGTACTTCTTTCTTGTGAAATAGGAGACAACAGCGATTGCAAAATGATTGACCACAAGGAATTACTGGCAGTGATATCGGAACGTTTCGATCCTTTCGTCCGGCTAGGCTACTCTATGCTTTTTAATCGCGCCGCGTCTGAGACGTCTTTTTCTACTGTTTCTTTTTCTCTTTTGGTGTAATAAAGACTCAATGTGCCTTGACTCCACAATTTCGCAGACGGAGAATTATTGTTTTACGTTTTTATTCGAAAACACTATATAGCAGAATTATAGACTGTAATTAGTAATCATTCAATTAATTATCGATAACCATCCATCATCAATTTTTTGTAAGCATCTCAATTGAATCGCGATTACAAATGTGATGTAATGAATATCAAATTGATTACAGATTTAGTTATCAATCATACGTTTGAGAATTTCAGCATCATTTTTTCATAGAAATATAAATGAGCCTCTTAGTTGACAAGTAGCATAAGTCCAAAATTCAGAAAAATGCGTTTGTTATAGAAGTAGAAAGTATTAAGAATGTTTGTTTTATCTGTCAATTCAATTTACTTTTATTTTGTTTTTATATTTATAAAAAATAAAATTCCATTTTACATCATAAATAAAGTTACCATAAAAGAAGCTGGACTTAAGTCACTATTCCAGGTTTTTTTACGGTCACTTTATTTATGATGTAAAATTAATTTTTATTTTTTATAAACATAAGAACAAAATAAAAGTAAATTAAATTGATAGATAAAACAAACATTCCTAATACTTTCTATTTCCATGAAAAACATATTTTTCCTAATTTTGGACTTATGCCACTTATCAATTAAGGAGTTCAATTATAAATAAAATTCGAAATTCTACATTCGAGAATTGAAGGGACAAACACTAGTTTTCAAACAGACGAAAATGGTGAAAGAATTTAGATATTAAACATTCATATCCTTTCAATTCTCGATTGTTTTTCCACCAGCCACAGCACTGAAGTACCTCCTCTTCCAAGCCCAATATATGAATCCATTTGCATTCATTAATGTCTTTTTATTGGCATTCCGGCATACTCAAGCGCGTCGCAACGCAGTAAAAATGCATGCGTAAAAGCCGAGAAAGTTTCGTCATTTTCGTCAAAATCTATTATAGGTATATTATTCAAGCCTCTCGATTAGAATCGCTTTTAAACTATCACAATTTTTTATCTATAAAAATAATTTACTTTTACTATTTCTGCACGTACATAAATAGATTGTCCCGCGTATCTCCGCGTTAAAATCGGAAGTAGACGGTTCTGCGAGCAATTCCGTGGTTAAAGGAAATCCTCGCGGGATTTCCTTGTATTGCTTCGAGATACGTTGTTCAAGAGAAGGGAGCGAAATACAAACCACGAACAGAGGAGAAGGCGAGAATCGGGGTTGAACGGCTGTTTGCAAAATTATCGGGTGGAACGAGGGAAATCGGACGGAATCCGCGTGTGACCGCCGGCCACAAATGCCGGATGCGACTTGCCCTTTGTCGCACTCTCACTAGCCGATATACGTGCGTCCTGCTTGGCCAGAATCTCCATCTGGCCGGTCCTGCTGATCGGAAATCATTGCCACGCCGCCAATTGTCAGCCACCAGCACGTCGGATTGGCTCCGATCCCAATACAACCGATTCGCGATTCCGTCCGGCACGATCGCGTTATCCGGATTATCCGCGGTCGCGCCCCTTGAAATATCAGTCCGTAGGACGTGGAGAAGTTTCGGATTTCGGGGCTGACTTTTCGAGCCAGCTCGGCACGGATTCGAGCTCTCGGATTTTCCAAGTTAGAATCACAAAAAGAACTTGCAATAGCACGTAAAAATAAATACACACAGTTTAAAGCGGTTCAACTTTAAAATCACAATAGAATATGAATGTTTCAAATTAGTACTTGTCCTATACAATTGAAAATTGGGTACATTAGTAACAATTAGTGTTTCTTTTTTAACCCATAATATATATTGGGCAATTCGTGTCCTGAGTGTTTCTTTTCTTTGAAATACTACAAGCATTTGGCTAAACAGTGGTCTCTATTTTTTCCTTTTTTTTAATACACAACTTTATCAATACACAACTTTCCATAAAAGTTAGAGTATAAAAATCACTTAATAATTTTTGTTTACTTGTAAAAGTGATCATAATTAATCCGAACATAAACGACTCATCGCGTGTGAAGGATCAGAATATCATCAAGACTCGATATTTCATTTTCTGATTAATTTGTATATATATTTAGACTTAATCTCACTTAGGCCCGTTTCTACCAATGTAGATTAACTTTACTCTCAGTTCAACTTACTTATATACTTTTTATCTTTTTTTAATGCTCAGAACTAAAAAAGATAAAGAGTTAAACCAAAATTAAAATTAAACTATTGATAAAAACGGGCCTTAGCCTGATGATAATGTAAAAATTGTTCTTTCTATCTGTGATCAAATTAATAGTTTTACAGCAGTAATTTTAAAAGATGCTCACTACAAAACTATCAGTGATTAATCATAGTTACAAAAGTATATTTTTATATTATCATCAAGTTACGTCTAACCACAAATTGATCGGAAAATGGAACACTAGGTGTACTAAAGGTGAAGTTTCTACGTCAAAATTTTGAAAATAAATCTAGAATTTCAAGTTCGACTTTCCGAACGCCTCGGGATTCCGACGATTGCAACGGAAATCTTTTATCGCGCGTAACTTATATATAGAGTTCGAAGACTGCAGCAAATTATCGACAGGAACGCAACCACGATAAATCCAGATTTAGAAAATTCAGATTTACAGAGTCGCGGGCGGGGATGTAAAGGGCTGCAGGAGTGCGCCATAAATTTGAAAGAAAAAGGAGAACAATGCGCGCAGAGGAGCGGTGGGCGGCCTCGTCGAAACTTCGGCAAAGTTAGTTTCTCACGATTAAGGCTTACTGCCTCTTATACCGGGCATGCTGTTCCTGTATCTCGCTTCCGGTATCCCTCTTTGAGAGACTATCGCACTCTCGGAGAGGATCTCGATAGCGCTCGCTCGGTTTGGCCGAATGAAATTTTAATTTTTGATAAGGCACCACCCGCCCCAGTTCTCTCGGCTTTTCCCTCTGCTTTCTTCCCCGCCGCGTGATCCGAGCAACCTGCGTCGGTTTCGAGATATTAAATATCGCCGGGAACGCGGTGTAGCGACGCGGAGAAATTTCGCGAAACGGCCGCACGGACAGCCCTTGTGAATCTTTTAAGGCTGCTCGGAGGTCGAGCTGCATACATATGCTAAAAGAGACCAGTTTCCGTAAAACACGTTACGCTCGGTTACGTCGAAAACTCTTCGGATAATTTTAGTTCAAGCTCACCTGTTCTTTTCTAGACTACTTTAGCTACAACTGAAGCGTTTTGACTACGAAGAGCTACGCAATGTAAAAGTGATCTTTATCATGAAGTTTAAATGTCTATTTTACATAGAAAAATAGGATATTTGTATTTTACTTCTATATTACATTTTTACATGCATCACATTTGTTAATTTTTTTAATATACTTTAAACGTTAAAAGACCTTAAGTCATGTTTGAAATTATCTTGGAGATTACTATCTAACGTTACGTAATGTTTTAAACCATCTGAGATCATTAATCGTTTCTACATTAATCTCCATCTACGAATCCATTTTCTAATCAGTTCCAGACCATCGGATAGCGGTTGACAACTTGACAATATGTGGGGTTCCGCTTGTCACGAAACGTGAAAGATGGCAGAGAATGGCTCGTGACAATAACGCAAAGGTGAGTAAATGAGAGAGAAGAAGGAGAGGGTGAGAGATGAGAAAAAGCAACGAGGAATAGAAGTGGGTTCTAGGGTATATGGTTGCACTCGTACATTCAACAAACGAAAGCAAAACACAGCAGGGTGACGGAGCGACGAAGAGGAATGGAAGAATACACCAAGGAAGGAATACTTCCAAGAGAGGTAAACTGAGAGAGGCAAGGGTGGCGGAGCAGTGCGTTACGCCATGTGTGAAATTACAATCACCCATCCCTAATGCCCTCGCTCTTCAAGTCAACTCCGTTTTCGTGCACGTCTCGTGTACATATGAAGCAAGAGGGTGTTTCAGAATTTGTGCAAATATCGAAAGTATGCCTTAATAATTAATTAGTCACACGTATTATGGAATTAAAAAAAAATGTACTAAATTTTAATAAACATTTGTTGAATTATTAACTGAATATTTATCAAATGCGTAAACACATATTTATTTGATGCAACAGAATTAATACGATTTAAATATAATTTTTTGAGTAAATATTTATTTACTGTAAATAAATTTTTATTAATTAATTTTAATTAATACCACACGGAAACAAAATAAATTGGGTGATACAGCAAACCTATAACTTACGCAAATTCAATATCTGTAACTAAGAAGATTTGATGGTTCAACAAATCACTAATGTTATTCAATTTCGCTACTTTAACGTAGAAAATTGACTACATATTACGACTGTAGATTTGCTGAATCAGTGAAGTTTTCACTGTGTTTTTTTCCCATGCATCTAAATAAATACATTACATTTTTTTGAAATATAGTAAATTTAGTAAATTTGTTTCAGTATATGATTACTGTGTATGTATTACTACAAAGAGTGTACAAAGAGAACAGTTTTGCTGAGATATCTAAAACTTTGGCTAAACACATCCTGAAAATAATTATGTTGAATTATCAAAATAATTACGTCAGACGTTCAAGCAGATTGCTAGAATATAAAAATTTTTTGCTGTTATTACATTTGAGTTTTCTACATAATTGTTTTGATGATACAACAAAATTATTTTCGGACCATTCTATCTAAATTTTTAGTTAGATGGATGTTTCAGCAGAATTATTCTTTCCATGTATAGTCGTGCATTTTCACATACTCGAGTTACTTCAGCGCTCATTATCTATTACAATTATATATATCATAATTATATATATTTATATTATTATATAGTATATATCGTATACAATTATATATATCGTAATTATATATTGTATATCATAATTGTATGAGCTACGCTACATAAATTATATTCTATCTACAGTTCGTAGTTCAAATCTCGTTGTATATCTGATCTACACAAGCAATAGCGAGAAACGTGTATCGCAAGGGTTTAACATACCGGCTTCTCTCTCTGAAGAGCCTTTGGTAAACTTTGACGTGTAAACCTGTCGAGGTAACCCTCTAGCTGCGGCCGCTTATGCGGCAGCTCGGAAATATAATCGTTTAATGTCCGCGTAACACGCTCTTGAGACGATGGTTGCGCGGACCGACTAAGAAATTTACACAGCCGTCGGCTTTCACGCCTGCTATTAATTCGTTGCTCAGGCGCATACAGCAGTTAATCTCGTTGGCTTTTCTCGACAGGGTTGTGCCGTAAACTATAAAATTTCTCTCATGTATCTAAAAGTGATTGCATTTACTTCAATCTTTGTGAAATACCGTTCCGCTCTGCCTTACTTTTATTTTTTTCCATCACGGAAAGAAAAGTAGATCAGGTGATTCAAAGCCATGACTTGCTACGCGAGTACAACATTTATAAACAAATTTAACAAAGAAATTATGTCTGTAAGCAATTATTAGTATGATAATTTAGCTTTTTTTTTTTGCTATAATGAAAATTGCTAATGTAATAAGTTTTCTTCATTACAGTAGCAAAAGTATGCGTCATCTTAGCTAGCATGTTTTGTTAAAAATTTTGATCTACATTGGATTGATTTCTCGTAAAAAGTTATCTTTGTATTAATAAATATGCTGTATTAATAAATATGCTATTACGACACAAATATAATTGTCGATAATCGCTAATTTTATTTATCTGTAAAACTTTTTTAATTTAACATAGAAAAATCTTTATATATCACAGCTGTTAGATTTGAATCAATGAAGTTTTTAATTGTTTTGACAAATCTTTTCTCTGTGTATGTATCATATGTAAAAAATATTTACAATAAGCAAGTAATGGAGCAAAATATTTACAACTTGCTATGAAAAAATTTTACAGCAAATATAATACATATATTTACATATATATATTTGCAAAAAAAGACAGACTGTCTTCTTGATTGGCGCGGATTATGAATGCGACATGGACATTAGAGCGGCAATTTTCCAAGCAATTTCATCTCGCAAGTGCGTAACGAAGTGCGCATTTTTCTGACAAAAGGCGATGGAGGATCGGAGCGACGAGAACGAACTTCTGTGCACATGATATTAATGTTGCACAGTCCGATTTCTACCGGGTGGGCAATTGACGTGTGAATGTTGCACCGTTGCCAGAAATCGTCAGCGCACGGATGAGATTAATAAATATTGTAGAGAGAGGCGAAAGGAATGTATTCCTGGGATGCACGTGATTTAAAGAGGCAGCTCGCTTGCGAGAGCCTTTTTTAATAAATAAACCGACTACGTAAAATTACTCGGGAGATTGTACCTTTTTTTATGGACCGCCGGGTAATCGTTTCTCCTGGCTCGATCCACTCGTCACGCGGAATAATTAATAAGCTCGAAACGGACAGATGCGATCGGACGAAACGATGGAAACGTCGACACGATGCGACGTGTATTTAAATGTCCAATCTAGCGAGATTCGTCTCAATAAATTTCCCAGCTCAATCGACCGGCTTTACTCTTTAAAATCCATCGAACATGCTGAACGGGACGATAAAATGCAATTTCTATTGACAAATGTATACAGGTTATCCTAGTATCGGAAAATGTTTTGACAAATTCTTTGGCGTGTATTATGTTTTATACACGATCGGTTTCGTGTAACGAAAGATACTCGTATATCTATTATAGAAAAAAATTTGCAACAGTAAATCAATACAGGTTAATTTTTAACTTTTCAATTATCGTAAAGATTAATATTTTATTTGTCGGTTAGCGATCGTATTACGATTACTAACGAGCTTTCGATTACCTGGCAGAATGCCTCATCAATTCATCGTGAGTTTTCGAATTTTTCGATTATTTTGTCATCCCCATCCCTCATTAAACGTTTAACGCATCGCATACTTTGCAATTATTTTTTCTTTTGATAATTTTCCCATTAATAATTTATCAATATTCTATATAATCAAATAAATGATATATGAACTAAAAAAAAAAACGAGATAAGAGATACAGCAGTTTTGGGATAGGTTTCTGTTGGTATTGATTTTTGCGTGCTTGTAGTAACGCGTAACACGACCTAGCAATTTACTTTTGTAAAATCCTCCCTTGTGACAAGTACACAATTACACACGCGGTTCTTGTCACGCTTTCTGAAGCCATTGTCTATTACGATCGCTAACGAGCCTTCAATCACCTGGCAGAACGCCTCGTCAATCCATCGTGAGTTTTCGGATTTTCCGATCACTTTGCTATCCCTCGTTAAACGTTTAATGCATCGTAAAGTTTGATGCAATTATTTCTTCTTTTGCAAGCTTTTCCATTTCAACGCTTCGAATTTTATTAAAACTGATATAAAATATTACGACAAATAACCTAATTTATATTATTCAAGATTTAACAATCTAAATTTTATTATCAAGAATTTTTATTATTTACTTTAATTTAATATTCTAAATTGATTATCAATAATTTCTATCGTTTTGTTAATTACTTCTAAGGAGAATGTTATAATTAGTAAGTAACAAGCGATTTTCTCGATAATTATTCATTGCTGTGCCGAGATATAAGTTTTCATTAAGGCATATTCTATTCGGGAACTTTGCAAACAAGTCCATCGAGTATATTGTTTGCGAAAGCGCAGCACGAAGAAAACCGGGACGGATTTGCTATAATTATTGGGTACGAAAAGTGAAAACGCGTGTACATATCACGAGCTAGACAGCAGTGAAGAGATGCTAAGGCAACTTTCTAGACGCTGATTAATCCACAACTCTGAGTAATTTATAGAATAGATTCGCGACCGTTTCAAAGGTTACGCAATGATTACGCAACTTTTTGCAACGTATTTCCTTTAAACTAGCTTTTCGAAGCTTAACTCGGATTTCACTGCATTATTTTATAACGTGAAATTTAGAAATGAATTAATAAAAAATAATTTAAAAAATTAAAAAATAAATTAAGAGTAAAATTATTTGAAATCACAAATTAATTTATACAAATAACGAATTTTTGAATTAATATAATGCAAATAATATTATTGTACAATAAAAAAGTAAAAAATTGATTTTGTCTTTTATCTTTTTTTATTTTCTCTCTCTTTATCCTTTTTATTCTTAGAAATTTGTAAAAGCAAAGTATAAATGTCAAAAGATGCCAGATAATTGAGATAATAGTCTCACTCCATCAAAATCTTTCATCTCGCATTTACTGCAAGGTGCGGACTGAAAGAATGACGTTTAGGGGTGCCCACGTGCACTTCGACGTTCCTGAAAGTTACCCGGTGGGGGACAAGGGATTGCTGCTGCCGTCGACCAATGGGGGGTGCGCGTGCCCGAGAGAGAGAAAAAGAGAGGGACTAGCAGAGGGGTTGCAGGAGTACTGTGGCGTCGTCGTTTGGTAGCGCCGCGACGCCCTCGACGCGAACTAGACGGTTCTCTGTACACGGCACCCCTAGACTCCATGGTATTTCTAACCTAACCACCCTTGCGCACCACCCCGTTCGTGCTCGCGTGACGTGTGTGTTCCGTGGCGCGCTGCTTTATATCGTTTCCCTTCTCGTTCCTCGGCGCAGTACGCGCGTTATCCTTGTTCCGGAAGGTTCGTTGCAACCAGGTGCAAAGAGAGAATAGTGAGAGCTGAGAGGGTGTGAGAGAACACGAGAGAAAGAGAGACGGAGAGGGAAGAAGCCAGCTGGCTCCAGGCTGCTCGGCGGGAGTCCTCGAGGGTGGAAACAACTCAGACTTTGCTGTAAGTATTTTTGTTACTATATACAACTAACTTCACGAATAATGCTCTTCGAAGAAGAACAGAATTGTTGAGAGCTCGAGGAAAAACACTGTCATCAATGGTATCAATGCCTAACATCGATGACATCGATGACATGGCTTCGAAAATATCTCACGAAGAGGATGGAACTCGATCAACCTCTTCAATTTCCATGTTATATATACATATGCAAACACAAACACACACACACACACACACTCTCTCTCTCACACATACACATACATGTTGCTATATATATATATATATA
>NW_017305474.1:634161-640576 GCF_001594115.1 Trachymyrmex septentrionalis
ATATATATATATATATACATATATGATATAATGCGATAAAATCTAATGGCGTAATATATATCGATCTTCTCTATCGTACCTTTATACGAGAAAACTTATTTTTAATTTTGATATATTGATTCTACAAATAAGATATGTGAATGAGGATTTAATAAATACATTTATTATTTTTAAAATAAAAAATAGATTCAATTAAAGACGCTATATGAATCTTCTCTTTTGATTGATTCTCTAGAATATGACGTATCTTGATTTTTCTTGTAATGTTGATTCGATGAATCCAAAATATAAGGGAAAATAATACAATAAGAAGTCAATAAGAAGAAATAGAATAGTAGCCAATGAGAGAAAATATAATTTCCTTATTCATGTATCTCTTATAATACATCTAGTAAGAGCAGCCAGAGCTGTCTCTTGAAAATACAAGTTTTACATTCTCCACTTGGTACTTTTGAAGTTATTGGTGCGAGCTTAAATCTTTTTCTGGTTATAGAGCGATAAGTGTGCTCTGGTTATTGCGAGAGGTAATTCTCGCCTATTGTTCTCGCGCACTGCTGATAAGCACGGGACGCTTTTTCTTTTTCTACGTGATGAGAATTCGCGCCCGACAACTTGCCAGCATTACGATCTGACCTATAAAGTTGCCTGGTTTTACTCTTCTCTGTCGTGTTTTCGAAACGATCGTATAAAAAGTTGTAACCGCCACCATTATTAAAAAACATGACGGATATAACATATACATATGTTAGCCAACTGCTGAAGGCTAATGTCCTCAGTCATACGTAAAATATTTGTTACCGATCTGTAAAGTCTTAGGCCTTTTAACTTTCATAAGCTATACAAAAGAATAACAAAAATAAGTTGACATTTAATATTTTTTCAAACTCTTATTTTATTTTATTTATTTTTATTTATTTATCTTTATTTATTTTATTTAATCGCCATGACTCTCTGAAATATATCAAGGATTTTCTCTCTAAAGCTCTAAAATTGTTTACAAAGACTCACTCTGTTACTTCAGTCTATTAATTACATCAAGATTCTGAAGGTGGAATGCTAACTTCATCGAAGTGAGACTGTCACGATTAGTCGTTCGTAATGCAATTATCAATTAGTCCTTGACAATCAAGGCATTTGTCGTGTCTAACTATTGTATGTACCTAGGCAGAAGGATTATATCGGCGAGAAGTCGAGCGAATTCGAGAAAAGGATGTAGAATTTTATATATTTTCGTTGCGGCAGGTCGATACGCAGCAAAGTTCCCGCAGTAGTACTCGCGAGTACAGCGCAGACGGATTCGATTCTGGTGGAAATAAATCGCGCGCGGGGCCTCGATTCGAAGATCGATCTCGTGTGATATATTTAAGAAAAGGATCGTGCGCGAGAGCCAGGCAGAGCGGGAAAAAGACCCTAGCGCGTAGTTTTCCCCTTTCCTTATACTCCATGCTTAAAGCTCTGGGATTTCGCGTATCGTTCGTGAACCGAAGAATGAAATCGATACGCACGAGACGCGTGTCACGTTCCTCTTTCCTCATCGATGAGCTTTTAATCCTCCAGGCTCTCCCGATGGCACGTGCTATCCTAATATTTAAACTTGCCTAACTTAGGAAAGAGAGGATAATGTAAGCCTTCTATAAATCAAGATTTACTGTCCAGTAAGAGCTTAAAGGGAAAGCTCTTAGCTCGAGGAAAAACAGCTCATTTCCTTTAATTTTATTATTCTTCTCTTTCTAATAAAATTTTAGTGTGGTAGAATATTAATTTTAATGCAACAGTTTTTAAACAAACTTTATCGTGCGATTAAATAAACGATCATCCGCCGCGTTTCTCAACCGCGCGATTTATATCCCTCGCATCCCCTAGCTCCAAATCCTCACAGTCGCTCCATTCATACCTCTAAAATTCTTGTTCGCAAAGAGGGGGCAGTCGCGAAACCGCAGAGAATGCTCAGATAAATAGATCATTTGCGAAAAGGCGGGGCGCGAAACCGAGAATAAGCGACGACAGAAAAAGACAGAGGGAAAGAGAAATGAGAACAAAAGCCGGCAAAAAGCGATCCCGCCTTTCTTGCCGGTTTTTACGCAGCGCCTTCCATCTTTTTTCGTTTTCATATTTCCGAAGCACGGAACGCGTGTCTCCCGCAGATACACGTCCGTGCATTATTATTTTCCCTCCGCGCTTACCGTTCCCATCGCTGCGGATGGCAGGCTTCGCGAATATTTTTTTCTTCGCTATCGTTGTTTCTTCGTTCCTCGCTGTCGCGATCTACGTTGCTTCTTCCTTTGTCTCCTTGGAAACCTTGCGGTAGTTATGCGACGTTCGGTCCCGGTACTCGACAAGCGCAAAGGATACCGGTGGCGAAGGAGGGTGCGCAGGGGGTTGAGGGGAGGGGAGGGAAGGATCCCGACGGGTGCGAGAGGATACGGTCCAGGAACGTGACTTGGATGCAATATTTAAAAGCGGCGCAACGTCAATACTCTCTCCTCCCAACCGGCGCTCTTTCTCGTCGTCTACCACGCTCCATCGCCGAACCTTCCTTCGAGGCCGAGAAGAGAGAACCACCAGTTACCCTGATACCGCACTGAATCGGCCCCCGTGGTCTGACCTTAACCCGGGATCATCCCCTTGTTCGATGAGAAGGATTTTCCCGATACGTCCCGCCGTCCGTTTCCTGAATTTCGTTTCTGCGCTTTGACGTATGGAAAATTCGGTGACGTTGGGCTCTGAGGTCGGTATGAATGAGGGAGAACTTCCGAGTGTGTGCTTAAGGCGATCGTGAATCGTGAATGCGCTCTTTGACTATCGTGGGTCAAAAGGCTGCTTAAACATAGTCTCTATACGGTTGCATCGCGTGTCGTCAAATGTCGCTTTGAAAGCCGTCTTTTGTAACTTCACCCTTCAGTCAAAGACGTCATTATCGAATGTAAATGTGACTATAAAAAATTACTTGAAAAAGTTCTGTGCGACATGTACATTAATTAATCAAGAGAGTGAACTTTATTAAATTTTTCTTCCTCGATATTGTAACAGAATATATTTATTAACAATACGCAAAGTGAACATTTAGGCTGCGAATTGTGTGAAATTTAAGACATAATATTTGCAGCCATCGATGATATTATAAGCACACGAATATTTTATCATTTCCTGACGTGCCTCTATAATTTACTGCTAATGCCTTCCTGCACTGCCGGAAAATCATCCTCACTCCCTTCTGTAAGCAGCGAGCGACGAAAACGAATGAGAAACCGGCAAAGAGAGAAAGATGTACGAGCGGTGATATAACGGTGAGAAAATGCAGGAAGTTATGACAATTATGAGGGGTGGCGGGGAAGGAAGAGGCGTCTAGTTGTGCAACGGCTCGTGAAATGAAATCGGAACGGAGGACGATCGTTTATAAGTTCGACAGATGGAATTCTCCCTCATTTTTACCCGCTATCACTCTTGCAGTATTCTTCTCGCAGCAACAAACGTCTCTCTATAATCTAATTAGAATATCTGACAGGAAGATGAAAATGAATATAAATCTCTCTCGACATGTTTGATTATTGATGACATATTCGTTCGTCACTCCATCATCGGTTAATTTAATTTATGCATTAATCTGATTAATCGAAAACAAATACATGTTCTATCAATTTCAAAACATGCGCGACATGTCTTTTTAAAGAATATACTTTTCACAGTTTCTACTTCGAGAAATAGAGGTTGATGGATATTAAAAACCCCAGGGCAATTCTTTCCGCTCGCTAGATCTCTCTTTGCACTTCGAACCCGGGAGCCTTTGACGCTGGAGGGAAAGACACGCCGGGACGTGTTCTTCCTTTCTTGTCTAGTAAATTCGCGGAGCAATCCAAAGTGGCGTATGCGGGTCACGAAGAGAAGATCCACGTTCGTGTAGCCAAGGTTGACACGACCTAATTAAGAGAAAACTATAAAGTCCCTCACGTTGTCGCGTCGCCGACTCTTGCAATATTCTTTCTATTAATTGAATTCTGGTCTCATAAAATATTTTGTAATCTAAGGGATCTCTTTTAAATTTTATATTTACTAAAATGCCTTTAGTAAATATATTATAAAAATGCTTAATAGTAAATTCTTATTACTGGACGGGTAAATCTGTCTTTGCGAGGACAGATGTAGAAGTAATTAATTTGTCGTGAGCTTTATTATCGCAATAAATCGCCACGGGTCCCGACGTAGATTAGGATAGCCTTTTATAGCTGATTAGCGCCGATTAAAGTAAATATTTAACTCGCTTTGTGTTAATCGCTAAGTAGGGTTGTAGAAAGGGGGTGCAGTAACGCAACCCCCCGTCGAGTCGCGACGGGAGCTGGATTTATGGCGGCCGTAGCGAAACTCGCTTTCTCGGAATTTCGTAAAATTTACAAGCTTATTCCCTTAGCAAAGACAACGGGCCGAACAAAAAAACAAGCGTGAGAAGACAGAAGTGTTGAAATATCAACGTTTCCTTCTCACCCCTTCCCCAACGCCATCGTCGGTTGACTTCGAGGGCAATACCTTATATGAAATTTCATCCGGAACGAAACACTTTTTATCTTTGACAAGAATCGTGTTATATATTCTACGAGTCGCTGTCATTTCGTGTAAAAGATTTGAAATATCATATGAGATGCGACTTGCTCGAATTTTGATTAATGTAAAGCGCAAATAAAATGCTTCTACGTTATTTATACTTAAAAAAAAGTAATAATATGTACAAATAAGTGAAAAATATCATGTATAATAATTTTTTATAAGATATTTTAACACTTATTTGCACAAAGTTAGAATTTCCTTACCAACCTATGTCACCTAAGATACTCGAGCTTACGGTGGCGTCTTAAAGTAAAGTCACCAAAGCTGGGAACATCTTGTACAACGATTTGCATGAGTAGACAATACAGGCGACGACGTAAAAAAAAAAGATATTACCAGACAGCTGTTCTACCATTCAAGCGGTAACGTGCGCCATGGTCCGTCGCAGTTTCCGTCCTCTTCTACGTCCTCCTTTTCTCCTCAGTTTCGCACCCACGCCCTTGCCCTTGACTTTCTCCTCTCTACCGCCTCACCGAGACACTGCCACCTTATCCCCCGAGCTTAATTCGCAAAGGATACGGTCGATGAAGGGCGTGCCTGCTGCGCGTGGAAATGCGTCCAAAAGATGACGAGAGAGGAGAGCAGAAGCTGGTTGCTCGTAGCATGCGAGGCGATTTTAAATGTTACGCGTTGTGATTTTTTAATCAAATCTTTATACACGTTTCGACGCAGATATAATATCCGGCAAAGATGTTCTTTCATATTCTTAATATACAGGCGGTGTAAATTTCTTTCTTCGATCCTCCGGTCTTTCACATTCCGCATTTCTGCCCTTCTATCTCGTGTTCCTCGCAACCCCGCGTTTTCGGATATTGCCGTAATGTCTGTCCATTTTTCCATCCCGTGTCTCGATTCAACCTTATAAGATCTTGGCAGAGAAGCGGAAATGCCAAAAATTCTTCATCAAATGGTAATATACTTATATGTTTTATATAACAATAAATATATTATACTTTTTCCGTTGTTCACCGTTTATATTACAATTATTAATTTATTAAAAATATTTTCTCTAAAAACTACGCAGCATTCAGAATATTTCTGAAATTTTTTCCGGAATATTTTTCACATGAAGCACCATGCATCAAAAGTTGTCTGATTGCGAACTTTCCTCAACGCTATAAATGCGCAGTAATTTAATCTTCAGAACGACAAAAAGTTTCGTATCATGTTTCCTAGATTTCCTTTCCCGGATGAAAAGACCATTTTTCTTTGAAAATATTTAATATGCAAAGTTTTTCCACGATTTTACATCGATTCTATTTTCAATTCAATTAAAGCCTTGTAATTATTCATTAAAATGTAAAACCTATTAGCGAAATATGCTTTAGGCTCTCCTAATATAATATATAAATTATATCTTTCTTAACTATTAATATTTAACGTAACGTCTTGCAATTAATTATTCTACACGGAAAGGACAATTTCACTGAAGTATTTAAAAATTTAATTAGATCAGAAAATAATTTTGTTGGCCCATCAAAATAATTACTTAGGAATCTCAATTCTACGATAAGTAATGCGGCAAAAAGTTTTGACATTCTAACAATCAGTTTGAGTATTCTTTATAATTATTTTAATGGTTTAACAAAATTATTTTAAATTTGTATCTAGCTAAATTTTTAAACACTTCAGCGCAAAACCATTCTTTCCATGTAAAACACATTTCTCGTCCATTACACACACACACACTTATCTTAGAAACATCTATCATTCTCAAGGTAGATAAACATCGCTTTATTTGTACAAATGTAATGCTGTTTCGTGCAATTACATGGAAAATGGTCGAGAAATCGATTGATAATCTCGAACAATAAGC
>NW_017305474.1:640676-646676 GCF_001594115.1 Trachymyrmex septentrionalis
ATAATGCTGTTTCGTGCAATTATTGTACATGGAAAATGGTCGAGAAATCGATTGATAATCTCGAACAATAAGCGTAAATGTATATTCCGGGTAGATATTAACGATTATTGAGCATACAGCCACTTGCTTTGAACGCAGGGTCCTTCGATAACGAGGCCATAAGGATGCCAAAGGACTGGCTGGAGCCATAGGTTCGCGATTAATTCCGCCTGCAACATGCGCGCACTTGGTTAGTTACTCCATCTTTGCAGAACCTAATTTACGAAGCGAACTGCAGGTCGCGGCGAAACTTGGCGCTCGTAAGAGGCGACGCTTGCTGATATCGACTTCAGCAAATTGATGGCCCTACGGCAGTATCTAAGTAGACTAACATTGAAGAACTAAATTACACAAATAGCTGCGGGAATGATTAAAAAAAAAAGTTAATGCTACACGATTTGAAATATCAGATTTTATTAAAAAGTTGTTCCATATTACGTACATCAAAATTAAATGTAATTGAACTGTGATGATAGAAAGTAAATTCTTATTAAATACTATAAGTATATTTTAATAATAATTAGTTCAAATTTAGCTGAGATTGTTAGTTCTATAAATTCCCTAATTATCTTGGAGCTAAACTTCTCGTTTGGATGTCAGCCTCCTGATCTCCCTCCCACAGTTAAACTTTCTCAGAGCTCGTGATGCTTCGCAAAAGTCCGCTCGCGATGTTGTGTCGCACAAGTGTAGTAACAAAGCGAGTCTCCCGAGAACTTTCGACGTTGAAATTCAATTTCCATCGCGAGGTTCGCGCGACGTTTCGCGACCTTTCCCTTTCCTATACTCTCTATCTTTCTGTTTCTTTCTTGTGTGTTCCAGCTATTCGCTCCTTTTTTTATGGATCTTATCTCGCCCGAGAGATGTGAAACGCCAAGATAGGCGATTTCTACCTCTTTTTCCTCTCGCGTGTTAAGAAAGCGCGAAGGACTAACAGAAGCGCGTATCTTCTTCTCTGCGAATATACTTCGCACTCGGAGATCACGCCAATTCTAGAAAAAAATGGTTGTCGCAGCGAATTCTTATGCAAAGATCCGTACAAAAAGATACGACACGGAGGGATGATTTTTCCTGCAATTTTCCTCATTGCGTTTAGCATTGCTTATGAATCGAAAAAGAAGTTATATCTTACGGATCAAATTCAATTTACTTTATTACTATGACAAAAATATATTAGTTTTAGTTTCAAATATTTATTGATTGTATGTTTTATTTAAAAAATCTTGTTATTATGAATTGTACAACGAGATACTGCAATTCGTTTAATGAATCAATACTGTTTTATATTTTTGTCTGGACCAAAACGAGACACATAAATCATCCCTTTAGTGTAGCAGAAAGTAAACGAATCTTTCATTTACTGCAATCAATTTTCGTGCGACGACATCGATACATGCACCATATTCCTGCGCCCATTTTTGTCCCCCATTCGTACAGCTTTCACCCTCATCCTATTGCGGTTTGTATTCGCACCGTTCAAGGACGATACTTAAAGACTGTACTCTTGTATCGCAACGTTAATATATCTCTGCGAGGTCGAACAGCTAGTAAAAAGGATCGCAATTGTACGTGCAAACATAGGTACATGACTTACACGTGATAAGAAAAGATATCGTCTCTCAAATATACGAGTACATGTGTATGTGTATAGTGCACATCGGGTGTTCTAACATGCACTCTATTTTCTCTACGAAATCTTTAATTTTTTTAAAACCGACGAAGACTTCACAATCGAAATCATTCCTCAATTTTAGCTATATTTTTAACAACGAATATTCACATACAAATTGGATAAAAAAATATGTACGACTTTTTTTACCTAATTATATTCTAAAAATCATTTATTATAACTGAGAGAAAAACCAATTCCCCATAAATTATTCCTCTTGAACTGTTCCTCTAGAAAAAAATATACAAATTGCTCGAAAAATCCAAGAACGACAAGGCACCCTGTATATTTATACGAATGTATACGATATGTACATGTACACGCTGTAAGGCCGGTTACAGAAGGATAACATCATTTATGTTCCCTGGAGACCGTGAGGATACCGAGAAGAGACGCATCTCTCCATTTCTTAGTCTATCTCCCTTTCTATTCGCTCACCAAAGCCGAATCGTGCGCGTATACATTTTCTCTTCTTCCTCTACCTTCGCCAGGATCGATCGTTTCATTTATTAGTCAGGTACGAAAAGCTGGGAAAGAGAAAGAATGGAATTCGCTGGAGCCCGGAGTAAATCTGTGTCTTTTGAAAAAGAAAAAACATCTCGTCGATACGAAATCGTACGATTCGATTAACCGATTTTAAAACTACTACTACTTGTCAACGTGAGATTTTTAATTTAGGTATAACTTTTTACTAATTGATTTCGAAAATAATATATACATATATTGCAAAATTTATACAATTAATAATTGCACATTACATTTGATTGAAGTAATTAATTATCATTCAAATAATATATATAGTATTAATCTTTTGTAGTCAATAGCTTCTCCGATAAATTAATTTAGAATGTAGAAATGTTTCCATAAAGAAACGTTTATTGGTACTTTTAATATAATTTCGAGCGAATATCCGATAACATTCATGCGGAAGCACTTTCCGCAAATCATAATTCAATTAAATCTAGCAATAATAAGTTATCTGCTGTTCATTATCGAAACAACAATTCGTTTTACACCGCTCGCGCTGCTTTTTCTTTCGCCTTAGTGTCCGAGTAATCCGGTCTCGCGTAAAACTTCTATCGATGTGTACTCGAACACATTTTTACTGGACATTGGAAGACAGGTGGACGATGCTTTATCGGCCAGGAAACACCAGCAAGTCATGTATTGTGACCGGCCGAGATTAGAGCCATTGTTTTCGCGCTTGCCCGACCTGAATAACGTTCCTCCCATTCGACGACGAGAAACGAGAACGCGGGGACGAGAACGCACAGGAATAGGAAAACTCGTTTCGACGTCGCCCTGGTTCGTTTGCCGTACGTAACGGACGTGCACGAGCTTTATTAATTTCCGGAAATTGAGGACCGTATCTGCTGTTGAATGTCGGATCAATACTATCGACGTCGCGCGATTGAATCGATTTCTCTCTCCCCCATCTCTCTCTCACACACACACACACACACACACACTCTCTCGCTCTCACTCTCTCTGCCTCTCAATGTAATGATAACTTCTGTTTGCCCGAAGCTATTCAATGTTGCGATCAGGAACGCTGAATAAACAATAATGCAACCGTTTGACTATTTCGCTAGAAACATCGCGTTCTACTTTTTTAAACGATTACTGAATCTTTTGATGCTCTGCTTGTAATCTCAAAACTATGCCAGCGATCGATAACGTCCTCTTTTTCATCATAAGTCATGTCCCGACATCGTATTGTGCAACTTTTCCCGCTATGTTAAATTTATTCGGCAAATAACGAAAAAGTTTAAGCAGAAGAAGAAGAGAGGTAAACTCGCGTAGCAACGAGATATTCGATCGATGCTGTAGGTCGCGGATGTTTGTTCATCGCTACGAGAACGAATGTGTTTTTCGAGAAGAGTCCAAAGTTTTCGGTGACAAAATGGAATAATAAAAGCCGAGGTACACGAAACGAAATTCTCTGACTGCAAACCTGTTTGCGCTCCAGATTCAGTGACAAACTTCGTTAACGGTGTTCTGTACCGCGAGGCTTTGTGCACTTCGGAGAACAATTTCTAATTTTCTATTACAATAGCGTAAGCTCCATTGACGTGGAGAAAACGGGTTCGCGCGGGATTTTCAAGGGAAAAGACCTCCATTCATTCATTAAAAAGTAATGTTTCATTAACTGGAATTTTATGAAGAAATTGTTTGTTGAATTCGAGCAGCTTCAATCTTTTTTCTCATGGATGAGCCAAGTTCTTTCTGAACTCCATATTAGTTTTCTGTTAAACCAACTATTATTAACTACGCGTCAAACGGTTTTAATTTCCGTTAATTAAATGTTGTTTACGAGAACAAAGTTTTGTATCAGGTGCGATTATTTTAATGACGCTCGAATAAAATTGCCGCGTGTTCAGCTCGGAGACACAAAGCTACACGCTGCATCTCTCATAGCGTTACAATAATCCTTTTGTAGCAACATTTGGTACCAACCGACAATGCGAACGAAAATTTAAGCTGTGAAGCAGCGTGTCGCTTTTATAATACAATAACAATAATTAGCACTAGCATTGTAATTATAATTTTCATTAATATATGTTTATTTTAATTAATGTCGTAATCATAAATATCGTAATATGGAATCAGAATGTTGATACGTTTTGATGTACAATAAAAAAGAAAGCAAACGCGGGTACAACGAAAAGAGAGAGATTGCGTCCTTGTTTGCTCGTTTTTCCCAGCGGAAACGTCCGGTCAGGACCCCGAATGGCACTATCTGCTTCGCCTCGTCCCAAAAGCTTTTGATACCCGCGCGGGGATCGCAAAACCCTTTTTACTCCTATTTTTTATTCGCTACCGTATTAATCCCACCTGCCGAGTTTTCCGCGTAAATGACGCTGCACACGGGAATGTAAGTTTATATCTGAAAATTGATATTTACGCGCATTGCGATGCCGATTCTCGATATTTCGAGGATACGTCACAGTTCGAGGGACATGGAACTCCTGTTTTTTTTTTTGTTACTGTATTCGTTTCCGGTTTCACTCGCGGGAATTTGTCGACTAGCAGGGACGCCTCGTAAATTGTACGATATATATATATAATATTTTATGGGAATAATAGTGATTTATCTAGCCGCATAATTCTCAAAATACTCATTGAGCGCGAGCGCGCGGATAAAGCGGTTTAAACTGCGCACGATTGTATCGCGATTTTATGAGATATTTGATAGTGTAATCTGCAATATAAATGTTTAGAGATGCGTGGATATTATCGACCATTTGAATAGCGATTCAGGGCACACATTACTTCGCGCATCACTATTTCAATGACAGTTTTGTTGCATCGGAATATATCGCATTTAATCGTGCACAAAAATGATCATGTGAGTCAAGCTGCATTAACAGATTGTCGTTTATGACAAGAATTAATGCACTGGATTATCCAAAAAGACATGAAAATAACTTTGACATTTAATTTATTATTCATATCTTGAAACAACTGTATTCGCCAAACAAAGCTGGACATTATGCTGTATTTTTGAAAGTATATTAAAATACTGCGATCTTTTCTCTATGAGGATAAAAAATAGAATTGAAATTAACAAAAAGTGCACTCAGATCCGAACAGCTTCGAGCTGCATTGATACATTTTCTCTTTCAACGCTTATTCAATTGTCCGACATAATTTCTTTCCTGTAGATTTTATCCCTATAATAATCCTCGAAATTGCATCACTTTCGCGATTCCGTACGAATAAAGAAAAAGAATAAAATTCACATCTCGAACTCTCAATCCTCCGTTTAATGTCACCTTCCTCAGTCATTATCTAGAGCGTATCGAAAGTTGATAACGAAGATTATAATGGATTTTCTACAATAAACCATTATCTTTGAGCCGTAAGAAATTGACTAAATTTAAATTATTATCTTTCTCACGTTCGATTGTGATCGATCAATTTCTTATAGTTTAAGACTTATAAAGCTTAGACAATGGATTGTTGCAGAAAGGTCATAAACCGAAGAATATGCATGTATATGTGCATTACGCACGTATTATAAATGCACTGAAAAAAAATGTCTAGTAAATAACTACGAGACGTTAAGTGAAATAATTTTAATCAAGTGTTTAATATAATCAAAAATAACTTTACTTTTTTAAATATTTAATTACCAATCAATATTACCAATTATTAAATATTTATAGAAAAGTAAAATTATTTTTGGTTATATTGAACGCGCGAACATTTGATTGAAATTATTTCGCTCGACATTTGGTAGCTACTATTTATCAGAATCTTTTTTCAGTAAAAAAAGAAAGTGTTTATAGACA
>NW_017305474.1:646776-647801 GCF_001594115.1 Trachymyrmex septentrionalis
CATTATTTTTGGTTATATTGAACGAACATTTGATTGAAATTATTTCGCTCGACATTTGGTAGCTATTATTTATCAGAATCTTTTTTCAGTAAAAAGAGAAAGTGTTTATAGACATACATGGAGAAAAATAAGAAAGAACAATGCGCATAAAAATACCATATTGAGAAAAGGAAGATGCACCAGAAAGAAAGAAGGAATGCTCGCGCAAAAATGGTGTTAGCCCCTAATTGCATGCCAGACAGCGACTGCATCTTCCATCCCTCCCCCATCCTCTTTGCGTTCTCTCTCCTCCTTTCCTCCTCCTCCTCCTCTCTCTCTCTCTCTCTCTCTCTCTCTCTCTCTCTTCCCTTATCATTTCATTCCTCTCCATTTTCTACTGGTATTTCCAAGCTACCCATCCGCTCGCGACCCACGGCACGCCAGCCCGGAAACGTGGCGTAAGAAACGTTATTGCGCCACTCTCCGCGTAGTTTCCTGGTACAAGACTGTCCTCCTCCTTTTCATCTTCTTGTTCTCATCTCAGCCGACAACGTATGTCCGGAAGAGACATCGGACAGAGTATTACGCCGGGTTTGCATACCCTTTTCGCATCCTTTCAAGTAAATCCGGCTTGAATGCTATCACAGGCATATCTCTAGAGGCTCATTTTCTACCACGAAACGTATTTATGATATACTCGTAATAGCTATGACTAACAGTCGTTGACGAAAAAACTGGACTTTTGACGAGCGAATAAAAGAGAAATAGAGAATTTAGCTAAAGAATGACTCGTTTTGCCTAACGTAATAGATACACGATAATCAATCGATATTCAATTATTCAAATCCGCTGTTTTCGATTTTAATATATTATTAACACAAAGAAGCTACGCTGTTTATAGATTATTTCTGTATCTTGATACATCAAATGCCGACGTTTCGTAGATATTACTTACGGTTCATCTCCTCAGGATGAGAGAAGCAACCTGATATTACTTAAGGTTGCTTCTCTGAGAAAGTAAACTACAATACAACGTTCACGAAACG
>NW_017305474.1:647901-657904 GCF_001594115.1 Trachymyrmex septentrionalis
TATTACTTAAGTATCAGGTTGCTTCTCTGAGAAAGTAAACTACAATACAACGTTCACGAAACGTTGATATTTGATGTATCAAGACACAGATATAATCCACAAACTATAGCACCTTTGAAGAAAATACCTATAGAAGCTGCAAAAATATTAACATTATTGAGACAATTTTGAGTTCAATATGGGATCTTGGAGAACAAAGAATGTAAGTTTTATTTTAATATCTCTTAACATAAATCGCGATATAAATAAACAATGTGTGAGAAAGTCAAAATAGCAGAGAGCAGCAAAGTATCCTTGTAACTTTTCGACACGCGAGAGCCAGTAGCTCGTCGTTTCGATCCTGGCGGAGGCCGGGAGGCTCGGAGTATGGCTCCTGTACCTGTTGATCCCCCGTCGGAGAGAGACCCCCTCCCGTCCCCGTTTGCACCCCCCCGTGTCGGGCCCGGCGCGCGAGACGAGGGAGGGTAAATAACTGCTGGCGGAACGGCCCGGAATTATGCTGGCCGCTCTCAAAGAGCGATAAAATAAATCATGCTTCGCAAGGACACGCGCATTGCGGCCGTATCCACCTCTCTCATCCACTCGCGCGAGATCCCGGCGGCTTCATGGTGGATAAGCGTGGCGAAGGCGGTATCCCTTGGGAAATCAGAGAAAGATGCACTGCAACTCGCGAAGATGTCCTCCCTCTGCCGCCCCTTTCGTCTTCCATCCTTTTACTCAACCCTCTCGCTACCATGGCTCTCGCGCACATTCGCGCATCCTCCCAACTTTCCCTTGTCTTTCGATAGTCGAACACGGGGGTGGATCGGTTCGACGGGGAACATCGAGGGAAAGTGAATGGAGGAAGAGGATGAGGAAGAATAAGAGTCTCTGCTGAGAAAGCGAATACATCGCGCCGTAATGCATTGACGGCGAGGCTATATTAAATTGAGTTTCTCGTATAATTCGCTAGAGAGTTTGCCGTTAAACTTGGTTATTGGACACGCGATTGTGATCAGAATGTTGTACCGAATGTTGTACTATAGTGAAAAAAAGACGTCTTATCTTATCTTCTAGATCCGATAGAGTTCGTCCTTTTCTTCAGTTCTTTACGTGCTATTTTACGAGTTAGTTAAATAATTTGCAATTATCGGATATTCGATTCGGATGGAGAATAATTCACATTGCTATAAATATAATTGCAATAATGCAATCGCTTAAAACGAAACATCTGTTCAAATATTTCACTTGCTATATCGATTATTAATATTTCTACTGTATACATTAATTTAGATAATAAAATTATATTTAACGAATTCATGAATTACGAATGGATCAAGGAAGCGATCCGAATTCTTATTGACCTCCTGTTTACATAAAAGCTAGCTGCCTTTAGGTTATATTCTAAGGGCGGCGTTCGGTTCAAAAGATTTTTTTCTGCTGAGTCTTTGAAGTGAATTTTACGTAATTAGAGGAGGAAATAAATCAAGAGAATATTCTTGAATCAACAGAATATTCTCAAAAGAAATTATTCTATTTTTCTCGGCGCACTCTATAATTCGTAAATATAAGAACGTAATTACGAATCGAGCGAATTAAATATAAACATATAACGTGTTAATTTACTCACTGGTGGATGTACCTCTTCACACTGCCCGTTGCGTCCTCTGTTGCATGCTTGATTGCATCTGATGCCATCGTTCAATGACGGTTTCATCGCTCCGGATAGGAATCTATCGCAGACAAGATCTTTTTAAAAAAAAAATATTTTATTTTTCTCGGCACCTTTTAAAATTCAATTATGCTATTAAAATTTTTTTATGTTAAATTGTTATTCAACATTTTTAGTATCAAAATTATATGATAAAGGGAACAAATAACATAAAAATAATGTGTTTTAAAAACGTAAATTTTAAAATAAATGAATAAAATTTATGTTTAATTTAATATAATATTGTAAATGTTAATTTTACTGAAAAAAAGCAGTTTGCTTACAAAATTGTATCAGTGCTACATTTTTTTATTACAACATAAAATAATATCAATTCTTTTCGCTCGTATAACTTACAACAAAATTAATAAATAGTAAACCCAGGTCAATATATTAAACGAGCTATAGTTAGGCGTAACAAATAATATTTATTATTCACAAATTATAATTTTTTGACGATAAGTTTTGACTATACTTAGTCCTCATTAGCCACAGAAATATCCCATATATTTAATTACATTAACATATTATGAGAATCATCTCACACTCGAGTTACAATAGATAATATAATCAATTTTTTATAAGGATCATCTCACCTTAGTTTACAAAAGATAGTACAACAACCATATTATTATATGTAGTCAAACTTGTTAAATATTAGACGATGTAATGATGAGTCATGATTCCGAATCAATTCATCGGTTAATAGCGAGAAAAAACAGTCAGTATGAATAAAAGAAGAAATTTCCAGCTGTATTATTGCTGTAGCTTGATGTCAGATTATAAAATAATTGTATGTACGTCCTTAATATTGATAGATAAAATTAGTCATGAAGGCAAATACAAATTATAGATATTAGTAAGTTTGCAGCAGTCTATTACAAATGTAAAGTATAAAATTTAGAATCAGTTGTTGTGAATGCATTATTCACTAATGCAGGACCAACATTGATTATAAGAGAGTATAACCGCAAATGATCATTTTCTAACATCTTATGTGAAATTAACACGAATGTTTTTATGTAGATGAATGAAATGTAAATATATAACGCATCTATTGAGTTAGGAGAAAAATCCTTTAGAAGTTGGTAAAAAGATTTTTTTAACAACCCATATATTTTATTTTTAAAAAATTGGCAATTACACCACTTGATAGACCAACGTTTCAGCTTTAAGAATCTGTATTTTTAATTGCGATACGATGATTTTTAACGGAGTTACGAATAATAAAATCAGATGTTCCTTTTTACTTAATCCGCGAGTAACTGAGGAACAAAAAAGCATAGGAACATTTTTAAAAAACGATTTTGTAGGAAAAGCTTCAAACTTTCACGGTAGATAATCGAAAATATGCTCAAAATTTTTTTTGCCACGCTACAGACCTGTGAAAAGAAAATTTTTCATTTTTTCAGCTCGTAGTTTTCTATACGTAAAAATTACAAAACTCACATAAATTCAAAAAATATAGTAATTATTCGAAAGTAGAGATTTCAAAATACTTTAAAACACTTTTGTTAAATTTAAATTTTGATCATTTTTAACGAAGATATTGAGAAAAATCTTTTTACCAATTTGTAAAGGGACTTTTTTCCTAACCCATAGATTAATTCACTCACCGATTGATGTAGCCATTCCGTTGTGTCCTCCAGTGCATCCTCAGCTGTACTCGATGCATCCTTTATTAACGGCTACATTCCTCTAGAAATAGATTTACCGCAGGAAGGAATACACCTCCTGAAAATAAATTATTTTATATTTTTCACAGTACCTTTTACGATTCGGAAATAAACGTGATGCAATTACAAATCAAATCATCAGAGTGAATAAAATATAAAACGCATAATATTATACACAAAATTCGCTCATTGCATGGTCGGTGTGTCCTCGCTGCGTCGTTGTCCTCCATCCTTCGTGTCGACAGCTGCATCATTCCGGATCTACCGGGAGGTCCAAACCTTCGTATAACACTTTATTCTCATACTCGGGAATAGCCGTCGACGAGATATATCGTAGGACGATAACGACGAGTCACCCGGCATTTCGAAACGACGCAACGTGACGAATACTGGCAATCGACGAACAATCGCAATTTCCACGGTAATATCATCGAAATGGCATTCGTCCGTTCGCGAAATGCACCGATGAATTGGCAGAGATACGCGAGGAATGCGATCGAGACTTCGAAAGTATGCGAGACGGTGCGGCGGGCGTTAGCGCCGCGCGACGAGCGACGCCATAAGTGTCGAACGACGCAATTGAACGCGAGTCGCGACAATACTCCAAAATACGTGAAGTATGTGTCTTTCACTGGAGAGCCGTGTATTTCTCCATTGTCCACTGTCACAACGGCACTACATCAGGACGCGATGCGGTCGCGATGAACTTTCAGTCAATTCTTCTTTCTACCAATTCCGAAATTCGCGAACGCACCGCAGCCGTTGTTATTTGGCGACTAGCGGGAGGCGTCTGGGTTCCACTTGCAAGAAAATTTACGCGCCAATCCAGGGCATTCGGCGCTACATTCATAGCGACGCGTTCGATGATCCGTGAATCCACGAGGTATTAATCATTATCTCTCGCAGATTAAATCGTAATATACCTACCGCGGATACTTCTTCTCGACGCGACCGTTACTATTTGACGACTATAATTAAGCGAGAGGCGTCTGGATTCCATTTGCAACGAAATTTACGCGCCAATCAGAATGTTCGGCGTTACATTCATAGCGACACGTTCGTTGACCCGCGAATCGATGAGATTCGATATTGAGCATCATCCCTCGCTAAGTATACGAACAATGTCATTAAATGACGATACAATCAAAATGGTAATGCAATATTATTCGATACTTCTTTTCAGTGCGACCGTTGCATTTGGTGATTAAAGGGAAGCGTCTGAGTTCCACTTGCAACGAAATTTACGCGCCTCTCGGAAAATTCGTCTCGCGAAATTCATTAGTGAGGCTGATCCGTGAATTGATGAGATATTAATTATTATCCCTCACAAGATATTCAAATTATCACATTAAATTATCACATAAAGCGATACAATTGAAAAGCAATGCCGTCTCCAATATTTTTTTCTCGGCGCTCTCGAAGTTCACGATAACTACGCGATCGCTGCTACTTGATGACTAACGAGAAACGTCTGGGTTTCACAATCAGATCGCCAATCAAGGCGTTCGGGGCACTACATTCATGACGACGCGTTCGTTGATACGCAAATCGATGAGATATTGATCATTATCCTTCGCAAAATACACGAGCAACGGCATTAAATCGCAATGCAATATCGTCAAAATACTTTTTCTCGACTTTTGAAATTTTCGTATACGATCGTTGTTATTCGACAATTATACTTAGAATGCAATTACGCACTAATCAGGACGTTCATTATGTATGACAAAGTTAATTTGTGAATCGATGTTATGTGACCATGGCACACAAAATACTTAAGTGAAACGTAAGCAGGAAATATAATTAAAGTAAATCAGTTAATTACAGTAGAGATAATAAGGCCATAAGGCCACCTCTTATAGAACTTTAATACTGGCCAAAATTAATCATTTATTTTGAATATTAAAAATATTAACAGTACTTTTTAATAATAAAATAATATGATTAATTGACTAGTATTAAATTTTATACGGAATAACGTAAATATTATAGTAGCAAATCCAACTAATAGTTGATTTTCTTACTCTTCACGTTTTACTGTTTAAATTTTTGTATACTAAAAAAGGAGTCTAGTAATAGCTATCAAATGTTAAGTAAAACAATTTCAATAAAATATTCGGTTATTATAACCAAAAATAACTTAATTTTTACAAATATTTAATAATTATAATCAAGCAGTTGATAATATATTATTATATTTAATAATATTTTTAATTTTCACCAAATATTTAGAAAAGTAAAATTATTTTTGATTATATTAATCGAACATTTGATTGAAATTATAGAAAATCATGACAATCACAATATTATATTTTCCCTTGATATTTTCCCTCAAATTAAATTACAAATTACAATTCCGATGCAATCTCACGCGATATTCCTCATTTAATAAAGCGAAGTATCTGTTAATCTTTCAGAATTGACGATGGATCTATTAGATCCAGTAAATTATAAATTTTTTCATCAAAAAACGTTATACGATTTAGTTGTCTTTATATTACATTTGTACACAAATTTTCATTTTTTAAATTAAAATATATTTAGTATTCATTCTTTTTTATACGAGTTATATCATTTTAATTCTTTGCAGTTAATTAATGCCTTTTAATACAAATTAAATGGGTTTTACATATCCAATAGTAACTATGTTACAAATTTTGACGTCAGTGTTTCTAATTTGATTGTTATTAATTTTCCATTTGGGTATTAATTCTATTACACACAAAATTCTTGCCGTTTATGACGTAATCAGAGCAATTGCCAGATACTGTAATTTATTGATGATATTTTACTGAATGTTCCCGTTAGATATCTGCGACAGTTAATGTTTCGCGAACTGTAGAGAACGCGTGAAAATGTTTGGAGATGTTCACACGTTGCCGGAGATGCGAGCTTACAAGCTTGACAAGTGCTCGCCAAGTTTCTCAGAAAGCATCTTCGACTAAAACGGGTTTGAATTGTTCCGAGAGCGCGATTAAACTCAATTTGTCATGTACTCGCGTGAAACTGAAAACGCGTTTCGATCTTAGTTTCAGTAGTAGATTCAAACTGGCAAAGCACATTAAAGCAAATTGAAGGAAGTCAATGAATCGTTTCACTCATGATATATTATTTTATCTTTATTATTCATCAAATATTAAAGAATGATAAAATAGGGTAAATGTAGGTGACTTTAAAACTTAAACTTCCTTTAGAGACTCATGGATGGATACCACGATTAAATTTAACAAAAATACATGCTGTCCCAAGTCACAGTACATTTGGGGTAATACATCATATCAAGTATGATCAGAAAGAATAGTTTTGCTGAAGTAATATAAGAAGTAATATAACAATAAAAATTTAGCTAATTCTAAAAATAATTTTGATTAAACCATTAAAATTATGTAAGACATTCGAACTGGTTGTTAAAATATCGAGAGAATGATTTTATTGAAATATAATCTGAAAAATTTAGCTAGATACGGATTTGAAAATAATTTTGTTTGGATTATCAAAATAATTATGTAGAACATTCAAGATGATTATAGAACTACAACTTTTTGCAATATTATTCTCAACGCTACATAATTATTTTAATAATCCAACAGAATTATTTTTATATCCAACTTTTAGATACTTCAATTTTAAATACTTATAAAGCCGTCCTTTCCCTGTAGTAGAGCATTTTTAATTCTGAATTAGAATGTTTTAATTAGGATAGATGATTACAGAGAGAGATAACAAGCAATTTCTATAATTCTATTTTTCTCATTGTATTTTTAGTAATTGTATTTTTAAGAAACCCAGTTTTCTATTTTCTTTAACTTGTACTTTTCGTAGAAAAATACAATTTTTATATTATTATCAAATAAAATGAGATTAAATCTAAATCACAAATTAACCAGATAATAAAAAACTGGGCCTAAAACTGTATCATAAGTTTTAAAAATTTGATTGTTATAACTCTAGTATAAATATATAGTATCTATAAATTTTATTTCTTTTCAAAATTGTGATATTTCTTTCATATAAACAAATAAATTACAAATATAATTTGTTTTTTTTTTCCAAAAATATTAGTCTTTAGAATCGATTTCTTTTCATTATCTCAAGAAAATTAATCATTTATTTATATCACTTTTTTGTTAATGCAACGAAATATTCAGACAAAGTGAAAATTTTGAATGTAAAAAGTGTGCCAAGTAATACGAATAGCTCTTGAGACGTCTGTAGGTCTATTGATTTCATGCTCAACAGGGTTTACATACCTATCGTCAAAACTTTCAGCGAAATCAGCGCAAAGTTCATGGCAGCATCCCTGTAGCTACGATAAGTTAGGCTCTAATTATGTGGCGGAAATTAAAGAAAAGCGAGAATATTTCGTGTTTTACATTGTTGCGAATCACTTTGACGACGATATTGAAAACGTGGTATATCATAGAAGGTAATTATTAATTGATATCGAATGTTAATTTTTGCGTAAATGTCTTCAAAAGAAAGCTGAAATATCGAGAACATTCAGTAAAATTGTCGTGGAAGGAGACGCTGAAATATTACTTTATTAAACTACTAATTATCACGGACAATTCTTCCGTAGTTTGATTCTTCGTAGACACAAGACTCCTTTAACGCATAAACATATTTTATGTTGTTTCATGACAATAACATTCTTTCGAATTTCGCGAAGTGAGGCAATTCTCGGAATCCAGGCGAAGTTATAAACAATACCAGAAAAATAACGGCGTGCTCTACAGTGGGGATGCGTTCCACTTAACGTAACTCTCGTAGAATTATTTTATCCTTGCTGTTTATCAAATTTATCAGTTAAAGGAAATTAAAGGAAAGTGAGAATACTTCACGTTTTGCATTCTTGCGAATCACTTCGACGACGATATTGAGAAAGCGAATATTATATAAGGTAATTATTAGTTGAGATATCAAATGTTAATTTATGTGTAAATACCTTTGAAAGAAAGCTAGAATATCGAGAATGTCTTCGGTAAACTCGTCGCGGAAGGAGACGAAATATTACTTATTAAACTCACTAATTATCACGGACGATTCTTCCGTCGTTTGTCGTTTACGAACGAGGCCTCTTCAGCATTATGAATAAACGTATTTTCCGTTGTTTCATGACAATAACGCTCTACCAAATTTTGCAAAGTAAGAGAGAATTCCCGGAATCGAGGTGAAATTGTAAACAGCAATAAAAGTAACGCGCGCTCGACAGTAGGGTGCATTCCATTTAATGCTCGTAACTCTTGTAGAATCATTTTATCCTTGCTATTCATCAAATGTTAAACACAGAGGTTTGTTCGCGTTGCTTGAAGCATCTAAAAATTGTTTACTACATTTGAGAGAATTTGACTACGTTGAAGAGAATTAAGGAAACGGAAATGTGTGCTGAAGTACAAAAATGCAAGCAATGCGAATAAACCACACATACAGCAAAGGATAAATAATTAATTCTCACGAGCGTTGCCGGCGATGCGTCGCTTAAATCTCGTATACAATCAAGTCGGCTGATGCTTGTCGTTAATCGTAAAAAATAGGACCTGACCAATCCAAACGACGCCCAGCAGCCGACATCGATAGCCGACCCAAAAAACGAAGATTATACGCATGCACACAAGATAACGTCTCCCGACTGACTGTAGACCAGACCTTAGGAAAATGGATCGAGATTGAAAACTGTGGATAGTTTCACGCCGCTCGAGTAGGACGAATAATAACGGTCGCGCCTGCCGGCCGTGCGACGTAGTGCTTACGTCATCATTACTTTGCGTTTCGGGAGCGGGCGTGTGACGTAGTCGTAGGCGTAGACTCGAGACTCAGTCGCGCTATGACCTTCTCGCGTTGTACACGTGATTTTTCCGATCGAGATCAATATCGCGTGTGTCCGAAATGCCATGTTGAATCGCAAACGACGCCATGGAGCATTCGTTCGTCGTGTTCCTGTGTGTGACTGAAAATGTGGAAATAATTACCGCCAGTTGGAATTCGCAATAAGTTGGAGATAGTCGTTCACCGGTAATTCCATCGAGTCATTTTGTATAAATATATGTAGTAATAGATGTGTTTCTGTGATATACATATAAAACGCATATAATTTCGTTCTTATCTGCGTTACAGCGCGTTCAGATTTTTAATTGAAATCGACCGAGTTCAGAGCCATTTTGCGATTCTCCCCCGCGCGGCGTGAAGTTGCCCCGCGTCGATCAACTTCAGATTCTTCCGATAGGCGTCATACGATCCGATAGAAGCCGACCGACAGTTCGCGTGTCGTTTTATTCGCTCGTTCAAAGCTCCAGAATGTGCCGTGTGTACACGAATGAGTATCGGGAGTGCCGTACAAAGTGCCGGGCGTTCGTCTTGCCGTGTCGATTAACAGTGCGAAATGATAATTATTCGGTATTTACCAGGCTTTCGCGAGTGAATATCAATGAACAATAAAGGAGCAGCCGGCGGCAAGATGACAACGATGGAGGGTCAGGTAACTAAATTTTCTTGTTATTTACGCGCAATTAATTACCCGTTCATTTCGCTCATTATTATTTCACGTCATATCGTGAAATTCATATTTAATATTATTTTTATAGCTGGCTTAAACTAAATAATCATTAATTAGATAAAATATATATACAATATATATATA
>NW_017305474.1:658386-659850 GCF_001594115.1 Trachymyrmex septentrionalis
TACTATAAATTATAATAATTTCAAATATTAATATATCATAATATAAATATTAATATAATAGTAAAATAAAAAATTAAATATGATAATTTAAATACCTATTGATATAATAGTAAAAGATCAAGATGTGTGTGTATTATAGCAAATAAAATGAACATTTTTATTCAATAAATCAATGAAAGTTGCAAGGAAAATTCCAGCACTATGCAATTGCAATTGTAATGAATACAACTATTTTACTAAATTTAATATTTATGTACTAATATTAACTAAAAAATATATTAGGAAAAAATTAAAGATTTTCAAACAGTGTGTGACTATCAGTAATAGCATTGACCATATATTTGAAAGGTTGAAACAAATATAAAAATATCGTTGCCTCAAAAAAAATTACTCTAAATTGTCGTTAAATACTTGTTGGTACTTGTAACCTTTTGTCTTTCAGTGTAAATATTTTTACAAAAATTTTTATTGTTGTGTATTTTCTTTTCTAACATCACAATCTAAGACAATAGTAACAAGTAAACAGCCTTATTTGATTGTAACTTTTTTAAATAAATCATAATAAATCCTTGCACTCTATTAAGTCATAAAATTAAAATTCAAATTACGAAAATAATTAGGTACAATTATGACGAAAGAGATTTTCTAAATATTCTCGAGAGCTAACGACTTTAAGTGACCGCGCGTGTATATTCGCGTTGTAAATTTATGACACCGTAATGAACTTCGTCATAGTTTCCTCTCAATGAGACCTGTCTCTTCAGACAGCAACGAGAGTCGCGAGGTTGTAACGAAACCTGCGGGAAACTCCGAGTTTCGACCGGCAGGTTCGAGTGGCCAAACGAACATTTGCAGCTACTTTCCGCACGAAAACACTCGACCACCGCCGTGCAGTATGTACCCTTCACGTGGCGAATCCTCCTACGCGAGGATGAGTCTCGAGGACTCTTCTTCGTCGCTTCTACCGGGTGCGCATGAAACACGTAATGTCGCAAATGTGTACCGCCCGGCGCGGCGGCGTCGTGTGTACGCGACGCCGAACACGGGAAACCACTCAGGCCAGCCCGTTTGGGGTACGTTTGTAGAGACGACCTACTCGTATCTCTCTTCCTCTCTTGCTCCCCCCCCCTCCCTCTTCTTTCTGTCTTCCTGTCTTCCGGATGTGCTTGGATTCGTGTGTGCAGCTTGACGACGGAGAATTGAAATAAAAGAGAACTTCTCTTCCTTGAATTTGCACCGTCGAGCATCCCTCGTTTTGTCCCTTTGACTCCGGTGTAACCGAACATCAGGGGACATCTTCGTAGACCCTTTCCCTGCTTTCCCAGCGTATGAAATTGGAGGACAATGTGTTGCGCGTGAAATATATCACTATCAGACACAAAAGTTTCCTTGAGATGATATTATTCTTCCTTATGTCAGCTGTAATTTTTATTCGCGAATAAATCTCGACGATTACGTCTCTCT
>NW_017305474.1:660018-670188 GCF_001594115.1 Trachymyrmex septentrionalis
TTATTGAACAATTCTTAAAGTTTCGATTTTCCTTAATATATGTTTGATTTGATGCAAAAATGGCTTAATCCTGATTTTAAATGTAGTATGTTTTTTTGATCACTGAATACGATGCAATAATTCATTTAGCTCTACAATATATGCCTTAAAAAATACAGCCCGATTAATTTGAAAAAAATGATCACATTTCGAGTTTAAGGTCGATTTTAACAAGGTTCCAAGCGTTCAAATGGGTCGTTACTCCTCTTAAATTGTAGGTCTGTTTACTCAGAACAAGATTCAGTTGGAATTTTTCTGGAACCTCTTACATAAAGCCTTGCATTTAACTAAATTATAAAACGTTTTTACAGATAGAAAATTTTATTTACAGATTCTAAAGTATATCGCTTTATGATTTTGACATCCTTAAATCAAATGCCAATTTAACGATAAAAAACTCTGTATTAGAAAATGAAATGAGTACATTCTACAAAAAAAATATACTACATAATGTGTAGTTTATTTCAATTAATTAAATCATATTTTTTTACAGTATGTACTCATTTCATTTCCTAATAAAGAATTTTTTATCGTTAAATTAAGACATTTATAATTCAGTTAAATGTATTATAACTTTTAAAGGCCGTATAGGAGTTCTCGAGAAAATTCTAACTGGATGTTATTCTGGGTAAACAGACCTACAATTTAAGGAGAGTAACGACCTACTTGAATGCTTGGAACCTTGCTAAAATTGACCTTGAACTCGAAATTTGATCATTTTTTCACATTAATCGGGCTGTATTTCTTAAAGCGTATATCGTAGGGTTAAATAAATTATTGCATCGTGGTCAGCGACCAAAAAAACATAACCAGTACAGCATTTAAAATCTGGATTAAGTTATTTTTGCATCAAATCAAACATGTATTATATTAAGAAAAATCGAAACTTTTTAATTAAAAAATTGTTCACTAGCAATCTCTAAATGTTAATATTTTTAAATAAAACTTTAGAGTTCTTTTAGCATGAAATGAAAGCTTTTGAGCTGAGAAGCCGATTAAAAAAAAATTTTTTTTTTCTGGTCAGTTCAATATATCTATATGTACACAAGGTATTCCAAAATAATTGCCAAATATTTCATGAACAGAGGTAGAGCAGACTAAATTGAGTCGAAAAGTCCTGTACTATTTTGCAGTTTTCGTAATAATTAATAAAATATATATTAATTACTAAAAATTATTGAAAATTGATCTTCAATAATTTTTTATTCAAATACTATCAACTTTACAGAAAAATTGCAAAAGACAAAAATTGTTTATTTTTTTCTCATAGAACTCTAAAAATTTTTTTATAATTTTTTATCAACTTTTTAATGCTGCATTTTCTTATTTTTGTCAACATGAGAAAATATGGTATTAAAAAATATGATCTAAAAAAATCTGAAAAAATTCTTAGAGTTCTATGAGAAGAACAATATTTGTCTCTTGCAGTTTTTCTGCAAAGTTGATAGTATTTAAATAAAAAATTGTTGAAGACCAATTTTCGGCAATTTTTAGTAATTAATATCTTGTTAATTACAAAATGATAGAGGACTTTTCGACTCGGTTTATTCTGCTCTACCTGTCCACGAAATATTTGGCGATTATTTTGAGACACCCTGTATAAATAGATTTGTTTCTACATTTTGTAGTAAAACCGGAGCATAACGATATTAAAGTATTGTTATTGAAAATTGATAATTAAATACGTATTTTTGTCAATTTTATTAATTAAATTACATATTGTGAAAAATATAAGTATTTTAAATCGTTTTATATAGACATAAAAACTTACTTCTGTGTAAACAATATATTTTTGCGATTCCATTTGTAGAAAATTGTGGATGTATGGTCTCTTAGAATCCTTATCTTTTATTAATTTACAAGTTTGCAATGTTAAAAATATCATGAAATTTAATATATTTGAAAATTACACAAGTTGAATTTATAATCATGACATTACATTAAATACATTACATTAAATTTAATGTATTTGTAACTGAAAAGTATGTTTGTGTACATATATGAAATTTAAGGTACTTTTCATACAATTTTATGTGGATTTACATAAAATTTAATGCACACGTTTATTACATTTAAGACCACTATAACTTAGTTTTCAGTTAAACTATTCATTACTTTTTAGTTACGTTATAATTACAAGCTTTCGTTACATGTTACTTAAATTTATTACGAATTTTCTAACAATGTATATAGTCTGTGTGCGTTGCTTACACTCCAATTCATTTTAAATCTTAAAGTCGAGTTTAAAGTTTTCTGGAATTTTAAATAAAGATACTTGAAAAATTCGGGAGAGAGAATTCTCAGGGTACTTTTTTTTATCAAATTTCAATAAACACTCGACCATTGTCAAATATATTACTGTGTTATTATTACTATATTACTATATTATTGAAAGTAGTTGACAGAAAGTGACACGTTGCCTCGAAGTCTCTTAAAAGGTAAAGTAACATTAATCCCATAATATTTTGCACTAATATACCGAGATAACAGGTATTTAATACAGAAGCTGCAATTAGCGAGTGATTTATCTCGTCGAGGAGATGAGCGTCGTGATAGTCCGGCTAATTGTCGAGATTTGAAACTCCGCGTAACTCGAAGTTTCTCTGCTAACGTAGTTTCCGCGCGAGTTAAAGGTGTTCTTTTCGTTTTCTGTTCCAGGTATCTTTCGTCTAATGCAGTGGCCTCTCCCGCCCGGCGAACTTTATGAAAACTCCGGTAAGTGTAGCGCGGATTCGCAATTTGCCCTCGTTATAGAATGATACATACCAACAGTTCCGCGCAGACTAATGGCGAAGTGCTTCCTTCGTTTTCGCGCGTCCCCGGAAACTATCGGAAAACTGTTTTGTTTCCACGGAAAATGGAGCCCCGTCGCGATGCATCATGCGCGTTATGCAGGAGACATAGACGAAAGTGGTTTATACAATCCGTGCCGAACTCCGTTATAGGCGACTTTCTTAGGAACGCATTTTTCTCAACTTCAAGTCGATTTTATGCGATCCTCTTTTCACGCGGAAGGAAAATCCTTTTAACTTGAAAAACTTTACAACAGTGATTCCGTACTTTAAGTCGTAATTTAAAACGTATTATTTAATGTTTGGTAATATAGTAATACTTTGGCAACGATAAATCAGTGAATGCGTTACCGTAATAATATACGAGTAGTTAACGTAATTCATAATCGCTCGAGTATCACTAACGCGAGGTTTAAGAGGCAGCTCCGGAATAGCTTCTTAGATTAGATTCCTAGGCATGTCGCCAAATTCGCATTCTTGCGCGGCCATTAAACGAAGCTCGACTATATAAGGCGCTTCTGATAAAGCCTCGCCACCCGTTTCCCCACTTCCGTCTGCCAAAGGCAGCCTCTGGTAATTAAGTCGGGCCCACAGCGACGTCGCTGCCATTGTACTGAGCAAATGGGCTGTTTAGCCCGGATACATGACTCCATCCCCTGGTTATTGTGCCTGTACCGGCGTAATCGATCACCGACCCACATCTCTCGGTCCCTGGATCCCTCTTCCTGATCCTCCTCTTTCATAGTTTCCCTTTTGCACCAACCAGTGGATCAACTGCTACCTCGTTTCTCGAGATTTTCAATATTTTGATAGAAATGATAGACGTACAAGGTAAATGTACCAGTTAATGGCAGTTAACCCCTTCAAATTTTACACTGCACCATTAGTTAAAAAAGTTTTTTTAATTCAATTTATGCGCACTTTAATAAGTAATTTATAAACTTTTTAAATTTGACTCATTTCCAACGTATATATTATTATGTATATCAGAACTCAGTCTTATGGTGTCAATAAAATTATATAATTTCAATAAATAATGTCTTCAAATTTGATGTATATATTGTAAGCAAAAGGCATATTTCAGAAAAATAGCTTTTGACTAGACAAATGCTATCTGCCTGGTCAAATGACTTTTGTCCGCTTCAAATGTTATTTTCTTAGATAAATGCTATTTTCCTAGATAAATAGCATTTGCCTAAACGCTTTTTAGGAAAATGACGTTATTTAGATGACGTCCCTCACCTTAAATTTCAATTATGCTCATTCGAAGCGGATTTTGCATGAAACAAAAGAATCTAGCAGTAAAATGTTGTGCCTAGTTCCGCGAATCGAGATATTAAACATTGAAGTTGACGACTATTGAAGTTAGGAAATCTGTCATCTCCTTGTTTTAGGGACGTTGACTTCTATAATTGTATTATTACACATGAGTTTCGACTTTTCATACGAAACAAGTTTTACCCTATCTCTTCCCTGCCAAGGAATGTGCGACTTTCCACGCAAAGTAATATCTACCTGTATAAAAATCGTCTGCGCCCTTGGCAGAGTGGAAGTCACTTCGTGTGGAAGTCAAAATCCATATGCAACAGTACAATTATAGAAGTCATGTATCCCTACGTCTTCTAATTACTCCACTTTCTTAAAAAGCATTGAGGCAAATGCTATTTGCCTAGGAAACTAGCATATAACTAGGAAAATAGCATTGGAAACTGGCGAAAGCCATTTGACCAGGTAGATAGCATTTGGCTAGGTATTTTCAAAAGATATTTTCCTGAAATAACCAATTGCCTATGACATATACATTACAATTAACGTAGGGGTTAACGGACATGACCCAACTATTGAATAAAATGACAAAGATTTTAAATATTAAGTAATGCTATGTACATACGTCTCTAAATAAATTCGTGGTTTATAACAATTTAATAAGACGAATTTATTTAGAGTTGTTATACACTGATAAAAAAATTTATTAAATCTTAATACATTTTTTTTTAATACTACTAACATAAGTAAATATTTAATTACAGTTATATAAATATTTATATAATATTTACATTTAGGATAAATATTTACTCAATGAAAAAATGATTAAATCAAATTAATAATTTTTGTATCAAATAAATGTTTACATTTAGTAAATATTTATTTCGACCTATTCAAATAAATAATAAATATTAATATTTAAACTTTACTAAGGCCTTAGTGGTCTAAACTAAATGCTTAGGGCGAATTCTTCTTATTAAGCTTAGGACGAATGCTTAATAAGAATTAATTATTTACAGATGTTAATATGTTACTCAGCATTATTAAAATCGTTTGGAAATATGAAAAAGCATAAAATTGTTATTTCTGATCAATTTAACTCGTGATATTACTGTGGTAGTTTAGTAGTTAGCGTTTCAAGACCGAAAAATTATTGCGGCGCGTTTTAAAGGACTGCATACGTAGTAAAATATATAAATTCACACAGAATTATACAAGCATTTAAGATCCAGCAAGACTGTTTAAGATTTCTATAGTTTGTGTCATTACACATATACGGTCCTATAATATATTATATTGTTAATATTTAAATTTGTTATCATTTTGTCTAATAATTGGATCATGTCCATTAATTGGTACATTTACCTTATGAAGACATCATGCCGCGATATACATTTTGACAGACTTTGTGAAAGCACTGTGGTGTGCTCGCTCGAATCGATTTATTTTCATCTTTAGAAATGTCTGTCGAAGGGAACGTCAAAACAATATCTTTACATAATTCGTGAAAAGGTATTTTTCTTTACGAATATTTTCTTCGTACGAAGCACATTCTATTCTCCGATCAAATAAAATTCGAAACGAAACTTGTTCAGAACCCACGGTTTCAATTGTCGTCTAATCGTGTGAAAAGCACAGACATGAGCTTCGCAATATAACACAGTTGAACAGATAAAGGTCGTCGATCTACAAATACGAGCAAACGCCCGAAATTCGATCTGCCGTATACAATAACGTCGATCGACGTACATCTTCCCTTCTTTCAAATATGCGACGGAAGGCAAACGGCCGCGCGGAAACGGAACGAAAATATTGTTTCACGAAGAGACATCTCGGCGACGTTACGCGTCCCACGGAACATATCCGACTCGAGAGTGGAAAATACAGCCGAAACGAATTCGCGAAAATCCTCTCCGGGGAATGGACGTCGGCAGACGCGCGTCCGCCTTCTCGGAGTTTTCTGCGAGCGGAGTCTTTGACACTGGAGACACTTTAAAAACGTGCCAGGACTACTTGAGATCGAGTATGCATTCCCGCGGTAACACTTCGCTCGTGCTCGAATGGAAATTCCTACGTTTTTATTAATGCGGAATTACTTCTCCTCAGTCGAGAAAGAGTTCACTCCTCTTCGTAAAAACCTCGTCGAAAATCACTGCATTCGAGTTGCAGTGATCGAACGAGGTTCTTATTTTCGTATATGATTGTCATTGCTTCTAGATCTCCAAGTGCACACTTTAAGAAACAGCGATATCTATATAATTCTCACTGTGTGACCTCACTGTTCGTGTTAACCTTAGCTATACACCCTGAATTCCAGAAATCCCAGTACAATTTGTTAAATCGAGATTTTTTTCGTGTTTTTCCAAACTTTTCTTCTTTTTTTTAAATCTATATATCTCGAAACTCCTTAATTCACTCGACTTTTACACATTACAGACTTGTTCCTTAATCAATTCTCCATCGATTGAAAAAAAAATTAATTGAAATATGTTCATTTTTATGGAAGTTAAGATAACAAATATGAATGGCGTCCCAGGGATCCGAATATGTTTATCAAGAGTAGAAAAAAAAGTGTGTATGGTTAGGATTAATATTAACAACAATATGATGTGGGTTTAACACTATATGGGTTTTAAATCTACAACATGGTGGTATTGACATAAACACTAGCGGTTTGAAATCCACACTATATTGGTGTTAATATTAACAACAACATGGTGAGAATAATATAGACACAACATGGGTGTTAAATTCACACCTGAGGTGTTAAATCCACTCCGATATTTTTTAGAGTGTAAATCTGTTACCCAAACACTTGTTCAGAAAACAGTTAAATTATAATACATTATACACATATGTTATTCCTGTGGACTTCAAGAGTGACGTAACTCATAAGTCATAATTCAATATTTTCTAGAAAAGCAGAAAAATTATTTTTAGATTAGACAGAAAATTATTGATTAATCAATAGATTAATCGACCAAAAAAATCTATTCTTAATCTGATCAAGTGTCTTTTTTGCCATTTTTATTTTACACCCTTTAAAAATCACTCTTTCTTTCGTTGATGACTTTGACAACTTTTTTTTAAGTTAAATTATTTAATTTACTTTTAATAATTTGATAAGGTAATGTTTACTTAACTCATTCATGGTATATAATAACTCGAAAAATCACATTTTGTAGTTGTGTTATTTTTAAAATAAGGGAGCAATATTAAATTATGAAAATTTTATATAATTATAATTCTTGATACAAATGATATAACGAAAAAGAATATTTAAGTATTATTACGTAGAGAATATACTTACGTATATACATTTATATATAAATATATATATATCTTCTACGTAATAATTCTTCACTACCCGTTATAATTACTAATTAAGAATCCGTCAGTTACAGTTGTACATTTATACGACTGGAGTATCTCGCGAACATGATAGCTCGGTCATTAAGTACGCGATTCCCATTTCTGATGAGTAATATTATCTTCGCCCGGTGTGACAAAGACACGCGGTGTACCGTTACTCACGATCGCGCGGAAATCTAGTTTTCGGGCGGAAACTTTCGGCACGGCGAAACACTCGTGACACGTCGCGTATTTTACGTACGTGGCGGGAATGCGTGCACGTGCTCGGTCACGACTACGTGGCGGAAAAGTTTCAGATAGGAAAGGCGACATTAATTATTACCATTTCTCTCTTTCTCTCTTGAACGCGGATGCGATCGACATCGCGAGACGGACGTTGAGCAATAACGTCACGTCGATTGTCGCCTCGTCATCGAGCCTCTCCCTTCTCCCTCCCCCTTTCGTCTATCGATCAGACTCTGTCTCGGAAACCACCTGCCACCTCCAGAGTCAACCTCGTTCCCGAGGAATTACACGATGTTCGCGGCAGATGCACCGATGCACTGGTGAGTGATAGCCTCCTCTTGGATGCGAAAAAGAGTGTCACGAAATCTCCAAGCGATAAATCAATCTGAAGATTGAGAAGACCAATTAGCGAATAACATGCACGTCTGCATCGCAAAAATAAGTCCATTATACCTCCTATAATTAATTTGAAGGAATTAGAAGCATAAACGCGATATATTTATTTATTTTATAGCACATATTCAAACGTGCACATATTTGAGTCGTGTGTATCTAATTTTATTTGATTTTGTTATTTTTGCAAAAATGAATCTATTATAGTTACTGTAAAATTAATTTATAAAGACATTTTAGTAGAGACATATAACTCGAAATAGATACACATTTATCTTGCCTAAACCTGTTTTAAACGTGCACATTTAAATTTAGGTCATACATATCCAATTTTATTTGATACTGATTTTATTTTCGCGTAAAAATAAATCCATTATACTTACAAAATTAATTTAAAGATATTAATAGATTCACAACACAACACACACACACACACATAGCTCGATGTATGTATTTATTTTGCCTAATTATTTTAAATCTGTTTCGAATATACACATCTTGGGATCATATATATTTATTTTAATTGATTTTGATTTTTGTATTTTACAACATTTAATGTAAAATATAGGAAATGAAATAAAATACAGTACACCAATGTGCGCTTTTCCTTCGTTCATTCGCGTTGATACAGCGAAACATTTGTCTACGTGGCGTCCCTATGATTTATGGTAGTATTATTCCCACTCAGCTACCCTTTCAATAAAATAACATCGATATTCCCCGAGTGGCATTATTGAGACGAATTGTTTTCATCGTGTTGCCCCGATGTTCTCTCGAGTACGCAAATTTTTTCGCGGTTCGTGCTCATTCAATTGTCATCGATATTCGGTAATATCGGCAATTGCTTATTACCGTTCATTACCACTTCATAGCTACTGCCTGAAATGTCATTCCTAAAATATCAAAATAAAGCTTGCGATAGAAATAAAATAAATCAGAAGATTTGGTGCAATTACTATTGACACTTACTATCGCATTTTTAATAATCGAATTTCTTTGGATAACTAATATTGTTTAATTCGTTACATCAAATTTTTGATAAGCTTAAATACTATATTAAAATAATTAATAGAAATTCATTCAATATAAAAAATTAAATACATTTGTACCTGCATGAAAATCATATCTACAATCTTATGTAAATTATGTTATAAATATTAGGCAGGTTAAACACAGACTTAAATTTAGCTATAAAACGTAAATTTTTCTCGTTTTTATGTTAATAGGAAACAATACAAATTTAATGTAGGATGAGGCGATATGACAAGTTTAATATAAGATCAAACACGAACACAGATATACATATCCATATATAAATTTCATATCTTCTTTCTTTTGAAATATCTTTTGAAGAAAGTTAAAGTAACATAGAAGAGGAAAGTTTTTTTCATTCAGTAGTTTAAAATGTTTTTTAAGCAGGCTTAATATGATAGAGTATAACGAAGATTATTGCGCGTCATGATGCTCTACCTGACGTTTATCAAGCATCTCTTAATCCATCTCGGTAATAGCGCCAACCCCAATTTAAGTTCCGAAACAATCCCCAAGCTTCCTGCAAAACTTGGAAATCAGATTTCTGCCTACGTCCCAGGACGATTTGCGAAAATTTCGCCAAGTAATTCCCACGGTAGTAATTCTGTCGACAAACTCAGCATCCCTTTCGCTCTAAATGAGGTGTTTATTTCGAAAATGACATAAATCGAATTTGAAACCTTATTACATCTAATATTGAATGCCTTAAATCCATATCATTTATACAGAATGTTCTTCACTTCTTGAGCAACTTTTCAATCGTACATTTATTAACACTCTAGGATCGACTTTTCCTTAGCAAATAATCTTTGCAGTATCTTGTCAGTTCATCATTAAATATCCTAATAATGAAATGTCAAATAAAAGATCTGAGGAACTTTGAGAATCATTTCTCGGCTAAAGTTTCTTTCTCCCGGGATAAAAATTTTGAAATCTGATTCTCTCGTCCGCGAGAGACAATTGTGGTAAGAACCCAGCTGGGATTTGAACGAACAGTTCGGCGCACACACACACACACACATACACACACACACACACACACACTCTCTCT
>NW_017305474.1:670288-670895 GCF_001594115.1 Trachymyrmex septentrionalis
CGGGATTTGAACGAACAGTTCGGCGCACACACACACACACACACACACACACACACACACACACACTCTCTCTCTCTCTCTCTCTCTCTCTCTCTCTCTCTCTCCCCGCGCGGGAATGAGAATAATTACGAGGAGTTTTCGGCCGACTGGCTGGCCGGATTAATCTGCATATTACCATCCGCCGCGGGGCCATTTGCATTCTCGGGATGGAATACCTGCAGTGCCGGCGTCTTCCGTCGCGTGGCGACGACGTGCCAACGATCCCGTAATGATCGCAATGACAGATGCGGTCGCGGTGCGGTCATGTCGCACGTGCGTCAGAGGCCATTCAGTGGCCGTTGAAAGATTTAATTAGCGCTTTCGGTGACGCTAACAATCCAGTGTTGCAAGATAATAGACCCTTATTCTGTAATTCTCTTAATCTTTAATTAGGTTATAGGTGGCCACAGCATCTCACGCATAATTATCTTAAAATCATAAAAATCTTGTTTTGTAAAAGGAAAATAAAAAATAATACTCAGAAATCTGTGTGTTTTAAAATTATTATTTTTATGTTTTTTTATCTCTCTCTCTCTCTCTCTCTCTCTCTCTCTCTCTCTCTCTCTCT
>NW_017305474.1:670995-698520 GCF_001594115.1 Trachymyrmex septentrionalis
AAAAATACAACTATAAAGATAAAATTTATTTAGGGTGTTCTGAGCATTCCACCTACTTATTAAAGGTTAATGACAATAACAATATCGTTACAGTCATGCGCAGGTTTTATATTATATATGGTATAAAAAAAGTGTGCAATGACAATGTAATGAAATCATTACTGTCGTTAAGAATTACAGAATAGAGACTGTGGCTTATATTTTGTACATGCAAAACACTCTGACAGTGCAATCTCTTATATATTCTCTAAATCTGAATTAGTGGATAATCATTAATTTTATCAGTTCCAAGTATGTCACTGATAATCAATGAATTCACAGTGAAATTCAATTAAGAAATCAATGAAACGTGGAATCCCTAATTTATGGATCAATTCTAAGTAGAATCGTAAGACTCGTAACGCGTTTTCGTAAAATTTTTTTGTAAGAACTTATGATTAATATTCTAATTTTATGCATATGTACATATATGTAAGATGTAGATTATTCGTAAATATTTACGATTTCTTGTAAATTTTATGGCTAGTAAGAAACTGCCTGTAAAAATATTGTATAAAGGTTTAAAAATTCTTACAAGTCTTGCAGAAATATGTTACGAATCTTACGATTCTGCTTAGAATTTAAGCATTATCTGGCTAATCTTGCTTTGGTGTAGGTATACATTCAATATATGATATTGGAACTGAAAAATATCCACGTCCAAATATCATTATTTTAATGATATAATGCTCAAATTTCCATTCTTTGTCAGTTGAATTTCACTGATGACCCACTTGGGACTAATTAATCTACTAATTCAGATTTAGAGAATAGAGGTAAAAGAGATATTAGGCATTTTTCAGTTCCTTCGAGTGGTAAACCGCTAACCTGTATACCAATGCCTAGTAATTCCTGGGCATTACTGCCAAAATTTTACATAATGCCCAGTAATACCCATTAATGCCTCATTAATGCCCACTAATGCCTCATTAATGCCCACTAATGCCCCAAATGTGTACATCGTAATGCCCTGCGGTTTACCCCTCGGATTCCTTGTAAATCACATATGTGAGTCCGAACAACATGTAATTTCTCGGATCATTTGGACATATCGGAAGGACATTTCTCCAATTTCTTTTCCGTTCACCCTCTTCGTCATCTATCTTGTCACGCGTATTTTTCATTCGACGCGTCAAATCCCTCCTCTCATCACACTCTCGTCCGTTCTTTGTTCTAGAATCTACCCTTGGTCCCTTTTATATCTCTTGTGACTCTTTCTTTCGCAGTTCTTCAATCTTTCCGACGGATTAGGAGCTCAAAGCACGCCGTCTTCTTCGGCGCCGTCCATCTGTTTCGCGGCGGGACAAACTGTTCGTCGTTTCCTTCGGGCGTAAATTTATAGTCCATCCACGGTAAACTAACCGGAAAAACGGCCGTACTAAGAGAGCCAAGAGGGAAACACTGCGACATAGATCATTTTATGCACTCTCCGAATTAACTCTCGGATGTATAGTTTCGCAATTATAAAAGCTAATATTGTAGAAGTTTTACAAAATGTAAATGTAATGTATGTAAATGTAATTTAGATATTTTCCGAAAACATGATTTAAGATATTTAATATAAAATTTTATTGAAAACAGAAAGAGAAAGAGAAAGAGAGATAATTTAGTAAAAAAAAAAAATAAAGAAAAAATGGGTATAGACACGATTAGAGTTACGAAAATTCTCGATAACAAAATTAATACGAGAAGAGTTTTACGATCGCAAGCTTTCTATCCGTACTTCTCTCCGTACAGTTATTGGAAAACCGATTCGTGCTTCGCGTAATTACTGTGAGACGAGAAAGAAGCTACGGTACCGATTAGACGCTCAATGAATTTTTCGAAAGCCGCGTAAGTCGTGAATCGCAGTAAAACATCAAAGCAAAAGCGAATTCTTTGCCAACTCTGCTCTCTCTTCTCCTTAAAGCTCCAATTTACTTTTTCGTTTTACAAAATTGCCGAACTCCTCTTGCCATAAAATATAAAAAATCTAGCTGGCTTGAACTATAAAAGTGATTAATTTTTTTATTTTGCAGTTATTGTTTTTTTAGAAGAATGTGCATCGTTGCCTTGTGCACATTTATAGTTGAGATAATTTAAAATTTATTTACAAAAATGAAATAGCTTTTAAAGAAAAATTGACTTAACACTAAGAATCCATATTGCATATGTATGTCCTGTATTGAGAGGAAAGTGGTATTTATGACTATAATTGCATGATAAAATAATTACGGTTGAGAGCTCTATTTTTATAGTTATTACTGTTACAATTTTAATAATATGTTAATAATAATTATATTTACAATAATAATTCTATATATACGAAAAAATGAACTATAATTTATAGTTATTTTTGTTACCAGTTATATATTTTTTGTATATACAACTATAAATATAATTATTAAATATAAACATAATTGTATGGGAATCTATGTTGAACGAAGGAACGCATTACGGCTTGATGCATTGATAATCTGTAGGAACTATGTAGTATGAAACAGCGATTTAATTGTAACCCTAGTTTTAATTCTTAATTCTTGACATTCGCGACGAAAGCGATAATTTGAATAGTATTGAAGATGATCCTAAACAAAAGATCGAAACGTTTGCGTAATTAATCTTTTATATATACTTAAATAAATACATACGTATCAACAGCATGTGTCGGCTATTATTGATATGATTATTTGTGATGATTTTATTCACTAGAGTCTAGATCTCATATTATATATTATATTAAATATAATTATTTATTATAATTATTAATATTATGGCTTAATAAAATTATAAAAATGGAGTTTTTAACTGTAATTATTTTATGCAATTAAACTCACAAATAGAAATACATTTTTCTGAGTGTAAAATCAAATTTCTTTGCCATCTAAAAATACTCCAAAATAAATTTACATTAAAAAAGGGTAGAATGTATTCGTCATTCGAAGTAGAAAATAAAATATAATTGTAAATATACGCTACTTGATGCACGACTCATTTAGAAGTTCCTATTCTAAAAAGTAGTTTTAAAAGCAGTTTTAAAAGGAATCACATATTTTCTGACAGAGAAAAAAAGGATGCTTTAGTGTATTTTAGTCGATAAAATGAACTGTATAAAAGATAACCGCAGTACTTTTTTTGTGCAGGATTGTCGCTTTTTTAAATTTCGTGAACAATGCAGCTGGTGAATTCGGCGTTTTCTCGCTGTCGTATGCCGCGGATTAACCCCGTTTACTACCCTGCCGTATTAATAAAGAGACGGTGTAAAACCCGCGGATTATAAAACTGTCCGCGACGGATTTGCAGGCGGGCGCGATTATTGCAATTCAGTAGCACGCTTTTATGTGAAAGTAACGACTATTTCTGTAAAACCACCTTCGCATTTGACTATCATTCTAATTATCATAGTCTGAATAAAAAATACATACATTTACAGCAATAGATGGACTGAAATAGTTTGTCAAAAATGAGCAATGAGATGTACTTAAAATATCGCTAAATTAGGAATCTTTGCACTTTTTATACAAGAATACTAATCTGATTTAATCTTGACGTATTATATGAAATTAACATGTTTAGCTTTATCTATTATTGAAAATTCTATAATCAAGTTTGACACTGAATATGAACAATTGCTCTCGCATTTGTTATTGATATAATTTGTTGGATATATTAAGTTGTGTTCAACTTTTCCGGCTACGTTTATCTCAGTTTTAAAGAGGCAGCCGATGCATTAATACGTAATGAATTGCATACACCGCAAATAATTAATATAATCATAAGTTCAGATCGATTACATAATTAATAAATTAAATCTCTAAATTATCCATCCAGTTTCTCGTCACAAGCGATTGAGAGAGAGAGAGAGAGAGAGAGAGAGAGAGAGAGAGAGAGAGAGAGAGAGTTTATTTGCTAACGTAAAATTTAAATAGTTTTTTCTTTTAATTTCAATTTATGTAAAACGAACTTTCTATTACGACATAATCAAATAATTTATTTTTTTAGTGTAATGATTTTATGATCTTTTATTCTTTCTCGTTCTGTACGTTAAAGCTGTGTCTCGGTGATCGAAATATGAAATGATATCTATCTTTAACATGATCATTTTGACGAAAGTCTAAATTTTGATGCGGACATCAGAATGGTGGCTGACAAGAATCGAGTAAAGAATATCTTTCATCGGAGTTCTCTTGGGAGACATCTCGGCGGCGAACCCGCTCGAATTCTCCAACAATTTTGGGGGAACCTCCTAGCCACGTGGGACATACGAGTTTCCTCCACGTTCTCGTTTTGAGAATCGTAAACTAAAACAAGCCGCCGTGTCCTCTCTGTCTTCTTCGGAGTGTGACGAAGTACTCTAGAGTCCGCTCTCTTCTCTTCTTACGTGTGTGCAAATACAGTCTCTCCTTCTCTCACACTCTGACTCGTCATCCTTTTCTCTATTCCTCCCTGCGCTTTTCATCTGTGATCTCCGTCGGGGTTACCTCGATTGTTGTGCAAGGTAGCAAGTTTCCAACATTCTACATTAAACACGATTCCGATGTCATTAAGCTCGCGGCATTTATGTCGCGATTTAATTAACACTTACAAACCCACGACGGAGCTAATAGTTCGAAGTTCGGTACTGTATTTGTTGGCCATTCGAATTTGCGAGACAGAATAAATTGCTCTTGCTACTCCGAATGCGGGTCTCAATTGATATCTATCCTAACAAGGGCTGTAAAATTTCATTCACGTCGCTTTCGAAATGAATAGCTTCTACAAAGACAGCTCGTACATTTCATTTGATACAATTTAGATCCTAATGGCGCACCTATTATTCGCTTTTATTAGATTCCAAATTTGCGATTCTCGTCGTCGCGCAGTCGAATAATTCACTCCTTCCTTTCCGTATTCTCGCCGTATTACCAAGCATCGTGTTCCTTCCATTAAAATCTCTAAGCCCGAGAATAAACGTGACGGCGCATCTGAACGATCGGGATCGCTCAATTAGCGAAGCAGTCGTTCGCATCGTCGCTTACGCCCGTGGTCTATTATCGGCCGTTGCAAAAACACGGAGCGCATAATCGCGATAGCTGCGAAAATCAATCTTTTCCTTAATATTACGCACACCGGAAGGCACCCACATGAACACATCGATTTTCCCTTGCGGCGCAGAAGAACAGCTCGCATGTGAAAGCTTGTTTATATTCTTGTTTAAAGTTACCTTGTGAAAATGAAGCTTTAAAAATACCATGTGTTTACAGGAAATTTAGACTTTCGTTTAAAGTGATTTTCAATACGATATTGGCATTCACATTATGATGCACCCAGAGAAAGGTTTCTTCAATTCAAACAAATATTTCTTTGTTATAGTTCAAGAAAATTTTTTTTTATTTGAACGTCATTTCTTTGATTTAAACACATTACTTTTTGAAATCAAATAATTTCTTTTATTTGATTTCAAAAAATGATGTTTAAACGGGACTGTAGTGTCTGCAAGATGATGAGCTTTCCACCGGAAAATAAAGCTTTAAAAACGCTATACATTTACAAAGAGTTTAGGGTAGTATTTATTAGAATTAGACAAAATAATTTAATAGGTTCACAAGAACATAAATTCAAAAATTGACAATCATAAGAGCTATTCGAATCGTGCTGGATATTATGTGCGAAATATGTAAAAATAGTACTTTATTTAATAAACTTTATTACAAATATTCCGACCTTTTTAGTAATCATCAGTGTACGCTTTCAAATATGTCTATCAAATATGTCGGGCGATTAAATTAAAAATAAATATTAATACAAAATACAGAAATGTTAGCCGAAAGAATAAATATTCTTCTTTGTACAATACGTTACGCTATTTCTATGTATAAATATATTGCCATAGTCTCACGAGATCGTCAAACCGTCCAACTTGAGGATATATGGCTCATCATTTCTTTTATGGAAACAGACAACTTATAAGTTCTCATAAGTACTCAACCCTTGAGTTAGTCCGTTTCAAGATTTTAAATGTGAAATTTGCACGAAACATGCCATAGGTTTTTATAACAATGATTGGTATTCATTAGACCGTTTTGTATTTTAAGACCATCTTAAGTAATGTCATTTTAAAACGCTAATACAGCTCTCTGATTCCATCAAAGAAAAGTTATGTTTAAATTGAAGAAATTGTTTCTTTCATTAATTTTTTTTTTAAGTTGAAGTGAAAGTATCCCTTTGAAAGGAAAATATAAATTTACTTGATTTCAATACATAAATTTCTTTCATTCAAACACATTTTTTTTTAATCGAAGAAACTTGTCTCTGGATGATACGGTTCATAACATCCAGATTGAACATCTTAAGATTGTATTTAAGATTGTATTTAAGACGATCTTAAATATAAGATCCGACTCTGAATGCTAACCTTAGATTCTCATTTAAGATGAGTTTTAATACGATATAGGCAATGGCACTCATTACGATGGCTGTAGCATTTGCAAGAAATGAAGATTGCCTGGTGAAGTTACCGTGGAAATAAAGCATTAAAAATACCATATGTTTACAGGGGAAAAATGAGATAGACAAAGAGAGGAAGAGAGCGAGGTCAATTACGATCGAATTCGTGGGAGGGTCAAAGGAAACGCCATGCGGCAGAAACGAAGGTTTAATCTCGGGTATACGAGTATATACGAAGTAGGCGAATGCGTTACGACGGCACGGGCACACAAAAGGTGTAAAGCTGGACTGCATTTTATCGGATGCGTTTTCACGAGGGGTGGTTGGTGGCGGTCGACTGCGCGAGCTTGCGGCCGACAGCATGAATGTTTGATGGAGCGAGCCGGATCGCTTGGAAGTACCGGAGAGTCGTCTCCCTCCCTCCCTCCCCCCCCTCTCTCTCTCTCTCTCTCTCTCTCTCTCTCTCTCTCTCTCTCCGTCCGATATTACCCGCGATAACGTCACTCGTCGATCAAATAAAGGGACCCGGCGGCGCGACGGTAGGGCCAGGGGGATGGATAAAGTGACTGACAGGTTGCATGGGTTGGGGATGCGCAGGGCCGTGATTCGTTTCCACGGGGATGGCCCTCTTCCTACAGGGGTTTCAAATCCGTCGCTCTCACGTTCCTTGAAATCCATGCGAATTTAATTCGCGCACACGCGAATCTACTACGCGGTCGAACGTGCGCGAAGTAACCTCCCTATCGATCGCCGGCGTCGTGCTGGAAACATGTATTTTCCGTCGCGAATTAAAACGGTTCGCCGCGCGAGCGGCGCTTCGTTACTGTTTACCCTGACCGAGTTTCAGAGTTATTTTTTTTATTCGTTGCGCTCTACGTGTGATAGAGGGAAACCAATACCCCAGCGTCTATCGCCACCCATGACTGCGCCATTTCATCGTCGTAATTATGTTTTAATTGCCGGACAGTGGACTCCTCCACGTGGGCTCAAGTGCGCTGTTCATTGCCGTTGTCTCGCTTATAACGAAGATAGTAATTCCTGCACAGTTCACATACATGATTACATTTTACACTTCAAAGACATAACAGTAATGTGCAATAAATATGTAGAAGTAATTGCTATTTCTTGCATAACTTACTGTGTAATTTTTAATTAAATGTATAATTATGTCGATGTTATTATACTTTGAGACAAGTTATGGTGAAGATTTTTTTCCCCATGTAACGGATAATACAATGTTTTATAACTACGTCGTATCTGAGAGTGTAGTCATTTTGAAAATTCTGTTGACACTCCGATGAAACTGAAAACTTGGAAGTTATTTCCTTCAATATCAAAGGAGTCCTTTTATTACTATGAAGTCACTTCCGTTTGGAAAGTCATACTAACAATCTTGTATCTATTCTTAAATTTAAATAAATCGCGCGTTTTTAAAGGCAACTTCCACAATATATACATAAAGGAGAAGGGAATTTATCACTGTTACTTCACAAATTTTTTTTATAGTGCCGTCTCTCTATTTATTTTTTTTCACGTCAATTTTTTTTATTCATGGTTTATTTCCAACGTAATATTCGATGTCTATAATAGACACTCCACGCAGCTGCTTAATAAAAGATAGAAATACATACTTTTGTTACGCATTGTCGTTGCGTGTGGCATTACACTGCCGTATGTAGTTTTAACCCGATAAAAAAACGATTCAACTTTTGTCTTTGTTAGTAAACCTCCGTGCTTTGACCCGCGAGAGTCATTTGAATTTCACTCTGGCAGTGAGTTGGGCACCACTGAACTGGCGCCAGGTTGGCTGGAACCTGACACGCGATCAATCAACCTGCTGCCTTGTCCCCTGACTGAGTTCACTGAGTGAAAATAAAAAGCCTAAAACTATATATAAATGATAATTTTTTAATAGTTAATATTTAAGTATTATAAGGGTAAAGAATAATTTTTTATAAATTTCAAATAAAAAAGTATGTTGGCCAAAAGTGAATTGTCGTATACTATTGTATATAACAATCCACTATTGATCAACATGTATACATTTTTATTTGAAAAGTACTTCTCGCTTCAGACCTCTTCAACTGAGTTTGAATTTGACACGACATATAAACCTCCTGCAACAGGAAGATTAAGGTAGAATTTATCTACGTAGACTAAATCATTGATTCATTCGCGAATAAATAACGTATGAATGTTTAAATTATGCTCTGTAAAGAAGAATAGGAACAAATATTTTTTTTATATAATTACGACATTGAAAAATAATATTGAGTAATGTTAAAAGATGGAAAATATAACGATTAAATAATATCAATAATATGAAAAATGTGGAGGTTATCGATTTGTACATAATGATTCATTGGAGCAATATATAATCAATATTTTTATAGAACTATATCAACTATTATCGTAAACATATTCGAAATGTAATCTTGTACATATTATTAACGCATCAAATATTACGGCTGGTATTTTTCCCAAAGCAATAAAGTACTGTTCCGTTGAGAAAAATAGAATTTATGTGTGTGAAACAAAAATTTTTACGGAATGGGATGGTGAGATTTTATAGAAGTATTGTTTGATGATGCGTCAAATACATTTGAATTTATATTGGGCATCAGCTATCACCTTCACACAATTGCTTCTCTTTTTCCTCCCACTCTTCTCTTTGCAACTGTCTCCAGCAAACCATGTAAATTCTCATGTAAATTCTCCTTTCGAAGGATAACCTCGACTCACTCTCGCAAATCCGATTGCCAAGCTATTGCAGTATCAAGAGCCATTTACATGTAATCTGCGATTCGCTGATGCCAGTATATGTACCTCCGGCATCACATTGTTTATATTAATTTTATATAGTTTTGCCGTGAAATTCGATACTTTTAGCTGGGTGATCGCGCGTGTGGATGTCGTATCGATTTTCTCCCCTACTATGAGATCGACTATGACCTTCCTGTATTGTATCTCACGTGTTACGATGCTTTGATATTTTCACAAAGTAGCTATTGTTATCAGAGAAAGATTAATTATGCGCCGTTATCGACTTTTCAATATGTACAGGACAGTTTTAAAATAATTCGTTCGTCGGCTTCTAATTATCAATTATCCCGTAAAATTTTTAGACACGATTTTTAAACACGGGAGTTTTATAGGATGTAAATGATTGTAACGTTCATTGACAAATCTTAACCGAGAATATTTAACTCAGCCATCTAACCAAATTACACCTAAATTCTAAAGCATCTTATTTGAAATGTAGAATGAAAATGAACTTTTACCGTACGATTGATAAAGGAAGATTCAAAAGGTTCATTCTTTGAAAGGAGAATTTACATGAAAATTCACATGGTTTGCTGGAGACAGTTGAAGGAGAAGGATGAGAGAAAAAAGAGAAGCAGTTGTGTGAAAGGTGATAGATGATGCAATTGATAAAGGAAGATTCAAAAGTTTTTTCACCTACATTTTAGAAGATCATAGTAACAAAAAAATACATCCGTTGCTGTAGTCTGAGATTAATTGAATTAAAGATAACCTTTTCTCTTAAAAGAAATTCTCTCTCTCCTCTCAAAGAGAGGTGCATCCAGTAGTTCCTGTTGTTCTTATAAAAAATGAATAGAGACCTCGAGAGCTCATCTTAGTAAGACTGTCTTTATGTGGATAAGGTAAACCACGGGAAGACCAAGAGAAGGACAAGATCACCGTGTCAGATTACATAAACTGTTCTATCCCGATACCGCAAAGCGCGTCCGTTGCGTGTCCTGCGGAACCTGTGTCGTCCGCACCGAGCAAAATCTCATTTGGTCGAAGGGTGAAGGGCACCGAGAGGGTCGGGTACGGAGCTGTATATACGTGTACTGGCGTATCTAGAGACGGGATAAAATTACGTCGAGTTTGTCGGCTTTACGAGCAAACGCCGGCGACACGTCGACGTGCGGTTGGTATAACAAGCAGAAACCAGTAAATTACGTCTCGCCTTACCTGGTCCGCGATGCGATGCACACGACGGGCTCCATTTTAACTTAGGACGTCCGTACACAACGACTATTCACGGATGGTTGAAAGTTTAACGACGCTCGTTGTACGAGATCGTATGAGAATAAGAGCCGAACAGTGACGTAGAACGTCCACCGTGAGAAATTATCCCAATTGCGAAAGTTGCGTACTGTCGAGCAATAAAAATCATTGATAAAGACCATTATGAATGCTGGCGACATGATGAGATCGCGAAAGGGAAATAGCAAAAGTTATTATTACGGGAGAACATAAAGAAAGGAGAAACAAAGAGCGATGAAAATCGCGTTTCAATAGTATGCAGGCAAAATTTTCCAGGTAGTTAAGTCTTACCATTGGCAGGTAGCTTAACTTTTTTTTAATTAACAAAATTGATAGGACTACAGATTGCGACAGATACACACATACGGAAAGAACAATTTTGCTGGAAATCTTTCTGAAACTTTAGCTAGATACAGATCTGAAAATAATTTTGTTGGATTAGCAAAATAATTACGTAGAAAATTCAAGCATGATCAGCAATGTGATGCTGTAAAAAATTTGGTATCCTAGCAACCAGCTTCTATACGTAATTATTTTGTTGGACCATCAAATTAATTATGTAGAATGATCAAACTGTTTGCTAAGCGTTGATGACATAATGTTGCAAAAAGTTTTAATATTCTAGCAATCAATTTCAATATTCTACGTAATTATTTTGATGGTCCAACAAATTTATTGATGTATCAGATCTGTATATATAGCTAAATTTTTAAATACTTTAAATAATCCCTTTCATGCACGTAGCGCTTTAGCTCCGTTCGAAAAAAAAAAATAAATATGATATTCTTTTGTTTCGAAATGTTTTTGATAAAATACGAATAAGGATAAATAGGATCGATTTAAGCCAGCGTGTTTATAAAGTATATATACACTAAACAAAAAAATATTTTATATGTACAGAGAACAAGAGCGATGGCGAGCGAGAGTATACGCGCGTTTTACGAAACCAATTTCGAGTGCATTCCGTAATGCTTTGTCGAGACACAGAGCCTGTTCTTTTTCTCTGAAGATATTCACTAAAAGATGGGAAGAACTCCGCGCGGGACAAGGGAAAGTAGCCATTTGCATTCAAATCAAAAATCTTAATGACGAGATTCTTGTCGGCGAAGAGCCGACTTCGATTTGGAAGATCCCGTCGGTTCACTGCAAGCTGAGGAGAAGGCTTTTTCCTCGCCCCTAATGTAATCAACGGGGTAGCGAGGGAAGCCCCAGGGTGAAAAATTCGCTCGAGATTTCCGACGGCACGTCCCGTCCACTTTCTCGAGCGATGTCGAATATTCTTATCTTTCCGCTTTCGTTATTATTTCCGCAAAATTATAATTTAATAAATTATATCTTTGGACATCATATTTTATATTTGACTGCAATTTTTTAATTAAAAAAAAATAAACTACCATAAAAATATCATTTTCTTATTGCCGCGCATTATATTTATTAAGGAAATTTTGTGTTATGAGATTGAAATTGCACAAAATATGGTTAATTAATGCACGTACGTATAAAGTGGTTAGATAAATTGCTTCGCGTTAAATAGTAAATTGGAGCTAAATTAATACGTCATAATTTTTGCTTCAGTAATAATTCACGAATATGAGGTCGGAGTGAATTAATCTGACAGGGCAGTGGTAAAACCGCAATTAAAATTTTAAGTTAGATATAACAAGTGGTTGGGAAAGTTAACGTGCAGCAATATTTCTAAATAATTAATTATGGTATATTTTATATTTCATGTAGATTTCGACAGTAGTGCGATGTAATTTTCGTTAATTCTCCAGAAGCGATGAGTGAATATGATTTATGAATATTGATACAAAATGTTGCTTAAATTTATTAGGAAGGTAGGTTGAATTATAAATACTCAACTTTATATAAATAATCACAATTTAATCATAATTTTTTGCACAACAATTTATAAAAATTATATATAAATTAACTCGACAAACTTCTATTTGAATTGCATCATTTTTAATTTCTTGCATTTCTAGAATTAAAGTGTTACAATTATTCATTGAATTCTTTAACATTTTTCATTAAATAAATATTTAAATAAATATGTACCCAATTAAATTTGTCTGTCGATTGTTATCGAATTTTTGTCTTTCCCTGTCCGTGATTTCCAATCGTGAAAAGTGAGCTAATTAAAAATCATTACCACGCACGTAAAATAAAATGCACATTAAATGAAATTCCGGCCGCTTTGATTAATTGTGCGACGGCCATCGAATATTTCCCTTTGACCAAAGCGCCCTTTGCACCAATTTCCGACAATTTCATTTTGATTATCATCGCGCTTGTCCTTTCCGTGCTATCGTGCACCAGGAAGATTCAAATGGAATCTATCGTGAAACCTTTGTGCTGGGTAGGGCTTGAAGGGCGATATCGCACGATATCTATCTGGCTTAGGTTTACCGTTTATAAGCCTTCCCGCGCGGTTTGCGATTTTCCACAACCGGGTGATATCGAATCCTGCTCCAAGATTTTCGCGAGTACGATCGAGATTGCAGCCGGTAACGACGAGGCGACGATGTTTACCCAGACGCCGGATGGAAACGATCCACCAGGATTCGCATGTACGTGCTCCAGCACTCCTTACAGTTAAGCTTGCGTTCCTTCGTGTGCGCGATGTGTCGCAACGTTAATCGTGCTAGTCTTAGACAAAAATCGGCGAAAATATCCGCGCCAAATGTGTCTCTCTGCGTATACGAATATACGCAAATTACCGCGTACTATGAACCAGATATCACTAGCATATATTCGCGAAAATATTAAAGATAAGCTTGCCTTTAAAGCAAGCTTGAATTTCTTAAATTTTAGTTCTAGATGAAAGTATGAATACATTTTCATGTTAATTTACATGATAATTAAATGATAAATATTCTTTGATCTTACATATCTTTAAAGTATAAATATTCGCTATATAAATAAAAAGGCTTTGCTTAAATATCTAAAAGTTTAGCAAAGTATAGAGCTGAAATAATTTAGAAGCGTTAAAATAATTATGTAGAATGTTTAAATGTTGATGACAATGTTGCAAAAAGTTTTAATATTCTAGCAACGAATATTTGAGCGTCGTATATAATTAATTTTAATGGACCAAACAAATTTATTTCCCAATCTGTATCTAACTAAATTTTTAGATACTTTAGCGAAACCATGTAGAAGATAAATAGCGCCGTGAAAATTAAATTATTAATTAAATAGCCTCGTGAAAATTCAAACAACTATTTTAATATCTATTAAGGGAAGCATTTTTTCTATAACTTATTATGTTCGATTTTTTCTTAGATCGATGCGATATCGTTTAATTAATATTTTTAGAAGCATTAAGGTTACATATATCGAAAGATATTTCAATCGGATTGTTTCAGTTAAAATTGATTCTGTCTAAAAATTCAAATTCATCTTTTACAACCTTTTTCATAGAGGAGACATGAAACTGCGTTTCCGAATAACGCGGAGAATGCCGTGGTTAATCTGATAACCACACTAGAATGGTCCACGGCCGCGGGATATATTTCGCGTTTTTCGAATCCCGCGAGTCGTGAAATTTTTAGTATTGTAGTAGATACTCAGGCTAGAGACCCATGGCTGCGGTCTATAAATCACGGTCCGTTTCGCGGGGTGGGTTAAGACTGGTGTTTAAGACCGCTTTATGAATGGCCGCAGCGAGACGAAGCGATATCTCGTGCCGAGCGGTCGTACATTCGCGGTGGGCATTCTGGGCGGCAGGAAGGTTGTTCTAGTTTCGAATAAGCGAGGGGGTGAACGATAACGAGGGTAGCCATCGTGGCTCCCGTTCGTCTGCCGCCCCTGATCGATGCATTTATCCATCGCGCGCACCCCCTCCCCTCCCCCCCTCTCCCCCTCGTCTTTCTTCTCTGCGTTATCCGGAAAGTTGCCAGTACCGGTATCGCGGTATTCCTAACCGGTCATGACTCATTCTATCCAGTAATAGTGCAATTCTCTGTGCGCACTGCTCGCGAGTTCGGCTTAGTGTTTGTGTGAATCGCGTGCGAGTAACGAGGAGAGAATTTTGATCCGAGTACATCTTTAATCTGGCCTTTAGCTACGATACTAATTAGTACTTCCGCTTCTCGATGGTATACATAAATTGGACTCCATCGGTATTTCATGCATTCGATAAATATCCCAGACATGAGTGTACGCAAGGAAGGGCATTTGCCCTCCCCTTTTTAAGGCCCACATTCATAGTCAGGTCTTGTACTTAAGGCTTCCTTAAATGTATCTTCAGATGCTCAGTAGTCAATGAAATAATTCGTAGAGTATCTGAAGATAAATTTAAGGAAGCCTTAAATATAAGGCTTGACTATGAATACGAACATAAATATTGGTACACACGGAAAAAAAAGATTAGTTGCCCTAGCTAAAAATTAGGAGGTATGGCAATTAAATTCAGTAGTATGACACCTAACGTCGTGTCTGTGAAGCCTAAATATTATCATTGTAACAGACAAACATTTTGCTATTATGTCGATGTATTGATCATTGCAGCAAACATTTTCTGTGTAGCAGACAATTTGATAGCAAGCATACAATTTCAGCAATTATATTTAGCTGTGGCAGAGATAGTTTTCTTTTACACGGACATAATATCCGATAACTATGACGTAACTTCATGTTACTAAATAAATTAACTATAACAGACATGCATATTTTGCTATCACGTCCTTATATTGCACGTCCCAATATTAGCTGCAGCAGCAAATCCTTTGTATGTATTAGCAAATTTCATAACCGTAGTAGCTAATGTGATTTTAGCTGATCAGCTGTGATCAGAAACTTCTTTTTCCATGCAAGAAGGATTAATTAATGAAAAGAAATAATCCTATTTTGGTCGAAGCGGATCTTACACTGAAAAAACAAAGATCGGCTGCCGCAGCAAATTTGCATAATATTTTTAATTGGCTGCAGCAGCTAATTTTTTGTTGCAGCAGTCAATTTTTGGTTGCATTAGCCTATCCGCAATGTCAGTATAGAATTTCGATAGACTAACACAATCAAAAATATTGGCTGCTGCAACAAATTAAAAATGCTTGCCATATTTTACGATCTAATTTGCTGCAGCAGCCAATCTTTTTTTTTAGTGTAGTACTTAATAATAATCATATTGAAATGTTTTGCAAATAGATTTTTCAGTTTTATAAAACTACGTTTAATCAACCTGATGTTTTGAATATGATATCAAATTAATAAAAAAAAATGTTTAACACAATTTCAATATTTTCTCTTAATTATAGCCAAAACTGCTAAGAAAATAACAAGATTTAATTTGTTCAGCTTATTGGCTATTTAAGTTTAAAAAAATTTTTTTTTAATTTTTCAAGCCTTCGATTTTTTTCTATCTTTGCGTAACATTTATGACACCAAATTGCCAATATGATTTTATTTTGACTGTTTCGTGGAATAAGCCATACAGTAGCGACGTGTCGCGTGAGGTAAACGAAAAAATCGATGAGCATTAATTGTCATGCGTTGCGTATGGATGCGTTTCCATTTCGATATGCAATACGCGCAAATATCACGACGTATTGACAAGCGGAAATGTATTGCTAATATTTGCGCTTGCCGCGACGACGTTAACCAATCCGATACTTGTTATGCCAGATTCGAAGCGGTATTTAATATTGATGATTGAAAATTCCAGATTTTACGGTGATTATACATATGTTGTACCGGAAAACATGTATTTAATAGATATTAACAAACATTAAATCGTATTTGACAAGAATAAATAATACGGTCTATATTAAGCACATCATGTCTTTTAGAATATATCTCCTAATATTATTTTAATGGTAGTTTTCTGTATCAATTTTTGTTTTACGTAAAAGTGTATTTTAACGATACTTATAGATCAAGACTGACGCGTTCTCAATTTTTGTTTTCACTCCGTTACATTACGGCGGGAATGTGACATTGTCCATATGCATTCGCGATGCACTTGATGCAATTCGTCAGATCGATCGCCCGGTCCGTGAACCAGAAAATTGTGCAGTTTCGATTTCGCGCGACGCCGTCCTGACTGCAATCATTCTGCATGACTCACAGTGGAATCTGAAAAGAGGATTCAACTCTTCTTGAACGGAAATCCAACGGGTAATTTTTCGTTACATTCCAGCATGCATCCCTTTCATAAAATAAATCATATATCTGATTAATGTTTAAGGAAAGGAATAGCTAATGTATTTTCATGTATATATTTATATATGTAGAAAATATCTTTTCTCGAAAGAGCATTCTCTTCCTTTTGAAAGCTGCAGCTTTCAAAATGCAAATTTAAGTTTGTTTTCTGTCGCTGTTCTTGCTTACTGTATTCTGCCCTTTTCAAAGGAACGGATTTGCAAAATGAATAGTGACGAGATAAGCGAAAAAAATTCTGGATTATGTGTAATATTACAAGTAAATTTCTGTTATGCTCTTACATGTTCGCTCCCCAAGTAATTTCCACGACGGCAATGACGCGCACGGAATCCTCGCATCCTCATAAGCCATGAGCATTATGCCGGTTACTGTAACGAATACTCTCGAAGGATTCCGCAGGATAATTTCGTCGTGTTTACCGTCCGTGATGCTTGATTTCGCGGAAGATAGAACGCAAGCGTTGCTGTTCCCTGTGTCGCTACGCCGCTGCGCGATGCCGCGAATTCCGATCCGGAATTTCAGGGACGCCGAAGTTCGCGGGAATGTTTCGCGACATAATCTCGTGCCGCACGAGACGTATATAATGTAATCTCGTGTACGTGTACAATGGGAATTCGTGCGTAGGCGATCAGATTAACAGGCGAGATGTTTTCGCTGGGCGTACCGCGTCTCCGATCCGCCACGCTCGACTCGGCGATGATCCGCGAGGAAAACGTGTATCTGTGTCCCAGGAATGTATCTCCGGTGTATCGTCGCATCTGCTTCGACACCTAGATCTTCTATTATTCCAAGACATCTTGTAAATAAGTAATAGTCTCGTATTGAGGTATCGATCATACATTTATTAATAAGAATTAAAGTCTTAACTGACAAAAATTTTGTTTGATTGCAAATGGATGAATCAGAAAATTCCGCTCATATTAATCAGAATTCTGATCATTTTAACTGCAATTAAAATAGATAAATAGAAATTATAATAGATTCAACTAGAAAAATCTGATCTCTTTGCTCGTTTTCAACTAGAATCCAATTAATGCAACTAGACTCTTTTTTTATTATATCAAAGTTTGATCAAAATAAGTGTATTATATATGATCGATCACTTTCAATACTTAAAGTTCTAAATTGTGTGTTTTAAGAATGTTCTTTTTCTTTTATAATATATTGAATAGATCTATTATTGCTCTAATTTTAAAGCAGCGCATGCTGATATAAAGCAGTTTACATCAGTGCTATTCTCAAGATATTCTTGTATACCTTGACTTTTAAATTGTTTCCTCTCTCTCTCTCTCTCTCTAATCAATAAAAAATAAATAACTTTTAGCGAATCACTTTTAATGCTGCTGCGAAGTGATCCCCGGTCTCGTAAAACCCGTCAACTCTCGCCTACCATTTATCACTGCGATGTCGGGTGCATCGGGCGCTTATCACAGCCTTGTCGCCATGAGATCACTCGATGCATTCACACCCGCTCTAAACCTGACGTCATGCACCGCGCCGAGAGGTGGTCAGCTCCACAAGAATGCCTTTCCTCCCATTGGATCACTTCCGGTTTTCCGTCTGTCACGCTCCATTTGCGCCTGTTCAGTGCCGCATCGTCGGTGTCTGCGACCGAATGCGTCCGCGTGTCCTCTCTAGGAATATTTGGAAGTTCCGCGATCTGTGTTACGTTTTCTCTCGGAAAAATCCGTATCGTTCATCACGAGTCCCTCGTCCAGTGTACGCGTGGGAAAATGATGCGTGAATTTAACTATCTTGGGATATTGCACGTGACAGTCGGAAGATACGAATATTGATCTTAAAAATATCTTTCCTACCACAATCGCTTTAAAAAATATCTTTCTAGATTTTACAAAAGATTTTTGGTACGTTTATTAGCAATAGAAATTTGAATTAGTCTTTATTCTGCAGTTTTCAAAATATTAAAAAATATAATGGACAAAGAAATTTAGGAGTATATCGCGATTACAAATAAGCGCAGGTTATATGTCAAAAACTTTGATTATTTTACGAGAAAAGAATCATGCGTGTCATCTTTATTTCAAATTAATTATTTTGCTCACTCACTTTGGAGTCCTTTTCAATCAATCAATTTGAAATAAAGATGACATTATTTTTCTCTGTAAAGTAATAAAAGTTTTTGACATCATATAACGCTCACCCCTAACCGCGCTGTGCATTAATTAATCTTAAACTTTATTGTTTGTTGCATTTTTTAAAATTGAAAATCTCTGTAATTGTAAGATCTTTAATCGTAAATTATTTAAGTTTAATATATGTTTAACATATCAATATTTAAAATACATAGTTATATTGAATTTCTCAGATCACTTTCAAATGAAAGTCGCATAAAAAGACTGAAGTTAATTACTTTAGATGAAAATGAATAAATGTAAAACAAATCTGCCGTAATTGAACCATCAGTAGGCTTAGCTCATTTAACTCTATGAACCACCTCGATCAAATCGAATCACTCGTAGGAGCGATTCGAAACTTAATTGTTTGTATGCCTTCGCTTTCGAACACCCGTTATCTCCCATATCTCGTCGGCACCGCCTTCTCGTTACTCTATTCGGTTCGCGTTTCATCGGGACCTATCTCGCGTGGGTAGGATTAATTTGCGTATATATTTCACGATAATTGTGCGCATTTGCCCGTCTGCGAGAGATCGTATTGTTCCTCTGTTGTTTCGCGTTCGGTATATCCGACCCCGGCTCCTTTGTTACCGAACTCGAAATTTCGCGACTATTATTATATCCACGTCGTTTCTCTCGGTTTTCATGTTTGCCTATGGAATTGTATATTCAATGTCGCTTCGCGACGACTTCGATATCGTCGAATCCTGCATCGAAATACGCGCGTATCGAATCCTATGATATTTGCAGCGCAGGATAATGAAAAGCATTTTTGCAGAGTTTAATTTTATACGCGAAAAGAATGATTTGGTTAAAGTATCTAACATACAAATTTGAAAAAATAATTATGTTAGACCATCAAAATATTTACATACATACTAAAAATGAATACTAAATTATAATAAATATCAGTCTGAACAGTTCTAAGTAAATATAAACATACTATATTTTTATTCGATACAAAATCTATAATTTGATTTAACTATCTTTTTTTTTATTGAGTAAATATTTATTGTAAATAAATGTTTACTCTAATACTATTTAGAAATATTTACCCATTAAGATTTAGTTTTTTTTTTTCAGTGTAGGAAGCTCTATGATGAAAACAAAAGTTTTAACTTTTTAGCAACCAATTTGAACGTTATACATAATTATTTTGATAATTTAACAAAATTATTTTCAGATCTGTATGTAGCTAAATTTTTATATACTTCAACAAAATCATTCTTTCCGTGTAAAATCCCTATTGTCAACGTAACTGTTTAAAATTTATATAATATTCTATACATTTTAAAAAGTTATATTGACAATGGGAATGTTATAAAATTAAACTTTGCTATGCAGAAATGTATCTTTTTATATATTCATATATTGATGTATATTTATCTTACATATGCTATTTGCTTGGGAAAGAAAACTGATTAATGTGAGTTAAGGATTCTTTTTCCCTTGATTGTGTTAAACGTGAAAGTTTGTATCAAAATAAATGAGAGTAAATAAAAGTCTTACACACGTCTGCAAAGTTTATTTGAATAGAAGGAAGGATGCATCCTGCATACGAAGTTATGTTTCATAATATACCAGTGCTGTACTCACATTTTGCGAAACTTTACTTTCTAAAAAGAAAGAATTAATCTCTCTCTCTCTGTGCGAGGGAATTTATGTTAACATGAAAACTGTAAGAAATTTCAAAATTATTTATATTATATTATATAATACCTGATACAGCAATCAACATATTTCATTATCAACCTGCATGATACTGATTATAATTAATTATTTGCTGATTTGGAAGCCTTTTTTTTAATCTCCAGCTAACATAATTATTTTTGCTGTTGCAATCTTAACTCACTTCCGTTAGTTAAACGCAGCTGCAGGTTTTTTTTAATCTAAAAACTCTCGCTCAAGAGGAACTCGTAAAGCTCAGTCTCTCGACTTTTTCACCAAGAAAAGTCGCGAAACACTCTCTACCTTCTCGCCTGCTCCTATTTCTTACTCCGTTAACCTTTGAAGAACTCACTGCAAGAGAGTTTCGCAATTAATTTCCCCCGTTCTCGCTAGGGCGTCCCGCTCCCGCTTAGACTAACCGAAGACGCTGTGTGTGCTTGCAGATAGTCGACATCGAGGCGGTGCCAAGGTCACGAGGGAGGAGCTGAGGTCATCGCGGCATCTATGTTGTGCGGCGAACTCCTGAACGGTGGCTTCGTCAGTGCCGGAGCGGTACCGGTGGTTCCGTACAGCCTCCCAGGACTCTGGTTACCCGGTTGCCTGCGTGCTACCAGTCCGCGCCTATTGACCTCTCCTTACCTGACTCTGCTGGCCGAGCTTCTGGCCGCGGGCCGACTCGAGCTGCGAGACGATCTCCTGGAGCTGATGGACCTGGCAAAGAGGAGCCATCAGGCTCCTGGCAACAACGGAGCGTCCGAGCTCGATCTTGACCTCCATGCCGACGACATCGATGAGATTTTCTTAGGTAAGTACTCTTATATTTATTACTCTTTCACATTAAAAGTATCCGCTCATATACTTGGTATTTTTGTATGCTTGTGTCATTTGAATGTAGACCACCAGTTATCAACAATTTAATATTTAATATTGGAAATCTGCCTACAATGTTTTTTTATTTTAACAATGTTATAAGAATTGTAATTCTCACTGCTTCTTCATTAGATATGTTCTTCTTTAATTGCTTTTATTATATAACTATAAAGAATAGGATACTTAATATACTATATCCAAATTAATTTTAGTCTTGGAATTTAAACTATTGTACATAATAATTTTATTGGACTGACGAAACATTATGGAATATTATTCGTACTACATGATACGAGAAAGAATAAAGAGTGGAGCATAATCCGCGTATCGAAATCCCACACAAGATTGAAACATTCTGGTAAAAGTTTGAAAACTGATTTTTATATCACAGATCTTAACATTTACCGATTGTGAGATCATACATACGTATTAGACAATGTGTACAATTTACTCAAGTTATTATTTAGTTTTAACATTGAGACACCTAATTCGAGATTGAAATGCCATCCTTTATTTATTTGTAATAATTTAAATTCATAATAAACAGTTAGGATCATAGCTTTATAGTGAAATTTTTAATTTTTTCAAAATTTATAGTAAACAGACTGTTAGGCTCGCAGTCCTTTATTTATCTATTTAAAAAGTTTATTACGTTTGTCGTGTTTTAACGAAATGACTGAGAAAAATATAATAGCTAAGTGTCGTGATCATCGAATCCAAGTTCTGTCGTAACAGCTATATATTAGATCATTCGATATATTTCAACGTCTCGGATGTCGAAATTGTAATACGATTGAGAGCAAGTGAACACACCCATTAAATTCTTTCTCCGAGTCGAAGGCCTGTCCGACTAAAAATATCGGAGGCCGCGCGTATAATACGCGATTTTACGACACGTGTCGTGGGTGCATGCGATCCGTTGTCTTTTATTTCGAAAGCGAGCATGCCGGCGTAATGGTTAGCCCGTAGTTCGCATTAATGGGCAATACACGCGGTCGTGACGCCATCGTGAAAGTAGCCATGCGTCGGCAGAAGTGAGCGGCGCGGAGCCCGTGATTACGTCCTCTGGTAAATATGCTCCTCGGCTAAAACCCCGGTAATATTCCCCGTTTTTCATGACGAGCGATTTGTCCCTCTACATACCATCCGCTCTATTGAGATGACCTAGGAAGAAAAATGAATACTTCCCTACGATGAAAATTTCTGGGGGAATTTTAAAAGACACATCGCATCGATACTGTTTAATTAAATTAATTTTTTATTTGCAGTAAAGTCTCAATTTTTATTATATTTGCGAGTCATTTTATTGTATATATTTTTTTTCGAGATGTTGTATACGATAATATATAAAATATTGCAACGAGAATTTCCAGCGAAAACTGCGGTAATGAGCGATGAATTGTGAAATTACATAATCAACTCCCGCTGAATCATACTGATCGGCGTAGAAATTAGTGTTTGATAAACGATTCTCTTCAATACAAGCTTAAGTCAATGTGAGCCGCCTTCGAGTAAGTCATAAATTCATTTATTGCGTCGTGATCGTTATAGAACGGCGAGAGTTAAATGTCGGAGTAGGAAATAACGGTTACGAATAATTCGCAAACTGCGAATAATTTCTATATCACGAAAGGATTTAACGGTGTGAGTAATGTAAAGATAGGAGGGGAAAAGGTAAATGAGAAATTATTGCCATGGTATTCTTTACATCTCAGAAATTCGCCCGATTCGCGCAAAGCACCGCAATTTTTATGAAATTTTCTGTTTTTACTTTCGGTAAAATTTCTCTAGTAAGAGTATATTTACGGATATGACGTTACGAGATTTATTTCTGTCGTTCTCAAAAGAGAGTCTACGCCTCATACTTTGTTTTTTCGAGAAAGAGAGAAAAGAAGTCTTTGTCTTGCGGAGCGTTAAGATTTTTCAAGACGATCCGCGCCTTACGGTCATCCTTCTTGGCTACACCCCTGGTCAGTTCTCCTCGTTCCATCTTCCAGCTCCGGTTTACCTTCTGCCCGGGAGACCGTCGAGGATCTTAATAAATCGCTCTACAGCTCGATCCCGTTCCTTCGTAACGGCCGTCCGGAAAAATGGAGTACCGTCCTACATACTCAAAAGATCCCTTAGAAATTCGTGATTCTCTTTTTTCGCATGGACGACGCTCTTAATCCGCGGATAATTTACTTAAAACACATCGATAACGGTTTTTTTTTATGCGAACACGAAATGGAAAAGCTATGTTTTCGATTTTGTCCAGCTTAGTAATATCGATATCATACGATAGCTTTCACAAAATACGTATTATACATATCAATGTATTACAGAAAATTAATTATAATAATTCGTAGACGTTATAGAAAATTTAGAAGATACATAATATGCAAGTAATATATGTATATAAATTTGTAATAAACAATATATGCACTGAAAAAAAATTTACTAAATTTTAATAATTGTTTGTAAGTAGTACTAAATAAAACGTAAACATATATTTATTTGGTACAAAAACCATTTGTTTATGTATTATTTTTTTATTTAGTAAATATTTATTGACTGTAAGTTAAGTAATGTAGTTAGTACTATTCAAACAAATTTATTAAAATTTAGTAAATTTCTTTTAGCGTACGATATATGTACATAGCTTATAATAAGCTTATATGTACATAGAAACACAGGCATTTTGGTTCGATATATTTTAGATAGGTAGTAGTTTTAATCAAGATATTGTCTACACGTTGTACATCAGGCGGCGACATCGACAACTCAAAAGTCTATTTTAGCAGGTCAAATTGGTGCAATCGCTTGTCGTTTGGCTGTAAAGTGGTTGAACTTTGTCGAGAACGCTTTCAGAGAGCTGCCAGATCTGGCTGAGAGTTTTGGCGAAATTCTATTCAATTCATGGATTCGCGAGCCACCCATGTCGATCACTATTCTCTGTTACAGCTGTAAACTTTGTTGCATGCGATATCAAGATAACGAATCCTTTTCCTAAATTTAATACAAGATTCGTGTACGGATATTCAAATTATTGTACGTTGCAATAATAGTAAATATGTACACGTCAGTTATTTCTTTATGCACTAAGTTTGTCTTTAAGTCGCTATCATCAAGTAACTTCATTTATTTCAGTTTATACTGCACGAGAAATACTATAAATAAAAAACATAGAAAGGGGAACAGATCGATAGAAATGGATACGCTCGAGCTCGATCGGATTAGCTACGAGCAATGTGCGCTGCGTGCGAAAAGTTACGTTCGTTGTTGATCATAAAAACGGGATATTCACGAGAGTTCGGGAAACACGTGGAAAATTGCGGAAACAATCCGCGGCTAGTGAAAATCTCATCGTGGAAAAACTACGCGCGCCGGATATTTCAATCAACTCGCCGGATTGCGCGCGATATCGTTGCTCGAAAGTCGGTATGATTGGATCGTATTGGCCTGCCTGACTCGATACTGTGCCGATCGATCGTTCGTCGATCACTGAACGGTTGCGAGTACAAGCGAGAATGAAGGAGAAGAGCCGGGCGTTAAAAATAATATACACGAGACGGGAATAACCATATTTCACTATTACATCGCGGCGACGACGGTACGCGGAAAATTGAAAAACGAGGCCGAATCAGCGCACTGAAGGACCAGTCGAAAATTAGTTTATTCATTTGCTTACCAGAGAAAGTATATAATATTTCATCGGCACGCGTGATGAATTGTAACCGGAACGCACCCATCACCCTTTCGAATAAACGTTTCAATCTGTCGTGGATTGGTCCCTCATTTTTGTTCGAGGGATAATAGAATATAGACGATACGCTGAAAGGGAGATACCTACGCACAATAGACGACAGGGCACGTATTATGAAATTATTTAGATGGATTTATGATCGGAATTATTCTAGAGATTTCTATTGTGTTTTCTAGGGAAAATGGAATAATTCCGATTGGAATCCATTCTGAAAATTTCCGTAATACCCTGATAAAATATGTTTTATTGATCTAAATAACGACATACTATGGATAATGACTAATAGGTTACGAAATAAAAATAAAATATTTTTACATTCCTGCAGGATGCAATTTTTTCGAAATTAGAACAAAGGACGCATTAAAGTTTTTTTTTTTTTTTTACTATTTTATATATTATCATCCTTGATCGAGTTTTTTTTTTGTATACATTTTTGTTATATTTTTTTTGTTATATTTGTCGCATTTCCTCGCATTTAAGCAAATAAATGCTCGAGCTTCTACGTAAATTTTCGTCACCTCGTGTAATCAGCCCGCGGCGGAATAACTTTAATACATAACAAATGCGTTTAATAATATAGGCGACCGTTGCCTTTCCTTCTAGAATAAACGCTGCAATCTGTCACGATTTTCTCTCTTTCTCTCTCTTTCTCTCCCTTTAAACTCCGGTTAAAAAAATGGGAATACGTATGCCGTTCAAGGCAGGGCAATAAAAAAAACAGGTGGATGGAGTGGTGCGATAGAGAAAGGGCCGCGGGCGGAGGGAAATGAAGAGCGAGAGGTTCCCTAGCGAAACTCGACAATAGAGCGGGATGATCCTACAGTGGGGGAACGCGAATGGCGAGTGGACGAAGCGGGACAGAAGGGGACAAAACGGGAACAATGCTGCCCGGTATTATTTTCTGTTTGCCGCGTCAGACCAACCACCCACTCGGAACCATAGTGTTCATCCACCCCTGATTTATCCCGATATTCCGCAGTGGCATGACCGTAACTTCTGCGTCCTTATGCGAAGCTCCACTGACGATGACAGCTCTCTATCTTTGTGTATTCCAATTCCCTTCCGCACGACCTACACCATTTATGGACATTTCACTGTTTTCACGTGAGAGCCACTTTCTTTCTCTGTGACAAATAATTTACTTTCACGATCGTCTCTAAGATATTCCAAGCGCAACGGAAAGTTACGCCGATGCAGTCACGCGACGTAACGGCAATGGGAGTATAATCGATTACATGAAGAATCGCTATCGGCGCATTCGAGGGGATCACGAATTTATGCGTTACTATGGTACCGCGGCTAATGGATTTACTTATCCGTTTATTACAGAGCTCGTCGGAGTTAAATTTGGTTATCGGGTACTTATCCGGCAACTAACGCAAAGCGAATCAATGACCCAGTTCGTCCCTGCGCGTTAAATTATTTTTCATTATCGATCGCACTCTTCGCTGACGTTGACGCTATTATTTCGCGTTAATCACGACTAATGAAGAGTGTCGCGTGATTAAATACGCGTTATCGAACGTGTTTTCTGTGAAAACTGCTTGTTTAGTACATTTCAATTGCTCATGCGTCAATGCGATTAATGTTAGGAAGTTGAATGTGAATGTCACAGAAATTAATTCGAGCTACAGCTGCGCCTAATTGATTTTATGAAGTACAAAAATTGAGATAGATTCTATATATAACAATTGTTAATAGGCTGTTGGTAGAATCGTAGTTAAAAGTGAAGTCAAAAGGATTATGAAGATTTGATTTATGAGCACTATAAGAACAAACGAGTCGTTTAACGATAACGAGTATAAAGAGGGTGATTCTTCCTTCCTTAGTCGCGCGGAAGAATTTTATCGGGTAATTACCGGCTTCTGGACGTTTCTTCAGATTCGAGAAGCAGTCCTTTTCCTCGTGCGCCCTCCAAGTCCGTTTCCGGAGATCCAACAGGGGGTCTCCGCTTTTGTCGTTAATCATTTCCGTGCTTCTCGTCAGTCTGTCTGACCCGCGATCTGGAAACGAAACTGTTCTTGCAATTAAGCGCATTCAAAGGGAAAGACTTCTCTTCCTGCTCGAAGCTCTGGGACACGTGTTTCCGCCGCCGCGCCGTTCCGATTTCCAGCTAATTCTTTGCTATTCCTCCCACCATTCGTCAAGCACTCGAAACAAGAAATTTCGTTGACTTGACTTCTTCTCAGTTCTCGTTCTTGCCACTTAAGTAGCATTATTCGGTATATCTCGTCCCATCTCTATTTTAGTTAGCAACGTATCGCTTAATTGCGGCTATTTTAGTGCATACGCTTAAAGTCAATTTTCTATTCGCGAAAATTTAAAGCAGCTAATAATTAGATTTATTTTCCAACGTAAGATATATCTTAATAATTAATTGGTGGGGGGGGGAGGGGGTGTGAAAGTTCAATAAAGTTTAAGTTTTTAACAAAGAGAATCTTTAAT
>NW_017305474.1:698803-704207 GCF_001594115.1 Trachymyrmex septentrionalis
TTGGACCAGTCTCCATAAGATAACTTTCTTTCCGTTCGACGTGCGATAGAACAACACGAAATGTAAGTCGGGTTGTCGCATGAGAAAGTTATAAGAGGCGAAGATCACAAGTCGGCTTCAAAATAAAGACAGCCATGCAAATTACACCATCGCGCGGTAGAGAAATGCAGCTGAGTTTGTCCGTTTGGTGCACGCGAACGAAAAGACTGTGTGTGTTCCCTCTGTATCTGTCGATTTTGCCCTCGAGGCTTTCCGCAAAAATCCCACCATAGAATCGAAGAGACGCCGTGTTGTGCTCAGGTTTTCCCTTGAAAATTCGCTACACGTGAATTTCAAACCCGACGAGACCGCTGGGAAAAGAAGCGACGAAGCTCTCGAAGTCAGATTAAACCGAACTTCTTTCTCGTTGTTGCTTGCGCGACAACAGTCTCGGTGAAAATGTTCTGCTTGAACTTCGCAGGTCTAGTATCACGAGATACTTGAGAGACAATATCTTGCTGAGTATTTTCCGGAAATAATACTCGCGAAAATTACAGAATTTGAACCGAATATTATTTAGAAAAAATATACATTTTTTAAATATTTTTCTATTTTTTTGCAATAAATTATTTAAAGTTTGTTAAGATGCTTATTTGCAGAAATAATATTAAATTACTTGTCAATTTAATTTATGATATAACTACTCCGGCTCCGGTTTAGGATTGTTTCAGGACCGACTGAAATAATCGGTGCAAAGTTAAATTGAAATTGGAAATTGTATTGTTCACAAAAATATTATTAGGCATGAAGAAATCACTTTGACCGAATATAGAATTTTTCATATATATATTAGTATTATATAGAATTGATTGATCAAAAATAAGTATTTTTTAACATTAAATTAAATTAAAATTAGATTATACAATATGTACATCAGTCAGTATTTCCTAAATTTAGTGAACTGAATTGAATGAGGAACAGGCGATAATTTCGTTTTGTATAGCCATATGCAAACAGGATGGCGTTACGGGTGGCGGAATCGACATTTTAGACGAACGTTGATTTCATCAACGTAATCTATTCTATCATACATACATATGTAGATACATCCTCGATGTTTGTATTAATCCGTTCTTTGATCCAGGGGTGAGAGGTTTCCGATGTCGCACATAAACGTAGCTTGCATGTTTCAAATCGCGTCGCAAGCGAGAATCAAATTACCGGAGTTGTCGTGAGATCGATGGCGGAGGAATCAAGAGCTAATTAATGCCGATGGAAGGGGATTAGCGACGATGTAATTTGGCGGGTGTACCATCCTGGCAGCGAGACGAGAGAAGTGGGTGGGCGGGAAAGACTGAAACCTCGAAGAATTGGAATGGTTGCCGAGATAATAGGGAGACCGACTGATTAAAAGTTTACTTTTTCCCTTCGGTTTTCCGTCGACCTCTCATTGCTATCCTACGAATTGTCGCGGTAAATTATTTTCTTTCTTCTTGCACTTGTCACGAAATACGGAATAATTTAACAGATTTTATCGTACAGTAGAAAATGTATTCAATCATTTCTGTACAATACGATGTTTCGACTTTTTAAATGATTTATGTTGCACATAAATATAGTGGTCCATTTTTTTGTTGCGTATAAATCAAAATCTTGCGACGCGACGTACCGTTTGATTTAATTACAATATTTCAATTCGTGCTACACAGAAATCTTCTTCGGTAATGAAGAAAAAATTTTTCGTTGCCATCCTACGAATTATCTACGAATTTCCTTCTTTTTGCGCTCATTCCAAAATATTTCAATATACCTACACTGCCAGTACTACAATTCTAAATATATATACGTGTAACATAAATAGATTTTTAGTACTGGCAGTTTATTGAAATACGTGTAGAAAACGGCCTTAATCGTAATACAAAAAATGTGTTCGATGTCATTTCTATACAACTTCAATTTCACCAATAATTCACGTTGCATAGAAGTATAATGGGTACACTTTTTCTCGTGTATAAATCAGAATCTTGCGACATGCGATTTAATTTAATTATAATACTTAGTAGTATGTGTAATTCTCGCGATACAGAAATCTCTCCTTCGGTAATAAAGAAAGATCGTGTTGTTAATTAAGACTTCGACAGGATGAACTCAGTGCAATACCGAAGAGGTTAAGAAGCAATTCTTACCGGATGAATTTATGGGTGCTCGGGATTAACACGGTCGAATGCAATAAAAGTCATGAGATCTCCCCTGTACCTGTGTCGTCTTTTACCTCCACCTTTTCCCCCTCATAGCAAAGAACATCGCTATCCGGAATGGTTACCTTCGCGCTTCAATTTCTCTTCTCTTTTCGCTCTCTTTCCCTCTGATTCTCTCCATCTCGCTTCTGGAAAAAGAAAAGGGGAACAGGGATAGCGTCGAACCATCGCCTTGCATGGGGGATGGACGGTACTGTCGGCATTAAACCACCGGAATGTTTCTGTTTTCAAGACACCAGAATGTCGCGCAGGGGGACTCAGGCTTTCTTTTCTATTTCTTTTATTCCGACGATGCGGGGATGCTGGCTTCAAGGTGTCGCTCGCAAGATGGTCTTGCTGATAATAAAAAATAGGATGGAAAAAATACGAGAGTCAAATACGACGAAATATATTTCCCGAATGTACTATGGATTGTCCAATAGAAAGTCGGGTAAATTGTACAGACTGTGATTATGGAAATGAAACTTTAGGATTTTCGACGGAGCTTCCTCGTGGGTTGCGGTCAGAGAAACTCGTCGGAATGCGAGATCGTTGAACTCGTAAATATAGCTTTACGACGCACCCGCCTAATCCGATGCAAATTGTTATACAATTCGCAGCTAACATGATTTTCATACAGATTGCTACACGTATTGGTCGCTCAAAGTCCACGTAATATCACTTGAACGAAAATTGATTATTTACAAATTGGAAATTATCTCGATACTTTCGTATAAAAATTTGCAATTCCTATTAATTTACAGAATGTCGAAATGGTATATTATGGTTATATTATTTATTAAATTATAATTATTATATTATTTATTAAATCGCAAATTGAACTTTAGTCATTTCGCGAATAATTTGCTGTGCATCTTACGGACCACAAAGGCGCGAATACCGTACGGAAGTTCGTACATAAATTATACCGAGAGAGGCGGAGAAAACTCGTCGGGCTCCTTTTTTCCAATTGCATGCAACTCACGCCGGGAAATCTCGAGCGGATCTCCGGCGATTCGCGGGGTCGGAGATATGTTCACTGAAAATCGTATATCCCAGGATTTAATTCGATTCCATAGGACTGTCGTTCCCCGCGCGGAATTCGTTTCGCAGGAACTGCATGTTGGGATTAACGACTCGGCGTTTCGCTCCGTTTTCCCTGTTTTCTTCCCTCTAAGAGATGAATTAGATTATAGATCGTGTCAAGCTCCTCTTGCACCTGTTCTCTACTTTATTTTATTTCTTTGTTGATTGAAATTCCTTTTTATTACGTCAGATTACGTTTATTGAACATTTTAGGAAATATGTGAAAACAAGTTAATATATTATTTAATTCCTCTCTTTATGTTATTTGTAATTTTATCTTTCTTTTCCGCAAAAGAATAATCGACTTTCCTCCAGAATATATTTTATTGCGCTTTTACTTTCTCTTTTTTCATCCTCTTTCCTTTCTTATTTCCCTTATGCGCTCGTTCGCCTCAAATCACATTTACAAGAAAAAGCTAGTAGGCGGAAAATAAAGGCAATGAGAGAGGAATACCAGAACGTGTCGCTAACGTAATAACATTTCAATTCGAGGACGGAAATTACCGCAGGGCACGGCAGACCATCCCTCGTACTCAGAGGGTTGACCGCCCTCTTCGTGTTTCCGTCCCTAGTGTTCAAACTTATTCTGTTAGTGAATATATTTATTGTTTTATCAATAATGCATAGATAAAAAGAATTTGCACGAACATCTTAAAAAGATTTAGATTATCTCTTTACATAAAAATTACATGAAATTTATGACGAATTTGGAAGCACTAATGCAGTTGTACACTGATTTATTTGAGTATAAAAATGAAATGCAAATATTTTAAATTATAAAATACATATTTTACCTAATAGTACAAAAAATGTATTAAGTATTTCACGATTTCTACGTTTATTTATAAATATATCTTTACGTTATTTTGTACGATAGCTTTAATGTGCACCAGTGCGCACCGAGTGTGTTCAGTCGAATTCGCTATTTACACAAAAAATGACATGAATGAACGTACACTAAATAGAATCGTATTATGTTAAAGGGATCTAAATTTTTATACAAGTTAATCTTAGCGCCAGCCACCGGTACGTCTCAAGTATACGCGGTTCTGAAATCATACACCGTATTCTAACACTCGTTGCGCTCTACGATCGCATTCACTTCGTTAATCCGTGTCGCACGAAATCAGAATAAACGGAAGTGCGCGCAGTTCACGACATGGCGGATTTTTTTCTCCATTTATTTAACGGACCCCTCCATCGCACGTTCTCATGCGGACTCAGTGGGACGGCCGTGGTGTGGATTACGAGGATGTGGCACTTTTCAGTGATGGGGGAAAAAAGTGTGTCGCATTAATTAAAAGCGACGCCACCGTCGTCGTCGCCGAACGCAATTACGAGCGCTGCGCTGCAGGTCGATTTATACCGGATCCACCCTCCTGCTGCCTGCTTCCTGCAGCAACCTATTTTTTTTTGTTCTTGTACTCCGCATCCCGCTCTTTCTTTCCATTCCGACGATGCAGCGCCGCGCCGCGAAGAACGACTCCTCGGTAATTACTTGAAGCAGATGACGTCGAAATTTTAATGAAATTGGCTTGGCGAGAGGCGGGAATATTGAGCGATTTTAAATGCAATCCCGTCAATTTTTCCGAATTGCGTTATGTACGTCATTATGCACTTGTTCAAAATATGAAATGCCCCCGCGGTGGTGACTTTTTCGTAATATTAATTAATTTGTCATCAGAATTTCCATAAATTAATTTCCCACTGGAACAGAAAAAATTATTTTAACGTTGCGTAATGTATTGAGATATAAATATACAGTATTATTTTACAGCACTTTGTGTAATGTCTTGGTAGTGAATAGCTGTAAGTACTTCAAAAAACGGTAGATGACCGAAATATTCAGCCTTATATCAGCTACGTGAAAATATAACTGTTCACCGCAATCATTTTCCATTTTTTTTTCATTTTTTATTTTTTTTTTTTAGATAAAACGGTGAAAAAAGTTGAGGTCGCGATTTTTTTCCCCAAATATATAAACTACGTGAAAAGAACAAAAATGCCGCAAAACGAGCTGTTCTCGTTTACTCTGTTAAGACCTGGCTCCATTCACGCGCCATCCACGTTTTTATTTTCTTTTGGGACAGTCATTCATATAT
>NW_017305474.1:704307-706187 GCF_001594115.1 Trachymyrmex septentrionalis
TGTTAAGACCTGGCTCCATTCACGCGCTATCCACGTTTTTATTTTCTTTTGGGACAGTCATTCATATATAATAAGAAAAGTGCGAAATTTATTTTTTCGATGTATGCTGTTGTGCAATATTTATATTATTTCGCATTTTCAATGTAATTTCGTTTTTAAGTTCTATACAGTGTAAGACAACGAAACTTATGATTTTTATGATTCTACGTTCCTTTTGTACGTATAATATTTAGCAGACATATAATTATGAATTCCTTTGTTCTTCGTGAAATTAGAAAGGAGTATAGAAATGTACAATCTCATTAAACTAATTAATGTTTTTATTTACACTATATAAAATTGTTTTTTTTTTATAAGCACATTACTGTTGTGTATCTTTCCATATTTCAACTCTATTTAAGTTTATAATATATTAATTATACGTCGCCGAAATAGGACGCAAAGCTGGAGCAAATTGTGCTATCGTAATTATTAATTGCATCACATGCAGTGGGCTCAACAATCGGCTTGGCTTGCCGACAAGTTCATGAACAAACAGAGGACTTTTTCGTCGTGCTGTCACCAGCACGCGTGTAGTTTGCAGTCGCATGACAATGCTGGACCAGTGATTTGTGCGGGTCATTAGGTACCGGTTTTCATTGGCGTGGCACGGACAATAATACACGGAATAATGTACGACATAATGCCCGTGCTCTCCGCATTACAGCGCGGTCCACTACGATTCACGCATTGCGTTTAACGCGCTTATCTCATTTATAACGAATGCGGGCAATCGTCGTAATCGTTAAAAATTTGTCAGTACATTATATTCCTACAATCCATCTTCAAATTCATTACGCATGGGTATACATTCGTCACGTTGGTCGTTTTATTACGGAGGTTAACACTTTCAGAAAAACGTCACGTTTGATTTTCCATTAAAATGCGCTTTAATTGATATGGAAGAACTTTTGCATGCACATTTAGAATGATATAAATTCATTTTACATAATCGTTCCATAAAAGCTTCTAATGGAAAATAAAATTCTTTTATTCTTCTGACTTTTGCGGGCTTGATTTATTTCTTCATATGCATATCATGAAATAATACACTCCGTTTTAATATGAAAATATTATTGTGTGTGGTAGATTAACTTAATGAAAGAATATGATATTCAGCTCGATAGAAATTGAACAAACTGCAATAGCTTCCAATAAAGTCCTCGATTCCGCGGATCCCGCGCGCGGGAAAGGATTCTCGATTTTCATCGCGTAATATAGGTTATCAGACACGAGAATTTATCACTAATTACGTTTTTTACTGTCCCACCAACCATATCCTCTGACGCTATTTCCCCTTTTGTCGTAAATTTTTATCCTATTCCCTCGCTCGTGAGGTTACTGGATGCTCGATGAAAAATCGCGGATGCTCGCGTGATTCGAATCATCTGACAGTCGCGTGTTCATGTCGACGTTAAAAAAAGTGACTAAAATGGACGAAAAAAAAAAAAACGAGAATTCCTCCCGAGTGGGAATCGAGCCACTGTTTTTTGATGGCTCGCGCCTGCGTTTCAATTATTGCACCTGACTTGATTTATGGCTCCGCTCGCGTGTCGCGTTTGAAAAGGATTATATTTTTCCGGTCAGCGAGAATTTTGATGACGCACAAAATCGAGATTAAAATTCGATGTCCTAAAAGCTCTCGTTCAAAGACGAATTCGTGGGTGAGCATTTATCGATCTAAAAATAAGTGACTGCAAATTGCATCGTTCGTCTGGGGTCAAGATTTTTAAAAGCGTTATTTTACAAAAGAACTAGACTATGGTCCACTTGACACTACAAATGCTTTGAATCATTTTTTTATTGGTCAGTTAGTAAAATTCTTTCTTCGATTACGATTC
>NW_017305474.1:706287-713044 GCF_001594115.1 Trachymyrmex septentrionalis
AATGCTTTGAAGCATTTTTTTATTGGTCAGTTAGTAAAATTCTTTCTTCGATTACGATTCTAAATTAACGCTGTAATGGACATTTAATGTTTAGAATCTTTAACTGACGGAATGCTTCGCTCTAAATTGCTTGAATGGTTCTAAAATTACAGTTAAGATCCGTTCGAGTAGATACTGTTAGCGCGCTATTTTATCTTAGTTTTACGTTTAATGAACGATAAAGATAGAATGACACGAGTAGCGCCAATTCTCGAATGCAGCTTTAGATTTTTTTATTACTTAGAATTGTATCATGTGGATTAAATCACATCATTGGCCGCGATAAAGCTTCGTTCTTGTATAATAATGTGAGTGAGTTATTGTAGATTATATTCAATCATATGAAGTATTCGAAATACGTGCTAATTCGGACACAGTTCATATTCGATATAATTGCTTTCTAATTATAAGCGCATTATAATTGCATTCATCTGCAAATACCGGTTAATTATTTGCAAATTTGGGGTGCGCCGGATTTAATTCATCAGAACAGGGACGAGATTTGCTGCTACTATACACTTCATTGCGTCGATTGTCTGCTAAGCAGAGTGAATAAATTTCAGTTTTCTAGATATTTATTTATACGTTTTTGAATCAAAATATGCACACGTTAGATATATTCTCTCCAACAGTTATCAAAGCTTGAAACTTTTTCGAATTTTTTAGAATCACCTTAACGGGATTTAAGAAAACCAAATCAATAAATATGTACACAAATTAACCCGCATTAATTTTTACACGTGCATAAGAAAGGATAAATTATGACCGTCTTTCCCGGGCTAAAGTTGCAGCAAAATGCAAATAAAAGACGAATGGAAAATTTTACGAGGCACAAAATTTACGACTGACTTCTCCATTTTCCTTTTTTTTTCCTTCTCTGTCGGTGCATAAAACTTTCCTAGTAAATCCACATCTGGCAGCGTCCGATCGTAGTAACGGCAAAGTCGTGCGAGAGTCTTTTTACCACCAACGAGGATTTTTTTGTTCTTAAAATGAATGTTCAGTAATGTTAAACGCCTTATATACTTCCTCCTCCCTCCCTTTCTTTCTTTCATTCCTCTATTCTTTTAGCTTCGGTTTTACACGTGAAAGGATGTGAAAATGACTCATTTATGAATAATCGTCTGATTTATTCAATAAATCGTCGAGACATTGATGACTCATATAATATATATCGTTTATAAGGATACTAACGAACGTTCATACTTGTATATTTTGTTGCATGCGCGATTATCTTGGTGTTCATAAGAGTTAAAACGTAATGAGAACTCCAAAGCTTGACAAGGCTCATATATTGATCACGTAATTATAATAAATACATTAAATCTATAACACCAACATTGCATTAATAGAGTGTTAACGACAAGTTTTTAATCGATTGAGCGTCCTGATGAGATTTTACGGGAACCATGCTTTTATGAGAATCATATGTAACGTTGATTTAACACGTTAGCAGTCTTCCCCGGTGCGCATCATCCCCGGCTATGCGGTGCGGAATTTCATTTCGGTGACGACGACCTCGTAATGTCTGCGAAGAGAAAAAAAAGAGGCCCAACTCGAGCGCGGAATACAAACAGGAAGGTTTTCGGTTAACCCATTTTCTGGCCGAAAGAAAAATGGGCCTCGGTATGAGCCGTTGCTACGCAATTTATGGTCGTACGTTGCCTCCAGTTTCATAGTACAGATACGCCATGAAGTGTCCTGGCCTGAGAAAAAATCTGCGACTAACATCGAGGATTTCTTTTTTCTTTCAGACGGGCACACAGACTTTTCTTGTGAACAGAATAGTTTCCATCTGCATCGAGAAACTTTGTCGTTGCAGGATTACTGGATCAGGTATAGTTAATTAAGGACAACGTATATTAGATAAAAAATAACTCTCTCATGAATTTACAGTTTCAATAAATTCCGGGCATATAATGGACGTAACAACGTGTAAATATAAAACAGTGAATAAATACTAAAACGAACTGATGTAAATTGAACGCGGATTGTTTGTAAAATAAAAGAGAAAATGAGTGGAGAGTAGAGCAGGTTTTAAATTAAATGTTCAATCGCCAACTTTATTTGAACACATTTTATTTTTTTATTATATCCAAAGGATCAATTAGATAAATATAATTTCGCGCAAAAAAGTTTTCAAGTTCTAACACGCTAGAATATTTTCAGAGTTTCACTCTCGTGAGTATCTCTCGACGTTTCCGAAAGAAGAAGACAGTTGAGGCAAAATTGCTGCTAACAAACTGGCGCGATAGTGCCTTAATCCTTTCCGCAAGATCCTGAGGATCGTCCGTCCCGGCGTTGCATCACACGTCGTCCATAGATCGAACCGGCCATCCATCCCTACTCCGTGCGAAGCACATCTCCCCCCAAAGTCCGCAAATGCACCCTTACGCCCGCAACTTCTTTCTCGAACGTGCGAGAGAGTCCATGCGGATGACGTCATTCGGCGCACGATTGGCCGAGCTGGCGTTCACGTGACCAGCTTGGCCAGTGTCTGGAGGGTTGCTGAGAGACAGAAGGAGACGCGCGCGACAAGGCGAGTAGGGAGGAGCGAGGGAGGTGCGACAGAGAGAAAGAAATAGGGGTAGTAGATAGAACGACCAAGTAAGAAGGAGGATGAGAGAGAAAGGGAGTGAAAGAGAGAGAAAGGTACGGAGAGAAATCTCAAGGGATGAAGGAGGAGCGAGGATACATGACGCAAGGGGTGAGATAGAGAGAGAGAGAGAGAGACAAAAAATATGATAGGAAAGAAAAGACGATATATGGATGCTAGTGGAGTCACTGATGGAACGAAGGAGAGAAAGAGATAGCAGCACACATGCAAAGAGGGATGAGGAGAGGGGTAGCCGAGTGACGTGAGAGAGAGGGTGCTGGGGGGTGAAAGAGAGAGTAGAGGGGATCGCGATGCGCGCGAACGGAGAAGGGGGTGATCGCGAGTTTCGCCAGTCACACTGCGACGACCGCGACGCCCCAACGTCTCGGGGTGCTGTTTGTCCGCTCGTGACCTCGAAAAACCTCGTTGTAATAATCGTTCCCGACGTTTCCCGCGAACTCTCGGGCTCGATAACTTCCTGCAGTTATTTCCGATAAGATGAGTTAGAGGGATAGAACGAGGAGATCGAATTGCGCGATCAACGCGTCTCCCCCGACGACGAGTCTGTCGCAGAAGATATATATCGGCGATCGCGTTTCTCGCGTCATATGGTGATGCGTCATTCGTGCTGAACTCGAAATCCCGTGCCATCTTGGAAACTCTCGCCTCCCCCGTACCCCCGAAATCGTGCTCGTTTGCAAAAGAATGAGCTAATCGCGCGCGCGCTCGCACGGGGGGGTGGTAGTGCAAGGCGTCTCTCGCGCGTCGTTTTCGCGCTCGTCGCACTAGAGGTGCACCTAACCGGTGGGTGCCATCGAGGACACTTTTATAGTTGTGTAGAACGCGGCCACGATGGTCCTCCACGGAGCGAATCGTAAGTTATATGTCCCCCGTCGTCGTCACCCTTTCTGAGCACGTTCCACAACTTTATGAGACGGCCGACTTTATGGGACGTGTCATCTGTATAAAACATGTGTTTATATACATTTAATACAGTTAATATAATATTTGAGACACTATTAATTTAAGCTTTAAATTAATTTAAGCTTTAGAATCGATTTTTGAGGATAGCTATTTGAATCTCTTACAGAAAAATCTAACACTGACTAATTTAATACTAAAATGTAGGACAATAATTAATTACTTAGTTTAAGTATCAAGAAGCACTATTGTCCAAATAAGTAGTTAATTACTGTTTTAGTAATAAATCGACCAGTATATTAGATTTTTGTGAGGTTTTGCGGCCTTTATTAAAATGATTCTGATCAGAGTTATAAATATTGATTAATTTCATCTCGATTAATATTCATCATATATCAAATATTGTGACTAATTTCATCTTAATTAATATTCATCGTACACTCTTGATTGATATTCATCAAATGCTCTTAAATACGTATATGTTGCTCATAAGTGAAACGTGTTCAGATTCTTTCTTCTTTCCATCCTCCGATATACGCTTAGATTAGCAGATAGTAGTGCTCCTCGTGAAATTAGTCGCACCTGTATTATGTGTTCCCATCATAGTCAGATTAAGAAGTCAATTTTTTGAATAAGATTGCGTCTCTTATTCAACGAGGTCAACAGATGGTCGAACAACCGCCGTAATGAAAATTGCTCCTGCAGTTCTCCTCGAACTTACGTATGTTAGTACAATAACACCTTAATTTTTGTGTATACACCGAAAGAGCAATTTTGCTGAAGAATCTAAAAATTTAGCTAGATACAGATCTGAAAAATAATTTTGCTGAACCATCAAAACAATTAAGTGGGAGGACAAATTGATTGTTAGAATATCCAGACAATTTGCAGCATTGCTCATCATGCTTAACATTTTTGCAAAATTATTTTGATGGTCCAACAAAATTATTTTCAGATCTGTATCTGTCAAATTTTTAGATTCTTCAGCAAAATTGATCTTTTACTGTATATAATGATTTACTTCGCTCGTTCAATGCATCAGTCAATCACGTTGCCGTACATTTATGCCTTTCGCAATATGCGAAAGGTCTCCGTGTCAGTTCATTCTTTGCGCACTACACAATATAGAGGGGAGGGGGGAGGGGGTGTGTCGATTACAACGCACACAACAAAATTGTACGAAAAAAAACTTTGGTTGCGTGACGAAAGTACAGCTCTTTGCACGCGTTCGATCACGCGAAATCGGAGTGACGTGACAGAACAACCGACCGATTGGTCAGATAGTCTGACGAATGGTGAGAAGGGTACAATTGCACCTAAAGTTTCATTCCGCATCGTGACGCTTCGATCTTGCGATGAGACTTGATTATCTTATATTTTTGAGAAGCAAGGAATTTATATAAGTCGAAAGAGATTTAACTTAAAAAATTTTATATCGCCGACTTACGTTTCTCAAATTTTATATTGTCCTTCGCGATAACTTATTTCTTTAACGTTTCATTGCTCTTAATCATTATTTTTCACGACTCTTAAGATTTTAATTAAGGAATTCAAAATTGAATATGCACGAGAGCTTACAAAGTTAGCTGTTAACATTATATCTTATGTATTGCATGAGTAACTTCGATCGATGACGACTAAGAGCCAGAAGTAATTGCTTGGTGGTGGCTAATTGCAATTGGAAACTAGGAGGAAAGATATACATATAGCGTTGTTGCAGAGAACGTTGCGCTGTCCGTCGGGAAGTAGTTTGATTTTCGGATAATAACATATCAGCGAGAATGTATAAAATCGTGGGAAGGTTTTTACGTAACCGTGCGGTCGATTAGCGTGACGTGATGGAAACGGCAGGTCAAGTACGTCGTACGAATAACGAGAGGGGTGAAATCACAGGCCGCGGTCGATAAGTATCGCGGACACGGTACGATCGAAGGCCCATAAAAAATTTACGATGGCCAGGCAAGACCGATTGCATTTCGACGAGAGTGCAGTCGTGTCTAATTCCGAAATCGAATCATACGTTTGTCCGTTTCGAGAACGATAAAAATTATTTGTTATTCGATTCACGGATGATAAGGATCGTTTGTTAAAAAGCCATTTACTGAAACTGCAATAAAAATTTTATTCTTCTTGACACAGCAAAGGATTTTTTTTTACTAACTACACTGAAAGAACGATTTTGTTGAAGTTGTTGTCTAAAAATTTAGCTAAAGCTAAATCTGAAAATAAATTCGTTGAACCATCAAAATAATTAATAGGAATCTCAAGCATGATAAGCAATATCGTAAAAAGTTTTGACATTTTAGTAATCAGTTTAAATCGCTCTATGTAATTATTTTGATGACTCGATAGAATTATTTTCAGATCTGTGTCTAATTAAATTTTAAACACTTTAACAGTTTAAAGCCCTTCGTACAATAATTGAATATATATGGAAAAATTTTTATTCATTTGCAATGTTGTAATAATACAGTTGTTAACAATTGTAACAATTGTACATTGTTAACAACTGTATTATTACAACATTGCAAATGACTAAAAATTTTTCCATATATAATTATTCAATTAATATACGAAGGGCTTGATATATAAGGTTATTTTTAATCATTTTGAAATTTGTTAGACATCATTTGTATGACATGGTGTTACCATCACAAGAGATCGACGCGTAATGTGATCGATACGGCATACAGATACGCTAAAACATTATACGTTGACATACAACTACGACTCGCAATTCGCGACTCGGTTACGAACCATTAAGGGTTCTCTACATAGATGTCGTAGATGGTCGTGGAGTCTTACATCATAGGAAACCAACTAATCACAATCAAATATAAAGAGAATACTCGATTAGAATTGGTCAATTTCCTACGACTGAAGACTCCACGATCTTCTACGATTTCTATATATAGAGGACCCTTTATTGTGCTGAGGCCCTAATACGGATTGCTCCCTAAAACTTTTGTATGTGTGTATGTGTTTTTATGTGGAGTGGAGTCTAACTCTAAAGAGTCAAATCTCATTCTTCAAAATTGACATTCTTCAGAATTGAGTCATTCTTTTTCAATACTGGTTTAATCGTCATTCTTTGTCGCTCTTTAGATTCCATTCCAAAGAGAACAGATTATATGAAATTAGTGCAGTGTGATGGAATATAGGTGAGCGAAATACAGCATTTGAATAGTAAAAAGGATGAAA
>NW_017305474.1:713144-715629 GCF_001594115.1 Trachymyrmex septentrionalis
TGCAAATGACTAAAAATTTTTCCATATATAATTATTCAATTAATATACGAAGGGCTTGATATATAAGGTTATTTTTAATCATTTTGAAATTTGTTAGACATCATTTGTATGACATGGTGTTACCATCACAAGAGATCGACGCGTAATGTGATCGATACGGCATACAGATACGCTAAAACATTATACGTTGACATACAACTACGACTCGCAATTCGCGACTCGGTTACGAACCATTAAGGGTTCTCTACATAGATGTCGTAGATGGTCGTGGAGTCTTACATCATAGGAAACCAACTAATCACAATCAAATATAAAGAGAATACTCGATTAGAATTGGTCAATTTCCTACGACTGAAGACTCCACGATCTTCTACGATTTCTATATATAGAGGACCCTTTATTGTGCTGAGGCCCTAATACGGATTGCTCCCTAAAACTTTTGTATGTGTGTATGTGTTTTTATGTGGAGTGGAGTCTAACTCTAAAGAGTCAAATCTCATTCTTCAAAATTGACATTCTTCAGAATTGAGTCATTCTTTTTCAATACTGGTTTAATCGTCATTCTTTGTCGCTCTTTAGATTCCATTCCAAAGAGAACAGATTATATGAAATTAGTGCAGTGTGATGGAATATAGGTGAGCGAAATACAGCATTTGAATAGTAAAAAGGATGAAATCGCAGATTGGGACTTGTAATACATGTCGCATGTGCTTGGTGTGCGCGATCCGGTCGAGAATCGATTAAACCTTTACGACCGACGATGTGGCCTCCATCGCACCGCGAACACGTACATCGGCGCGTAAACAAGCGTGTTCGCTTGCACGGCTAACGATAATAAATATCGCCGCATTGCCGCATGCGTCATTTTAAAGAGATCGGTTCGGTGATTGAACGTACAATGTAATGTCACCCGACGGACCTCTAAATAATAATTCGCGCCGGCATAAACGGTCACATGTTGCGTAACTGGAATAACACCTGTCTGGAATAACGATACGTATAAATTGCGCAATTTTAGAATTTCTGCAAATTAATATGGAACGACAATAATGGTCCAGGTCTGCATTTCCGACTGAAAATGATCCCGGTCTCGTCATATATTGAAAATGTACATACTTGTTACTTTTAAAACATATTTATTAATTTTAAATAATAAAATATCCATCTAACATAAGAGAGTTAATTATACGATCATTTTTTCGTTTCTCTCGATGACATTTAGCGAAATGTTTAATAGAAAAATTGAAAGGTTAGAAAGATTGATATTCATATCAATTTTGTTAGAATATACAGTTGAGTATACAATTGAAAGTATTTTCTTTGTTGTTTTTATCATGGTTTAAATTCGCCCAAATAATTCTCGATCTCTTGCTATTAAAGCAACAATGCATCCTTTCTATCGTAATCTTTTCTACCGACCATACGTGCCGAGGCAAGTCCATTAAAAAACGATAACCATTAAAAATCTCCGAGGAAACGCGGGGATTCACCCTCGTAACCGCTACTCCTTTCTTTCGAAATAGTGATTGTCGGTCTCTCTCGCCACGAATATCCGAGGAAAAAGGAGAAAAAAGGAAGGAGAGGGAGAGGGAGAGAGAGAGAGAGAGAGAGAGAGAAAGAGAGAAACGACGATCTTTCTCTTAGTTTGGTACCGAAAAGGTGAAGGTTAGCCACAAGGGTGGCAAATGTTGGGTCGCACTTTATAGTCCGCAATTATTGGCGGGGTTGGACCGAGGGCATCCGGAAAAGCGAATTTTCTCGCGGCCCGAGCTCCCTTCCATCGGTTCGTAAAACTCGCTGGTGCAATGGCGATGGCGCGCCTCTCGATGCATTAGCTAATTGTTGCATCAATATCGGTTGCCAATTTCTCCAATTTGCTCGTCACTTCCAGCAGTACATCATCAAACCTTCAGTCAATTCCGTTCGTTCGTCGTGAAAAATGTGATCATGTGTAAAAAGTTGGAATTGCTTACAGAGAGTTGTATTATTTTCTTTAATAGAAAGCATTCAAAATGTGATGCTTTCTACTAAAGAAAATAATACATCAATATATTAATAATGGAGAAATTAAATATATTTTTCTTCTGTCTGATCACAAAAATAACAATTTATAATAATTAAATATTTTCAATATTTTTTTATTAGTACGTATGATATTTGAAATATACATAAAAAAATTAACGAATATTTCTAATAGAATATTCATTGTAATTAATTATTTTATTAAAAACTTTGGAGGCTTTTTGTTGTTTATTAATTATTTTAAATTTGAAAAATCTGTTAAAATTTTTAAGGATACTTGTGATGTCCAATTACAGATTATTTTTAAAAGAAAGCACGAAAAGAAAGGTTATCGTTTTTCCACAATAATTTATCGAACAATAAATTATAGTGCAGTGTCTTGTGTCACATTCAATAAAATTATTTTATTCCAAAATTTATTGCCAATAAATTATTGCGAAACGAAATTTTATTAACAACACGT
>NW_017305474.1:715729-717907 GCF_001594115.1 Trachymyrmex septentrionalis
CTCCAAAATAATTTATTGTCAATAAATTATTGCGAAACGAAATTTTATTAACAACACGTATAAGTTTTCGCGTTATAAAAGATCCGCCTGCAAACGTCACGTTTACGTAACAGTGTTGCTGAAGCAATTTTGTGCATTAGCTAATTGTCGCCGAAGCTAGGCGGATTTATCGTTCGTCTCTTCCGACCCTCTATCATCAACTTCCAATCTGCCGGCGACCGTCCGATGATACCTCGACGCGAATTGCTCGGAAATCGATGCCGATGAATTCTCATTGGCGTTGCCGGCCGTAGACTGATTGGCGTTATCTGCGAATTCGAATTACGCCTAAGCGGATCTTCCAATGCTGACGATGTCATCACGAAAATGGCGCAATCGCGAGCGACCTGGCGGTAACATCTTTTTTTTTCTCATTGTTCATTTTTATCGTCCATTATTTTTATATCAGCAACATCGATATTGATAGCGGCGAGTGTATCGACAAGCGAGTGTCATTTGCGCAGGGAATGACTTCAGTATCTCTTCCGAACGTCGCATCGTCATGGTAACGAGGACAAAAGAGAAGGATAATAAAATAGAACGAATATAGAACGGCGTAGATTCTATCACATCGAGGTGATAACGTGAACACAACCAACCGGGCTCTCGCCGTTATGTGCGCGGATACGTGTTACGCGATAATACACTGTACAGGATTAAGTATTTCGCAACTGGCAGCTAACAAGCTTAAGCTTTCTCGCGCGTAAAGAAAATCGAAGCATGCGTTTCAGATACACGTTGCTTTTTCGTGATACATAAAAGGGAGCACAAATAGATTGTGTTACACATTCTGATTTTAAATAATTACTACAAAATATTACACTTTAAAAGAGCCTGCTTGCGTTATATTTTACATTTATGTAAAACTAACACGTCTCACGTCAAATTTTTTAACATACTCTCTTGTCATTTTAGATATTTAAATTTGAATCTTTTTGTACAGCATCTAAAAGTTTAGCTAGAAGTCGAATCTGAAAGTAATTTTGTGGAACGCTTCAGCAAAATCGTTTTTTTTTTTTGTGCAGCGTAATGTAGAGGTCAAATGTGTAGCTGCTCGAATACGAAGTATTAAGCTCTATTGATAATTAAGCTCATCGCTCTTGTCAATCTGGTCACGTATCCGACCGCGTTCTCATCGAGAAACCATAGCGAGAACCTTCAAAAAGCCGTCCCAGGGTCTCCTTATAAAACGCAATTATAAGCCTTAATCAAGTTTCGACGCACTTAATTACCTGAAAGTTGGGAAAACCGTGCTTGCTGTTTACCGACCCCGTTGTGACATCGTCATTCCGACGGCGACAACGACGACGACGACGACGACAAAATAGAACGGTGGTTTTCAGTCATGACGCGTGGCACGACAGTAATGAGCTCGCGGTATGTGCGGCGTACTCCACCTTCGCGAATTATGCCTATCAACGCAACCAGAATTTAATATACGACGTTAGAATGCGCTCACGGGCTAGAACTGGATTCGTGATATTTGCGGAGTCTCGAACTCGCATTGCGGCGCTATTATTTCGATAGTAATATTATGTTTAGTACGTTACCAATGTTGTTTGAGAACGCAACGACCTGAAGCCAATCGATCGCCCAGAGTAACGTTCAGCCGACATGTGCTCCTCGAAAATGTCGTTTTGCTTTCTGAATCTGTTACACTGTTAAGATAATGTCAAATTATACACTCGTGCGTGGTGTGTGAAGTTGGTCCCTAAACTTTTGACAAAAAAATTAACTTTCTATAGCTCATTCCATTATCGTTTGTACATGTATGCGCATTTCGAATTTTTGTTCGCATACTTTTGGTGAAAAGTTATTTAAAAACAAAAAATCGACTTGTTTCTGAATGTGCAAATAAAAATCTATCGACAGAGAGATTAATTCAATCTAATTTGCTCGTGATTGAGGGATTAGTGTAAAATTAGCGTCCAAAATTGTTCCTTTTCAACAACTTTTTTATCAGAAGTATGCAAAAAATTCGAAATGTGCATATAATGAGTAATCGAATGAACTGCAATAAGTTAACTTTTTCAAAAGTTGAGGGATCAACTTTAAACGAATAAATTATATCCTATTTTAACTATATTTGATTATTTCTAAAGTCGCCACTGTACAATACGTCATAATTTATATATATAT
>NW_017305474.1:718007-732217 GCF_001594115.1 Trachymyrmex septentrionalis
TTTAAATTCTTGCTAATTAATATTTGAGTAGAAGTATCTTTCAATAAAACAATCTTTCCAATCGATAAAATAAACTTATAAAATATATCTAAAATTATCTTCTTGTTTTGAAGAGAAATTAAATCATATTTCTATATATTATTAATTTGAGTTACAGTTTTTCATAGCTTATTTTATTTTTGGGTTCTGTATAATTAATTTCCATATACACTCATATGGTTTAATAATTAACAAAACAAGGGGAAGTTTTCGTTATATTATATTTGACGTTGGTTCTATTAATTGTAAGTGTTGTTTTATTGAAACATTTTTATATTAAGTTATTTTTCAAGAATTTTTATTGTGTATTTTCTCGCTTCTGACGTCATAACCTGAGATACTCCGTCTGTTCTTTAGCGATGAACTGTCTGAACTGTTACATGTCAGTGCAAATATAGTTTGCTGTACTTCAACTTTTTGCACGATGTGCATCAATTCAAAGAATTGTTCTGATAAAGTACAGGCTTAGTGAGTGAACAGGTCACTTGAACAATTTAACCAAAAAAATATAGGTATGAAATTGATTCAAATTTATTTTATTGCTTATTAATTGATATGGTAAAATACGGACATTGTTTACTTTGAAAGTAAGCAATTCTGTACAGAAATGGATTAATTCACATTATAGAAAAATAATAAAATGTTATTTAACTCAAAGAATTGGATTACCATTGCTCCTTTGATATCTAACAATAAGATATTTAATCTTTCACGTAATCGCGTTATCATAAGTTCGTCGATTTATATCAACGAGAGGATATAATCGCATCACGAAATCCAAATTTAGAAGAGCAACTTCTATCCAAAACCCATTCAAATGATTAAGAGCTCGAGATTCTCTCGAAGTTACTTAACAATATTCTCGAGCGTGGCTTTTACATTTATTTGATTACGGTGTAATAAGAAGAACAACACCAAAGCACTATGTTGAGCACTGTGTTGAGCAATGTATTGAGCACTTCTACGTAGTTTAAATTTAAAAATGTATTTTATTATCTTATACATATTACCAGACAAAAATATTTAATGCGCAAGGAAACGGTCGTTTACTTAAATCGTTTTAACACCATCAATTAGCAACTCGACACTTAACAGATAGATACTTGCATTTACAAGGGTTATAAATTATAGAATTCACATCTACATAGTGTAAAGCTGCAATTTGCGCATCGACGCTTTGTGGTTGATTGCATCGGAGGATCTTGATTCAAGAGAACACGATTGACCTAAATTTCTTCATGCGCAAAAAACGTGCGCGCGCTTCTTGTAAAACAGAAAGATATCTATAAATTCCCAAAGGATTTTCTATTTCTCTCAAAAGAAATCCATGCCTGGTTATCTTAAAAAGTAACAATATTGGTTTTCGATATTATCATACGAGATTTATTCCCGACGATATCACTTTTCTGTTTATTCTTTCACTTTGACCGACGCTTCTAATCGACAATCCATATTAAGTCCTTGGTTTTTTTTAAATATTTATAATAATACTGAAAAGACTATGGATACAACGCCAGGGAAGAAACGAAAATTTCTTTACTCTCTTACTGGATAATATTATAATTGCGATTATGAATAGCTACTCGCTCCGCTTGAATATCTTGAACACCGTCGTGTTCCCGGTGTTCCTTTCGCGTAGGTCTCGTCTCTAAATCACCCTACCCTCGTAAATCGTCCGTCGCATCCCTCGCGATACTTCACGCGGTAAAATACGGGCGTTACACGCCGCGGATGCATGCATGCATCGGGCGGGCCGGCGATGGGCGTTGCATTCACGTCGGGGCCACTCCGCATGCAGGCCGCCTCTCGGAATGAACGTAACACTCGAGATGCATTCGCGATGAGCATTCGTCCGAGGCATGAGATTCTTTCCTCGCTTTTCCCACTTATAGCAGTCCGCGATTTACCTCTCGATTTACCTCTCGATGCAGTGCCGTTCGTCGCTGGCGTTCTTTGTAACTTTCGAAATGTATCAAAGCGAGGAAGAACGAGCAGCAGTTGGCCGTAGCGGGAATGTTGTCTCGCTAAAGTGGGCCATGCGGTAGTTTCTTGGAAAGTGCATACCTCAGGTGTAGCCGGAAGAACTGGAAAACGGCGGGGTTGAAATGCGCGTGAGAGCGCAGTGCACATACCGGGAGCACAATGGGACGGTTTTGTAATATATTGTAAGCGTGGCGCAAAGTCCAATGGTGCGAATACGCGAAGCTGCGGGCTTTCCTCCATTTACAGTGTCCGAGAAACTGAATAAAGAATTCTCGGGAAAAACGATGGCCGCTAGGGGAAACTACGAGGTTATTTCCTTGTAATGCGTTCTCGACATTCTCGTACAATTCTTAAATAAATTTTAGAATTGTTTGAGCTGTATCGAATTGTTTGTAGGATTATGACATAAACACAACTATGATAATATTCTGCGTTGAGAAAAGTGTTTGGTATTTGTGACTATAATTATGTTAATTGTAATTGTTAACTGTAATTGTCATTATTATAATATTAGAGTAAATAATTGATCATAATAATTATGTGTATAATTTTGTATCAATGTACGTAGTTGGCACCGCGAATATGACTGTAAATTATAACTATTATTACTATAAAACTGATTGTAGTTACTATAATTCAATTACAATGTACGATCATTTTTCAACTATATACACCTTTCATGGTAGAACTGTGCGCACAGTTATTAATATTGTAGCAGTAATAACCATAATTATGAAGTTATCACAACAAATAATTATAAAATCCAAAACTTTTCTCTCAGTGTACATAACGCAGCCTTTTGTATTACACAACTGCCGTTAGAACATGTTATTCTACTCATATCCCGTTCTCCTCACGAGTCACCGCACATAAACCGATTCAGATATCGATTCATTCTATTCTCCGTATAGTCACATCAAAATTTTATAGAGCCCCGTGGATACACTACCGCTTACTGGGTTATTACAATTTATCATACCTCGCGAATATACCTCGCCTATCACCGTGCTTCGCATCGAACATAGGCACTGTAAAAAAAAAACATATACACATATACATATATATGTACGCGCCCCCGAAAGTGATCCTACGAGATACACGATCGCGTCGCAAACGCGTTTTCCATTTGCAATATCCCCCTACGAGACGAATAAAAATCTAACTACATATTTGTTTGTATTTGAGGCGGTTGCGACTCGCATAAGCGGCGCGATGTTGAAACCGACGAATTCGAAGTCGAAAGAAAAGCTCCAGACCGGAAGGCGGAGGCGATTCTCGAAGGGTGGCGAACACCGCGGGGTTTAGGGGGGTTCACGTCCCTGTTCCTCCTCCCTTCTCACGGAATCCATCGGGAGGTCGATGCAGCAGCGATGGCGACATTATCGGTTTCGCATCAACCGCAGTTTACTTCACGATCGTACGTTCGTCCTTTAGTCCTCGCACGTCATTCGTTGCGTGCATACATGTGCATTTCACTCCCACATGGCGTGGGAGTGAAATGAGAGAGGCGCGGCGATGCGATAAAGACGCGGATATTGTGTCGATCCTCGTCAGCGATGACGACACACCGGGTAACTGCGGTGTTCTTCGCGAGCAGTGGAACGAAGAGAGGGCGGTTTTACCCAGCGAGGAGGGTAGATTGCGGGGGTGGCGCGTGCGTCATTTAGGTATCGAGAGAAGGATGCGAGGCGGAAGAGAAATTCGGAGAGCAAGCAGTTTAATAAACATGCGTCATGCTGCAAATGAAATACTGATATTACATCATCGTCATCATCACGTAGTTTGTTAATGGCAAAACGCTTAGTTAAATATTCAGTACTTAAATATTTTAATGATGTGATTATATCAAGTATTCTGAACTTGATTAATTTTGTGCTGATAAAATATTAAGCTTTTGCAAGCAAATTAAACTTCAAAACTATTGTTGAAATAATTGATGTTCATTGAAAGGGCAAATTTTATGAAAGTTTCACACACAGCCCTCTTTTAACTCAATCGATTCAAATATATCGATCGCCCACGTCGAGATATATTTAGCTTCTCGGTGGAAGATATTAATAAGCGAGCACTTAAGGAGAGGGAGAGAGGGAGAGGTCATTCGTGTACGAAGATGTTACCTCATAAGTTGACAACTTTTTTTTTTATTAAGAAGAGATCTTATTTTGTGGAAGAAATTATCCAGGACGCGTACAGCACTGATATTATTTTTTCAAATTGACTATCGTGTATCAAATAATTCTTATAAAGATTTTGAATTATTTAGACCGATTAATTCTCTCTCGCGTTTAATTAAGCCGAATCGAGTAACTGTGAGTGATGTAGTAATGCCTGCATTATACTAGCGATTTGAGATTTAGCATCTCTTGGCCAATCAGAAAGAAACTGCTGACCAGCAACAGCTTCTGGTTGGGCAAGAGACGCAGACACAATCTTCAATTTCGAGTGTGATACAGGTATAAAAGAGAAGAAGAAAAGTATAATAAGCGCAGCGTTTGTCAAAATCGTTTGCTCAAGTAGCAGGCGGTGGCAAAAGAACAGTTTTTCGAATTAATAGACTCGCGTAGAGGCAAAATGACGCGGTGGGGAGGAGGCGAAGCGGAAGAAGAGGACACCCAGGAAGTCTTCATGCATAATACATGCCACGCGCGGCAATATGTCGCTCTCTCGTCGCTTCCCTTGTTTTATGAATCTTTCCAACCTCTTCAGTACTGTCGTCCGGCTACTTCCAAAAGCTGTCGCGCACTTTTTCGGCACCTCGAAAGCCTGGCAACGAGATCGCTCCTTGTCAAAACACTTTCTTTCGCTCGCACAACTTTAAATTACCGTTCATTGTGTTCCCTGCAACTTGTTTCTCTCGGGAATAATTATTCTCTCCACTTTGACGTTATCCTCGCGTATTTCCCGCAAAATATCTGTCGGTGTCGGTTTGTTTTTGTATATAATTGACACACACACACACACACACACACACACACACACACACACACACACACACACACAAGAGATAAGTCTTAAGTCACTTAAAAATAAGTATTATCATAAAGTATACTCGCGAGAATTCTTTTAAAATATTGAAAGAAATTACGAACGCGATGCAGCACGGCGTCTCGGATAAACGTAGCAGAACTGCAACGACAGAAAATGAAATCGGTTTACCGCGGATGGACTCTTTCCAGAATCCCTGCTCCAAATCCTTCCTGTACCCTTCCTGTTCCGCCACACCGCGCTCCGTTCCCTGCCCCGCTCCGTTACCTTCCGCTCGAGGAAAATTTATGGCAAATTGTTTTAACCGTCGGCGTGGTACCACCTGGTACACGAAATATACCGACGGTGTACCGACCTCGCGAAAGCGGACACAGCCGTTGTAACAGATTTTGCAAAAGGGGGCATCGCGTCTCCTTTCAGATCGCGTTAAAACCGGGAGCGAGAATAAGAACGTGTGCGGTCCCTTATTATTTTATTATACAGCTTATATTTGAGATTTTCTGCCGATTAATTTGGGAGACGGCAATGTACATGAAAAGCGACAGAATTGCACCAGTAATTTGAAATGCATGTACATAGAAAGTTGATGTAGCGAGATTAAATTTGAAGAATCGAAACAGTTGATGCACGAAAAATTTTATTGAAGTTTCTAGAAATTTAATTGGGGGTTTAGACCTGAAAATAATTTTATTCGATTATCAAAATAATTACGTTGAAAGCTTAAACATTGATGACAATGCAAAAAATTGTAACAACCATAGTTTAAGTGTCTTGATATTCTAAGTAAAATTATTTTTAGATCCAAGCTAAATTTCTGTATATTTCAGCAAAACCGTTTTTTCTCTCTAAATACTAAATTTGACGATTAAGTTATCTTTATTATAACAAGTTAAGTATTGAAAGTATAATTTGATTTAAAAATACGCAAAGTGTATTAATGCTCATATTTAAAAGAAATCAACATAGACTCAATTACACTTTTATCGTAAAATCGTCAAAATTATTTCGATTATTATTGCAATTTGCATTTGAGAGATACGAATAACGAATTTTATTATAGGGCTCACGTTTAATTAATCATGTCGCGCTTAATTATCGCTCTAGCAAAGAAACGTACGTACACCATGGCGAAAATTTCCGGCAACAAGGAAGATAAAAAGCGGCTGAATGAAACTCGACCGTTGCCAGAACAAATATTTCTCGGTGCAAAGCGGAGGAAAAGGACCGTACGTTCCACCACTTTATTATGAGGCTTATGTCGAGTTTCTTACCTATTAACTTTCGCGACTGCGACGGAACGGCGAGGCTGTAGCAGGAGAACAAAAATTTATGTCTAGAACTTTTCTTCATGCGCGAATCTTAAAATCGAACGAGAACACGAGGCGGGACAGAGGCAAACGAGAAAAACGTTGACAGTACACGTAACATCGCTTAGCGGGACGCATTTTTGAGATGTTAAAGTTTGCCTTTCCATTACCCATTCTCGCGATTGAATCTTCGCGATGCCAAAGTTAAGATTAATAAAAAAGATAATTAAACTTTAGCTAAATGATTATTTTATACTATTGATTTATCTAATTTAACTTTAATGGAAAAAGTAAAATTATAAATTATTAAATTATCATTTTATTTTATTACTGTTATTATATTTATATAAAACGTGTTTTTATATTAAAAAAAAAATAAAATATTGTCAATCAAACTATTTTACGTTTCAATATTACATTCAATCGATAAACCAGTTAGATGTTAAAAAAAACAATTATTTTACTCAATAGAATAATTAATAGATATTAAAAAAGCTATATGTAATTCCTATCGTCTCATTTCCAAAACAATCAAATCTGTTAGAGAATAGTAATTGAATAAATCGATAAGCTTCGACCCATCGGAAAAAGCTCGGAAAATTCACAAGAGATACAAGAGGAAACAACGAGGATGAAAAATGATACGAGGGTAAACCAGCACGATGGTCCATTAGCTCTCACGCTGATCCGTGAATAGAATACGTGTTTTCGACGGGGATATGGAACGTGCCGACATCGTTATATAAACTGTGTGTTGCAGGGATAGGGCATAGGGGTAGGTTGTAACGACCTCCGTTGATCCTGTCGTTGGCAGGATTATGCCGAGAATGCAAGCCGTAGGACGATTATGCGACGGCGACGGACCCAGCGCGCGAAACACGCCCGCTCGCGTGCTGAGGCACGCGGACACGTGCGTGTCCGTGTTCTCCGTAGAAATTCGTGGATTACGGGCGAGAAAATGGCAAACGGCAGTCTCTCGTAGGGCCAACCTTGCTAGCTGGATCATATACTGCTCATACCAGACGCGGAATATTAATATCTTTGTGTAGTCACCTCCGCTTTGAAAATGCTTCTTCCTTTTCGTATGACGATAATATTTAATAATTGACGTGATTCACGCTACATATTTACGACGGGTAAAAGGTAACGAATTCTTGAAATAATATTAAAAAGAATCAAATGGAAAGCAGGAAGAATTTAGAAATATTTATCTAACGATAAGGATAAAGATGTTAGAATTTAAAATGTTTAGATGTTAGAATCTTAATAGAATCAGAAAGATTTTCGAAGAAAAGAAAAAGAAAGATTTCTGATGAGCTAACATATGAATTGTGAATCCTTTGCTATTATCTCGCTAGATTTCAAAGGTGAGATTTAATTTTGCTATTTTTAATTTTATTAAGAAACTATAGAATTCTTAGGGGTATAGAATAATTAGGGGTGTCTTTATAATTGTAAAAAGCTAATTTTTTAAAAGATAAGGTGCTGACTTTGTAGAGGTAAGGGCTAAGAAAACTGGAAATGCATGAGGATCAGATTTTGTTTGATCGTCAATAATCGAGTTTCCAGACATTGTTCTTCTTTCAAAAATGGATGAAATTCCTTTCTTTTATGAACGCGGATTTATGAGCGTGCAAATGTGATTTGCAAAAAGAACGGGTAACAAACTATCGAAATATCGATCCAGAGAAGGTGTATTATCATTCGTGGAGATGCGCGGTACGCGGTTTAGTAGGTGTATATATTTTGTCTGTGATTTCGGTAGTGAATACATACACTTTGTCTCTGTTTCTCTATCTTTCCCTCGCTGTCTTAAGCGCAAAAATGACGCGCACTCTCATTTGTATTCACGGTGTAAAGTCTGAGTTACGAGAAACGCGAATATAAATTGCCATTACGAGATGCGGTGAAAAGAAGCGCGGCTGAGAGGCAAGGAGATAAATCTTCTTGTTTGTCAAAATGCTTTCTCGTTTTTGGGCTTGAAGCTTATTTCTCTCTCGCATACGAATCGCATGTGGACTCGTGCGTGACGCGTGGGTCGTGCCCCAAAGAAGAAAAGCGATAATAAGCCAGAGAGATAAGGCAGAGAGAAACGAACGAAATAATTGGAATTGGAGCTAGTGAACGTGTTATGCGGGGAGAAAATACTCGGAACGAGAATGGAATTTATCGCGGTAAGAAAGATCAAGAGGGATGTTGACCTACATTTCGAAATAGTTCTATACTGTTAAATTCATAATGTCAAATTATACCGAGTTATTTTTTATTATTTCTATATATAGGACGTTCCTATTCGATATGTCGTTAATTAAATAAATAATAAAATTTAACGATTTAATTCAAGAAAGTATATCAAATTTGAGCGAAATTTAGTTTATTATTTACTAAATACATACGTTAATATGAACGTTGTTTATTTTGAAACTAACTACAAAACTGAATTGATTTACATTTTGACACACATAAAAGTTAAAAATAATAAAATATTACTTAATTCATAGAATCAGATTATCAAGATTGTTAGATATCTTCTTTGATATCTAACAATCTAATCTTAAGGTGTTAAAGTGCTGACGTTCGACCCTCATTTTTAGTGTCAAAACATGTCACGTAATCAAAATTGATATTCGTCAATTTTTATCACAGGTCTGTTTTGACGCTAAAAATGAACGTCGAATGTCAGCATGAAAAGATTCAAAAGACACTTTACAGTGCTCGCGGAAACTACATTTATTAGCGGTAAAAAAAAGATGGAAAAAATCTAAACTTATCTCTCAAGCTGAAAATCAATTTTCGCGAACGTTTCAACTATCTTAACATATATGTTATATTCTGGAGGATATAAAATAAATATTTCGCAAATTCTTAAAACCAAGAAAGTTATGAAAGTATTTGCATGGAAAGAATCACACACAATTTTGCTGAAGAATCTAAAAATTTAGCTAGATACAAATCTGAAAATAATTTTGTTGGACATTAAAATTATTATGTAGAACGCGTAGTATAGTAAACAGTATACGTATATTACCTACGTAGTATATTACGTAGTATATTACGTAGTAAACAATGCTGCAAAAAGTTTTAACATTCTGGCAGCCAACGTTCATCTAGTTATTTTGATAGGACTGTAATAAAATTATTTCCAGAGCTGTGTATCTACAAACTTTTTAGATACTTTAACAAAATCGTTCTTTCCGTATAGGGAATATGCGAAATACTACGACAGCAAATAATTAGATCTACTTGTACAATTTTGACAGATGCTCCATCTCAAACTCGATTTTGACATTATAACACTTTACATCATTTCCAATTCAATCTGGTCTTAATTAATTTTGTCGCTCTCGAACGTCTTACATCGGATTACACGTCAGACATGTACGATATTCGATGGAGGTACGACATACGACCATTGTATATGCCGCGCTCGCAATAAATCGTATATAGCCGTGCTTACTGCTGCAATGCATCTCTCAGTGCATCATGACGCGGGGTGAGTCAAGAACTTGGGATATGCAATAAAGTCCGATAGGAGGTAGGAGACAGGAACGAGAAACATCTCCGTGACAGAAATGCCATTCCAATAGAGAGAGAGAGAATTCTTTACCGTATATTATGTCGGCTGCGACGCTCATTTACTCGCTTCCAAGTCATGCGTCGTCGTTCATCGCATAAATGAAATTACCGGCCCACTTCTTCTCTAGCCATGCTGTCTGGATCATCACCACAGTTGTCTCGTACGTTTCAACATGCGGGAAAATCGGCGTTGGACACGTATAATACACAATATCTAAGTCACTTAACGCATGCTTCAGGATAACATGCTTCAAGATAACCGCCTTCTCATATCCACAAATTCCGGAGACAATTTAGAATTGATTTTAATTCATATTGAAATTAAAGGAAAGGAATTTGTATATCACTCCCTTACTTTTAACATAAAATACGTGATTTTCGAATTATTATCATAAATTAAGTAAACATAACTCTATCAATTATTAAAAATGAATTAACTTACTTTTATAAAAAAAAAAAATCGTCGAAGCTCAGAAAAAGAATAGCTTTTAAAAGTTTTGACAAAAATAACATTTGATTATGAGAATGTTTGTTTTTGCCGATATTATTGGATTACCCAATAATTTTCTGTCATTAAAAAATAGTTTTTCTGAGAAACTTAATTTTTTAATTGTGTTACTTTTATGTATTTTATTATTTCTGATATTTATTATTTTCATCTTTATTCTAATTGTTAGCGACACTATCCGTCTCGATGCATTTAAATATCACTACTTAAAAAAAAGCATTTACGCTACAGAAAGCTAACGATCGTCAGAGACGTACTTCAGTTAATGGAGACCGGTAACAATGGTCGGTCGAGCAGCCTCGAAATATCACAGAGTATTTTGACGTTAATTCGTAGTGGCGCGGACCGGCGAATGACATAGCTGGCTCTATCATAGCTTGAAGAAGAAACGAGGGTAAAGCCAGTCATCTACAGTTGGTATAATGCTCGTCCCGGTCTGGCTGAAATGGCATAAGCTGCCCCAGGGGTAGCCGCTCTCTATTAGAGGCAGATACACCTCCGGGTTCACATCAGCGGATCAACATGCAGACATTCACCCTTCGCACAATGGTCCACCCACATCTGCGAACAGGGTGTAATTCGGAATTGTGTGCCGTGCTGCTCTCCAGCAAGGGACGAAAAAGGAAGGATAATTTTGTGAGGAAAAAAGCTATCCTTACGAGATCTGCGTAGCATCGTCCAGAATATTTCTGCGTTTGGGTAATCTCTTAATGCAGTTACGCTTATATTTTACATAATTTGTTTAATAAAAGATATACTCCATTAAGATTATTGAGAATTTATGAATCGCGAGTATATTCGAAAACTTGTCGTGATAAAAAAGTTAAAAATAGTAATTGCACAAATATTATAGGGAAATATGTTTATTACAATAAAAAAGAGTATATAAGCGATATTATACAAAGAATTGGATGTCACGTTTAGCTCGTATCTCGGCTACTAAATGGAATATAGAGCTAATTGCTTTCAGTACAGTGGTTCCCAGGCATGCGATTAAAGCTTTGCATAATGTAGGAATACATGCTTGTGCTGTTGGTTTCCTGAGGGAACAGTAAACAGGTCGCCTCCATGACCGCCTACTTTAATCGATGATGATGGAGCGAGGCCTTTCCGTTCGGCCCTACAAAGATTACCTTCCAGGATATTGAGAGTGCTTTTAATAAAGCATCCCGTCTTACTCATAGCGACTTTTGCTGCTCGTAATCGCTAAGCCATTCTGATTGCTCGATCACGAACAATATACAATACTTTTTGTTTCCTCTACAATTTTCTCCTTCTTCTTTATCCACGAAAAAGACTTGACTGATCCCTGTAGAATAAAAAATGACCAATTTGAACTGATCCTATCGATTCTATTTCGCTTTTATTTTGTGTAACTGTCATAATAAATCCGCGGCAAACAAGCATCTCTGGTTACTCAGCCGAAATTTGTTATTGGAAAGTTAGATGAAAGTGATAAAGCGCGTAGCTGCAAGATCAATAATTTTGTCTTACAAATAGGAATTTATATTATCTCAGCATGGCGCAGTTGCGTCCCATCTTTTCAACTGCACTAATTAAGTACTGCTTCCTATTCAGCTCGTCAGACAATAATCAAATTTAATGAACGGCAAATTTCTCTTATTCTTTTGATGAGACACTTGCAAATGTTTCACGGAATTTAATCACTTCCATTTCTAAGTTTTGATTTTCAAACTAAATGTTGTTTGAATTTAATATTTTTACAATTAAAAAAATTATATATATATATGTGTGTGTGTGTGTGTGTGTGTGTGTGTGTGTATATATATATATATAGAATCACAAAACTTTGACTGGATACGGTTAAACAATACGATTAAGGGTTAAAGTTGACAACTGGCTCTTACCGAGAGCAGTGAAGTCGTTCAATGAAAGGTGGATAATCCAGCGTCGACCGACCCTTCCTATGGGATTCCATACAACTCCGGCAATCACGGAATCCGACTATCCCCATAGTATCATCTTCCGATATCCTCCTCCATCCTTTTCCTAATGGAAGCTTCCTTAGCAGGAGAGCTAAATTTTCAGGCGGGAAAACTACCTTTCTCTTTGATTGTCAGTTCAAGGAACGATTAGGTGTACATAGACACGTGCCTGTGGATTAGGAGGATAGATATCGTCAGTAACAGGATTATCTCTGCATGCTAGGAGTGAGGAATGTAATGGACGATAGATATTACTACCAGGAGGGCACAACTCGCTTCAGTTGAAGCCCTTTCGCATAAGCATTCGTCGTTGATCTCGTTATTAGCACAGAAATGTCTACAAAAATACTGAATTCTTCATCATTTCCAGAACCGAGTACTTTTCGAATACTTGTGCCGAATTTATCCAAACTTCGTTTTTAATTAAAACGCTTTATCTTCACGGTCTAATCTATAATGTCATATTATATACAATTTGAATTATTTTTATTCTTTTCAAGACAATGGAATTAATTAAATAATTTAAGAAAATGTACTAAATTTGATTCAAATTTAGTTTATTATTTACCAAGTGCATATTAATATAAACTTTGTATTTTTAAAATTAATCCATAGAAATAGATTGATTTATTTTGATACACATGTAAATTAAAAATAACAAAATGTTATTAACTCAAGGAATTGGGTTACCATTACTTCTATCTAATAATGCCTTTGATATCTAACAGTGTTCTCTCTTAAAAGACATATTTACGCGAAAGTAAGTCACGGAAAATAAGTCGTAAATTTTATTATAAAAGTTGTGAAAATTTTTTAAATCCGTTTTTCTCTTGTCAAAAGTTGAATGAGCATCTTTACATTAAATCGCCAGAGTCTGGCCCAACTTTGCAGAAAGTCTCTCGATTTCTGGAAATGGCGTTCATCCCGAGGATAAGTCCCGAAACTTATTGCCGTCACCGTGAGGACGCGCGTCTGCGCCTCGTAAACTTCCTACTGATACGAATTTCAAAATATCCTCGTGCTCTTCCTCTCTGGCTCTGCCATCAGTACGAAGTTGTGCCCTAAAGCAGAATACGAACTTTGCGTCTGCGACGTTTTCATCGCAAAGGTTCCGTTAACCTCGAATCGTCCTCGTCGCAACTTTCTTCGAAACTTTCCCTCGCTAATGGAAAATTTATATTCCATCGGAATACAAATCCCTCGCCAAAGACAAATCACTATCCTGGGCGAGTCGCGATTAGCATCACGCTGTGGGATGATGAGTGTGTTCCATTATGCGAGACGTGGAGCTGCAACTCCAGCGACAACTTTTAAAGGACGTTCACAGAAACCGGAAGTCAACCAGATGTAGAAATTTTACACGAAGAGAACCATAAACGGCTGTAGTCTTAAGATATAGTCTTACGTAAAAGCAATTTTTAGGACCGAATCAAATTTCTCCGAGAGGCGAGATCGCGCCTGGCAGTCGCGAATTAAATGGTTCTCGCGACGGATGCTTCCGGCGAGACACCGATATTTTCCGATACTTGGAATTATCGAATCGAAACTTTCTCAGTTATTCGCGAACTTCTGTCGCCGCTCGTGCTGGTCCTCCTCATACCTCCCGGCATCTGTCGCGCCGCACGTGGAAGTTGCATCCGAGCTCCTTTTCGGTGAGAACCTCCCTTCTCGTCGCGACACGAGTTATCTCGCACGGTGGCGGCATGCGACAATAATTTTCGAGATTTTCCGGCAGTCGCTTGCGTTCTCTGCCAAGAAGCGATAAACTTTTTTTTCCCTTCCATCCTCTATTCTTGCCTACCGTTTTCTTTCTCCTCTTTCTTTCTCTCTGTCTCTCTCTCTCTCTCTCTCTCTCTCTCTCTCTCT
>NW_017305474.1:732317-741068 GCF_001594115.1 Trachymyrmex septentrionalis
TTGTTTGGCCACCAGCAGGAAATTTGGTAGGTCGCTCTGCGACACTACTTGTCCGACTCCGTTCTTCAACTCCCCCGCAACTCTGTCCCGCGACGAAACAGATTTTCTCGTTTTCTCCACTCGAGGAAAGTTTACGCACATAAAAGAAGATGCGCAAAGTTGCCGACGATCGCGTAATTTTCTCAAAGTGTCGTGCATATGAAATATACGGCAAAATTTTTCTCTTTCGCCGAATCGTCGCTTTCTCGTCATTCGAATATATCGAATAATTTTGTACAAAAAAATATGATAATAATAACAACGGTAATAATAACAGTCAATTTATTGTTGTTATATATTATAAAGAATATTATATTGTAAAGAATATTACAAAGAAATACTGTAAAGGGAAGAAATTGTGCAACAAAAATAAAAAGAGTCCTTTCGATACTGTCAATATATTATGTGAGAATTATTTTACAATATTAACATTCGCACGTGTTATACGAGTTATTTTATTAAAGCAAAATAAGTGATTAAAGACCAAATGATGGACTCTCGCGGTTTTCTTTCGCCGTGCAACGGAGCTGACATTCATTTCATTTATAGTTCTCCGAGTTTATGAGAAACACGTAATATCGGCCGGCGAGTCGTGGGAAAGGTAGAAAATTGAATGTACGACTGTGGCAATATGGTCGACCGCTATTGAAACGCCATTGCTTGGTTCGCAATTTGGTGGTCGCTAAAATGGACGCTCACGCAAATATTTGCGATTGCGATATTCGTTCGTAGAAAAGATATACACCCGTGTATCGGACATGTATAGGCGAAAGAAGATATTTTATCTGTCTCTCTTTTTCTCTATCTTTTTGTTTATTTGCAGTCATATATTTTTTAACATTTTATTCGATCGCCATCGTCGCCGCGCTAAAAAGTAAATGACATTTATTAAAATGTCAGGGAAGTTCAACCGCGAGTGGATGAAGGTGCGATTATATCACGCTTCGGAAGTTCTTGTCTCAACAGTAGCTATCCATTATTTTTCTTTCTAACCGCGCTCAGATAATTATTAAATTATATTTGATTTTTGCATCTAATACCAAAGTTATGTATTATGAAAAAAATGTACGCGATTCAAATTTATTTTTTAATGTGGGCCTTTAGTGTAAAAATCCGATATCTCTAATAACAGATTTCTTTTGACTATCACTAAATTTATTAAGATATAAATGTGACGTTAACGTGATTGACTTTCGGTAATCGCTAATAAATTTTATTTTTGCTAATATCTCGTCGGATTTATTTTGAATTGTTCACCCGATATACTAACACGATGCACTCGCCAACACGATGCATTTGACCTTCACCATCGTGGCATAAATGTAACAAGCTGTAGCAAGCACAAAAGCCGTACTGCTACCAGCTGTGAGCAAGATCCCAGAGTTCCCCGTTACCTCTTTGCCTCACGGCTTTCCCTCTCGTTCTTTATGTCCCATAACCCGCCATAATTACGACATCGACTCAGGTACCCCTATAAAGTCGATCTAAGGGTTGTTGCATCGGAGCGCGCGGTGACAAATATTGCCGATAAACTCGACAACGAAACGATCCTATAATACGCTCTGCGAAACGCGCAATTATCGGCGTTGAATAATTCCATAAATTATCCAGCCCGACACAATACATACACGTATACCCACACTGTCACTTCTGTTTATTCCGACGACTCATTATTGCCAATTGCACGAATTACTGTCACATATTGACTCGACCGAATGCATGGCTAGTTATTAATTCGACGAGATTACATTCCCTTTTTCATTATTTTCTTTCGCCATGTTTTTCGGAAATTCGGGCCACTGCCAATTAAATCGAGTCGTTTTCGGCCCGGACCGTTACATGGTAGTTGAAATTGAGAATCGGTGCATTGTCTTGAAAAGGACATATAAAGCTTTTGGCACACGATGCATTTTCCTTGCTGTTTGCGTTTTAGTAAATTATTATTGCATCACATAGAACGTACACACAAAAAATGTATCTTTCTATTGCTAAAAAATGTGATTAGTTACTCAATTTACTTTCTTTCTTTTGAGTAACGATTATTTTTATCACAGAAAATTTTCATTAGAATTTTTTAAATATAACTTATTACAAATTTTAGGAAAACTCATTAATGTGTACTCGAAACAAGGTTCTTTTTTTTTAAGAATACAAAATTATTCGAACTTTATATAATAAGCAAATTTAACTTAATTTAATAATTATGCTTGAAGTATCAAAGTTACTAATATTCAGAATATATTTTGAATAAATTTGATAGTTTTGAAATACTTGAAATAAATTATTTGCACACAATATGTAATTTTCTGTATTTCTATAGTAATTTATTAAAACACAAGCGATCCAGTAGGAAAAATATATCGTGTGCTGTAAGCTTAATATGTGCAAGCAAAATTTTCTTCTTTCAAATTGTATGCATATCAAATCTTTTGGAATTATATAATTAACGTATGCTATTAAAACAGCACGATAAGACTTCTTTGAAACTATTAATTCAGGTAATGTCGTGTTTATCCCGATACTAAAAAAATATTCCCTGTGGTACTTTGCCTCGCCATTGTGAATTGTTGAACACAGGGCGGCGCTGATATATCATTAACTATGAATTATTAGGTAGAAACGCGACCCTAAATTAGCACGCGACATGTCGTTATCGTTTCATTGAATTATTCATACGCGTTGCAGTACTACACTACCCAGCACTCTGCCTTTCGTGAGGCAATATGATACTTAGTGCGTCGGTATCTTTGACACTCTCTGTACAGTGACGTTATTATCATGCGTACTGATTAGATTACTCAACGTGTCGCAACCAGAAAAAAAGTATGCACTGTAACAATAATAAATAATAATCTTGCTCTCATATATTTTCGTCATAATAAATAAAATCGTGGATAGTACGATTAAGTATTTTACAGGGTTGGCAAGTAACGCGTTACTTGTAACGCCATTACTTTGTTGATCGTTACTTTATTATAATAACGATTTGGTAATGACATTGTGAATTTTTTAGGACGGTAACAGTAACATCAGAGTTAGAAAAGTTACGCGTTACTCATTACTTATTATTTTTTTCAGTAAGTAACTCGTAATGATGATAAATTTTTTACTTTACTTTTTAAAGTGACTTTTCTAACTTAATACAACTTTAGCGTTTAGTTAGTAAGTGTTACTGTCATAAAAAATTACAACATCATTAAATTATTTACTATAAAAAGTAGCGGCAAAGTAACTGAAAAGTAATGCTTGCCAACCCTGGTATTTTATGATAATTATGATTTCAGAAATATGTGTACAAGTAAGACTGCGTAGATTAGCTTGGGTAACTTGTGCGAAAAAAGGTGGCTGCAAGCCGAGCTGTTATCTTTAGTTTCATGATATATATCACAGGAGACACTAAGTCGCACTTTAAATTCAAAAATAGTGGGTGCGCTTCTCTTACCGGAGATGCGGTAGCGACTCGGTTATTATGAGAAGGAAATAAGACACCAAGTTGCACGCCAAAGTAGAATTTTTCAACGCGACAGTATATCACGCTCGAAAAATAGTCCTCCCTTCGTAAATAAAGCTTTAATGTGGGGATAATGATTCCTCGTTTTAATTGCGCTTGGAACGAATGTAAAAAAACTTGAACCTCCTCACCTAATGTATCTTAGTTACAAATTGCAGTTACCTTTTTGTCTACTCTTCGTTTTTACAAGCCAACTCGGTAATTTCCGGGGGCTAAATCAAGCAAAATTATTCTCTGAAATTTTTATTCTGTCTTTTTTTCATTCAGCCACAACATTTACATTTTACAAGCAATTTTTACAGCAGTTTTATACATTTAAAAAATAATGTACTTGTGGATGAATCTATTTCATAGATAGAAACGCAGCGAAAGAACTTAGTTAATTACATTGAAAGTTGTCACGCTTAATGTTAAAGTTTATTAAGTAATTACCCCGTCAAAAGGAGCGTCCGGCTAAAACGAAGCGAGCGTTAAATATAATGAGATCTTTGACGAGATCTTCAAGTTCTTGGTCTCCAAGATAGTATCGTCTTTCGCCGGCAGCTTTTGAGGATAGAAGATTAGACGAGAAAGGCGGATGAGAAGAAAAAGATCACCTTCTCCTTAATGATCGGCAAGGCCCGTCCATTAAAATCCCGCTTACTCGCCGAACATTCTGCTATTGCCCTAATTAGTCACGATTTTTCGATAGGCTAGATTCATTCTTCTCTTTTTTCTTTTCTCTTTTTTTTTCCTCTTAGTTTTTTATCCATTGACTTGGACGACGATACTTCGAGAACGTATCGCTAATTGTATTTTCTTTTCCTTCGCCATTATCTTGAATCACTACAAATTAAAGGGACGTTAATCTAGTGATATTCATTTCACAGTTGAATTTAAACGACCATTTTACCGAGTCGCGTTGAAGCTTCATAAAACAAGGACGGTTCGGACAGACAACTCTTGCTGGCTAAACTAGTGATTTCCCCAGATACTCCTCATAGAAATTTTCGTGTTTCTCGATGCAAACCCGTGTCATAAAATCTTTTATTCGTAATTCCCTTTGTCGACAGCAAAGTGGATCGGCACTTCGCTAAAACAGCTCGCTTTTCGCTTTTAATCCGACTTGAATGACGGTCTGAAATTATACCTGAAATAACCGCAGAGTTTCTGCCGTCGTACCTGGCGGAGAAATCCCCGTCTGAACTCCCTTGAGATTATTTCACAAATATTTTCTTCCTTATCCATCGAGAATTCTGTTACGGAATAAAAAGCGAATGACGTCTTTTCTTCCCGTAAATGAGCTTTACGGCAGATGTCACTTGCGCCTCATCTCTAGCACTTCGTTCAACGGCATAGAATCTGTGAAGTTAGCACGATATTCTGTTGATATAAAGGAACTATGAAAGGTATTAAAACTAGAAAATTCTAGATCTAGTAGCACCTTTCATAGTTCTAATAGTTTTATATAAAATTAAAAAGGAGTTCCGCATTTATTATACCAAAACAATCAAAAAATGAAAAAATCTGTTTCGGTTCTTTTGTATAAAAAATGCAGAACTTTATTTTTATCTTTATGTAGAACTGTAGAACCATGAAAAATACTACTGGAACTGTTGTAGTTGTTTTCTTTTTATCAATAGAAGTTAACTTCGCAGATTCTTTAGCATCAGTACTGCGAAATTAGCACGACGTTCTATATTGATATAAAGAAAACGACTACAGTTCCATCAGTAGCTTTTCGTAATTCCGCAGTTCTACATAAAAATAGAAAAAAGTTCTGCATTTTATAGTTCAAAAAACCAAAAATGAAATACTGGAACGATAAATGTTTTTTATATTAATATAATGTCATGCTAACTTCGCAGATATCATTCCATAACACTGTTAAAGTCATCCCAGGTAATTTCAACTTATGACATTTGCTGTTTTACGATTCTAGAACTGTGTCCTAAAAAACGACATTAACCATGTTACGAGGTATCTTTTAACTATGCCGGCTGATGGACGCGCATTTAAAGACCCGTGATAAGACATCACGAAATGGAAATAATTGTGTCACTTTCGCTGAAATATGTAGATAATTAAGGGACGCAAAGAAGAAGTCTCTCGTGAAAAATACTCGTTATCCGTGATTGTACCTTTAGTCACATATTTTTACGATTGTTACAATTTGTGAAAATTACAAGTTACAGTCACGCGTGATAAGAAAGTGAAAAAAGAATTATTATTAATGTCACATATATGATAAATGAATATTGATTCGTAATATTTTCGACATGTTTTGAGGGACTATATTTTTACATTCGCGCAAGTTTTTTTCTTCGATAAAAAGGTATAACAAACAGAAATGTTTTACAGGCGAGAGATATAGATTTTCATGTTTGCCCCGTGGAAAATGCGAAACGGGCGCGGTAGAACAGCAAACGTGCGTCACGAAAGTACAGCCAGCGGTGGCATTGTCGAAATGCGAAAAATAGTCGCGTTACAGGTATTACGTTCCGCAAACAGACACGTTCCGGAAAGGGCGAAACCAATTTATTATCGCGCTCGCGTTATCGCTGTCGTGCTTTTCGCAGCGAAACGCGCGGCTGTGCATAATACCACGGGAGCTGTGTGCATAATGGAAACATAGCGCGTTAAACGCGGAACAAGTAACGCTGGGCAAAAATTTAAAAAAAGGAGGAACGATGATTCTTGCAAGGGGTCGTTGTACGGAGCGCATCTCTCGCGGCATCGCGGCTGCGCGACGGCGAGCAAACAAAAATTTCTGAGTTGGGAATAATTTATCGCAGGAAAATTATCGTGCGTGTATTTTTCATCCGGCGAGGCAGTATCGCCGCACGACGGAAGGAAACACGCGACCGAAATAAAGTGAAAATGCGTGTATAGCGAAACAAAAATACATTAAAGGATAAATAAAAATTCTGTCACTAGAAGATTTTTTTTTTCTACATTTTCACACAATGACGAATCGAGCGTGAAAATAATTATCGGGAGAAAATGTTTATAAATCTCTGCAAACTCTCCTGAATTTCATCATTTAGGTTCATCAATGCAAGATTAACTTTAATCTCGGTTTGAGATTTTTCCTAATTTTATCACGGAGGGAATTTTTTCTTAGAATTGACTTTGAAAATATATGACAGTCGTGGAACGACATTGTATTTCGACGAATTTTAATGTAAATCTCTCATTTATTAATAAAACTACAATAAAGTATAAAATAAGTTTGATTGAAATTTTACTGAAGTGCATGGTAAAAATCTTTAAAATATTGCATTGTATCACAGCTATCATATTTTCACAGGGTAAATTTTAAAAGAAAATTCTCTCCGTGTAAAAATTTGTATTTCAGAAATCTTTGATAATCTAATATTTTTTAATAATTCTAATTTTAAGAATTCTGATTGTAAGAAATCCTTGATAATTCTAATAAATAGAGGAAAGTGGGGGAATTGTGCGCATTCTGGTTTGGTTTTCCAATGGATGAAGACATCACTGTGGTGAAATTTTTACGTAGAAGGTCATCCTCTTAAGATATAACTACAAAAGATACGATAAATACGTTTTTACTAACCAAAGAAGCAGAATCGTAAGGATCGTAACATATTCTTAAGACTTGTAAGAATTTTTAAGTGCTTGTACAATATTTTTACAAACAGCTTCTTATCAGCCATAAAATTTACAAGATATCGTAGATATTTATGAATGATCGTGCGTCTTACGATACATACGCATAAAATTAGAATATTCATAAGTCATAAGTTCTTACAAGTTTTACGAGAACACGTTACGAGTCTTACGATTCTGCTTAGAATTCACCCATAATTCTAAAAATTCTAAGAATTAGAAAGAAATAAACTAGTAAATTAAAAGTGAAATCGTCTGGATCTTCAAATTTGTAATATGCAGACGACTAAGCTACTAAATAAATGGTACAAAATATTGTGTAAAAAAACTTTGGATAAAAATTTCTATTTCGAACGTTACAGCAGACGACTAAGCTACTAAATAAATAGTAAAAAATATAGTGTAAAAAAAATTGTGGATAAAATTTTCCATTTCATAGCATTTGTATCACAAGAAAATATCGTAGAAAATAAGTAAGTGAGAAGAACATGACGACACGATTTCGATATACGTAACATCGCGAATAAAGGTCAGTGCTCATTTTGCAAAGAACAAGGATCGGCGTTGCGTCGCGTCGTTGCGAATAAAGTTTACCGAGTTGTCGATGTTAACGACAAACGGAAAGGCAGTTGACATTGAGCGCGACGACGTCGCTCTCGGTGTCGCGGATATTAAATACGGGGGTGAAGAAAGGAGGGAAAAGAAATGACGTGTCCCGAGACCCCGTCATATTTCACGCGGACACGTTTCACGCGTCGCGAAACTTGGCCGGGGACCAGGCGCGTGGCGTAAATAACTTCTGTCGTATATGACTACGTCGTGTGTGGATTCGCACGTGCGCGCCCGTTTATGACGCGATGCAGTGCGACATTTCGCCGTGTCTCGTCGACGTCGATACGAACGGTCGTCCCATGAAATTCCCGACGAAGATTGATAACGTCGGGTCGCGTAAAACCGGCGAGCCGCGCCGGTAATCGCTCGGCGATAAAGCCTTACGCATTGCCGAGCCAACGTAACATCGAATGCGTACTCGAATGGCCGGACGAATTGGTTATCCAAGCGAGAACGAATAGCGTAAATTCCGCGGTGATAATGACAATGAATGGGCGGATGGTTACGAAAAATGCGTCTCGGATAGTGGAAACTGCGATATGAATGGATTTTAAGATGCGAGCTTTTTTTATAAATGATTTTGTCTAATTTCTGAAATACAGTGTCCAATAATAATTAACTCTCAACTACAATTCTTAAATAAAAAATACTTTTTAATTAACATGTACAGATATTTTTTAGAGCTCAAGCTTCTTTCCATTATATCTTCCAAAAATTTCAATGTATTTTAATTAATTTTTTTAACCAAAACTGTAACTGTATAAAATTTGTAACTGAGTTGTTCCACCTTTCGAAAAAACTTTAGCTTGACATACATTCGCTTACTCTTCACTTTCTACGCTCTTATTCTTTTACTCTTTCGTTTGTCCATTAGATAAATAATCAGTATATGTATTTGAAGATAGAACAATTGGCTTCCACGGTTTTAATAAGTATGTTAAATGTTATGTTCAAAAACGTAAGCAAGGGTTTTAAGA
>NW_017305474.1:741168-744894 GCF_001594115.1 Trachymyrmex septentrionalis
TTGAAGATAGAACAATTAGCTTCCACGGTTTTAGTAAGTATGTTAAATGTTATGTTCAAAAACGTAAGCAAGGGTTTTAAGAGAAAAGTACAAACTAAAATGTTTGCAACTACAATGTTTGCCTGAGTCTTTAATATTCATACGCTGTTGCAGTTGAGGATTAAATAGGCTACGTAATTGATAAACAATGAAAATATTTTTGCGAAAGTCTCCGTCCTTTTTAGAATGTCAAAATCATTTCTCAATTTATGGCTCTGCAGGTATTCGCAAATTAAGCGTGTACAGCGTGCAAATTCTCGGATAAGTTTTCGTGAAAATCTCAAGAGGCTGAAACGTCCACGATTTCCGTGAGGCGTCGTAAGTTATTTAAAAGAGGAAGAGGGCTTTTCTCTCTCCTGACGGTGCAATCCCATTTCCAATTTCTCTCTTCCCCACTCGCTTGTAATCCGAAGGAGAAGCGGAGGTTGTTTCGAATTAGTCAGGAATCCACCCTGAAAACGTTACAACCCCTCTTTGCTTCTCGTTCTCGCATCCTGTCGCATCTTTCGTGTCCTCTTTTCTCGACGAATCGTTTCGCCTATTTTATTTGCGTTTCTTGGAAGTTCCGTCAGAAATTCCAGGGAGAATATACATTCACAAATAAAAGAGCATAACTTCCCCTAAGAATGCTCCGCTGCTTTTCTAATCGCGACATGAAAAGCACGAATTCATACAAATATGATATACGCAATATATCACAATAATCTACCTTTTTTCCGTATGTATAATTTTTTATATAACAACCAATGTATTACACATGTATATAATACAATAATAGTGATTAATGTTCTCTCTAATTAATTTATATTTGTAAATGTGTTAGCTATGTATATTATCTTATCGATTTAAAACATTTCGTACTTTAACGATAAAGTACTGGCGATATCCCCATGAAACATTGTTACATTAATCCCCGATAATTAATTAACGTGGTGCAGTTCGATCGCCTCTGACTCCTACTCTCCGAGCTTGCTTATCAGAAATAATTAATTACCTAGGCGACAATATCAGACCGCGGCTGTTCGCTGGACGATATATACCCGCTTAGTGTAAAGTTTTCGGCGATTAATAACTGGAATCGGAAACAGTAATATCCTAGATTAGTCCTAGCTACGATAGCACTTTACCGTATCAATGGTTCATGGCAGATATTTCGTCGGCAGTCCATCATGAAAATCGTGCCAGATCGACGCCGGCGTCGCATCGGGAGATATGTATGTAATCGCATTGAAAAGTACGATACGCGTAATAAATATATCAAGTCGAATATAAATGGGATGGCGAAAATAAAAAATACGATTTTTTATTTGGTTGCACATTTTATTTGACACACTTTATATAATACATGAACTGACAAAGAAACTCGTGGAAGACTCTCCCTCCGATTTTGATAAGCTTTGAATATGTTGTTTTCTAGATAAAAATAAGCGACATGTTTTTTTCCCAGGGAGCCCAGTTGCTATTTTAGGGGATGTAATGCCCTTTTGAAGAAAATCGATTGTCTTTCGAAGCGAATATTGTCGAAACTGTAAACGATAGAAAAAATGTTGGAATAAAAGTTGAATGATTCTAAGAGTATTTAAATAATAATTTAATTAAAATAATTATAATTTTCAAAACAATTTTTTAATTTAAATTTTCAACATTATTATTATAATAAAGTACTTTTTAACTCATTCAACTTTTATTTAAAATTTTTTTTCTATTACAGTTTCGACTACATTAGCTTCAAAAGAAAAAAATCGATTTTCTTCAAACGGGGTGTTGCATTATCTAAAAGTGCGATTGAGCCTTTATGAAAAAGTATGTGTCCCTTATTTTTATGAAATAATATATTTAAAGCTCATCAAAATCGGAGAGATACATTTCCTTGTGAGACATGGAATAACATCAGTTTTTTGACATTATTTCATGTGATAAAAAGTTAGTATGTGGATTTTATGTGCGCGTGAAACACGCGTGCCCCGGGACGGTTTATCTCCCGAGGCTCGTTTGCAATTAAAGGCCGCAATAAAAAAGGAAGTAGTCTCGGGTCATTCGACGTTATGAAGAAATATGAGGTATAGGCATCCCCATTGGCTCGCGGTAAATTATAAAAAAGGGGAACAGAATGGAGAGAGCGTGGAGGAAAGAGGAGAGAGAGAGAGAGAGAGAGATCTCGAGTTAAATTTACGAGGAAGCCCGCAAGCTCGTCGCAGACAAGTGCCGCGTCCACCTCGTAAAACCACCCCTCTCTGTTTCAAGCTCCCTTTTTTCTTCCCTTCTCTTCTCCACTCTCTGCCATGGACCGTGTCCCAACACTTCTGCTCTTGTACCTCTTTCACCCGTTCTTCTATTTTGCCCCCTGTTCGTGCACCCATTCTCCGCTCCCCTGATCTCGTTCGTCTCTATTTCCGCCTCTTCACCTCTCCCAGGTTTGCTCTTCCTTCCTCCTCCCCCCCCCTCTCTCTCTCTCTCTCTCTCTCTATTTTCTACGACTCTACGAGCATAAAGTCCACAGGGAATTGCCAGAGCGCAGTTACAATCCTTGGACTCGAAAGTCAGACGAGCCGCTGTATATATGTGTGTGCTTGTATGTATGTACGCGTGCGTTGATTAACCCCCTTGTAATTCCACCCTCGTAGTTACGTTAACGCCACGAGCGCTTGTCTGCCTGTCTGCCTGTCCGCCGTCGACGCGCTTTTTCGCCTACCTTATACAACTTCCAACGCCGCAGTTTTCCTCGATAATTTTTTTTTTTATCATGCCGCCGTTTCGCGAATTAAATACTCGACTTATCCGGATGCGTAGGGCGGAAATTATATCACCGGAAGCACAGCTCGCGGTTTCGCGATGCGATTCGACGACGCGCGCATTTATACACTCGGTTCTTGTCCGTATCGTATATCAATGTCCATGCATACGCGTACGAAATTCAACTGTTCGAATCGCAGCAACTGCGCGATATTAATTCGTGAGTTTCGCAATCACTGTTAACTCGTGCATGTGTATGCTTATTGTTGCTCGTAAGAGGATCTCCACGGCTTTTAAAAATATGAAAACAGCAGATTTTTAAATAATAAAATAAATTTATAATGGCAAATAAAAGTAATAAACTAATAATGTAAAATATATTTACTTAGTTAAGTTATAAAATGATCGGATGTTTTAGTTTGCTTCAAGCCATTAGTCGTTTATTACTCTCTTCTTACTATTGCTCTTACGAATTTTGTTTATCGTTTGAATTTTGAGAGTCTTATTTTTTATTATTCAGAGTTTTTAAGATGCTTATTAGCTTCACTATTAAATGGACAATCAATCTAATTTGAGATATTAATTTCAGCTTTAGTTTGTGATTGCATTTCAAGTACAATAATAATCTTATCGGCGCGCAGTTTATAAAATTAAAATAATATATTTGCAAAAAATTGTGTCTAGTATTATTAAATATTAAGGTTTGACCGTAAATTATATTATTTCTATAATTTTTTAATTTAATTTCTGCAGTTTAATTTCTTATTATTATTATACGAAAGAATTTTCTCTTAAAATTCACCGTGAAAATATGGTAGTTACGGTAATATTTGTAAGATTTTTACTATACATTTCAGTAAAATTAATCAAACTTATTTTATATTTTATTGTAGTTTTATTAATGAATAAGAAAAATTTGCATAAAAGTCTTCGAAATACAATGTTGTCCCAGCA
>NW_017305474.1:744994-780360 GCF_001594115.1 Trachymyrmex septentrionalis
AATAATACACGTTTATTCGCGCAAAATATACTCGCGGCATTAGTAATGATTTATTATACCTACAATGGCAATGGGAGTTGAAGGTGAGGCTTTACTCTGCACGCAAAATTGTCAGAGTTGCAAACGTTGGCAACGGTCAATGTGTCCTTTATAACTCGTTGCATAACATGCATTAATTGTCCGAGGTCTCATAAATTATCCACGAGATGATAAAGACAAATATACACGCTACTTTACTCGCATATTCGGTCCTGATTAAAGCACACTCCTTATTTATTCAGCCGTGATTAGTATCAAACGACGGTGTGATTTAAGGAGCCTTACGTCCGAAGCAGCCGCCACGTTAATCTTCAGCTAATCTACGAAATAGCGCAGCGGTGCTCGTTACTCGTTATCTCGTTCGTAGTTATTTCTCTAGTTTGCACTCTTTTTAATTTCAATGGTGCTAATATTTATCGTTGTAATTATTATTTCTTTTCTTTTCTCATAAGTACTTTATTAGTACTTTCTTTTTAATGACGTAACCCAATTATTTCTCGAATCTTTTCTTTTCTTAACATTTTCCGCAATGTTCGGATGTTAAATATAAAAATCAATTAAATTCTAAGTAGAAGAATTATGTTATTACCATAAGATGAACATTAATAATGCAGCATTCTAAAATCTCTTTCTTATCGAATTTTAAGGAATTCTTAATTTTAAGATTTGAATTTTCGACGATACATCGTTTCTCAAGCGTATTCCATAAAACGATACTTATCATAGTTTGCAAACAGGAAAGTATCGTCAGTGTCGTACGACTAGAAGAGATCGATCAGAACGAAAAGGCTTCATGGTTCACGTTGGAAAACTGTGCGCTTTCGTTGCCTCTTATTGGTAACTGGCGGACAGCCAACGAAGCTTTTCCACAATTCCTTTTCCGAGCCAAGAGTCGAAGACAACGGCGATGCTGGCCATGAGTCAATTACGGGATGGCAAAGCGAGATAATACAAAATTGCCGCGAAAAATGCAATGGATGAAGAATAAATAACAAAACAAAGTAATGTTAAAAATCGTAAAACGTAACAACAATGTACAAAATTAATCGAGCAAATAAAATAAGATTATAATTAATAAATTGAGTAATTTTAATAAGAAAGGAATGACAGAATAATAAAAAGAACGAATATATTTGCATATAGGTTGGTGACTTTTGAAATTATAATAAAAAAAAAGAAATTGTATTATTATGATCAATAATTAAATTTCACTACAGGTTCTTTATTCTTCTGCATAGCAGTCTCGTCAACACTTTCGAAAATGAGAAAATTAGACTCGAACCCAATGCGGATTCTCCTCTTTAAAAGAATGGCGCGTTCTCCAGGGAACCCACTCGTAAAAGTCTGAGAAGCTTTTTCATGATTCCATAGTGGAGGGCAATAAACTTCATTTCGGACATGGGCTTCGACAATTTGCCACCACGCATCCTGGCGCAAAAGCCCGGAGCTTTCGCGGCGGGAGACCAGACACGAGTAACCGCAGATCAATTAAAAGCTAGACGAAGCCGAAGAAACGTCCGCAGAAAACGTGGTGAATGAAGAGAGGCCGGAAGGACGATGGAAAGATCGCGAGAAACGATGAAAGGTTTCGTCGGCTGGCGGCGAACTGAACAGCCGCCAGCTAATATCGCGAGAAATACTGTTATAGTCGTTGATATTTCGCGCAAAACTCCCAACCGTCGACGTCTGCCTCGGGAAATCTCCTTATAGTTGGATTCGCGTCGAAAGGGTTGCAAGCGATACTCCTTTTCGCTTTCTCGCCTTCTCAGTATCTATTTCCTCGGTAATTCGCACAGTTCTCTGTATCTCACGATGTTGCGCAATTCTCTTAGGAAATTTGGTTCGAACGAGGCGCTTGAGCGAAACGTAAGAAGTATTTAAGCTGCTACAAGGCGTATCCTCAACAACGATAAATATACAGGTCGATATGTAATCCACTTAAAAAATTGCTCTATTCGACTCGTGAAAGCGAATGGTTATTAGCGACTGTGATAATGACATTCCGTAATAGAACTGCGCGCTGCAACCCATCGTCAGATAATTTTGTCTTGCCAAAATTTTCATTTTATCATCGAGCTGTTCGTCTCTTCGATCAACATCTAATATCGCAAGAAATACTGTTATTACCGCTAATATATCGCAAAACTTTCCGACATCGAGGCCTGCCTTGGAAAATCTCCTTATAACTGGTTTCCGGAGAAGGGTTGTGAGAGCGACACTCCGTCTCCTCTCGTTTTCCACCCCTCTTTCCACCTACCTCTCTTTGCCCTCTTTCCCTGTGTGTAATTCACGTCGGCCCTTGTTCCAGACCTCGGCTGGAAAATTCACGATGAAGAGCCAAAGAAGAATCCTCCTCCTGAAATTATTGTTGCCTCATAACTTCCACCTTCTCCTTATGTAGAGAATTATATACTTTGTGGATATTGCCCTCGACATGGTATATGCTTGTAATATGTTTCCTAGTATGTGGTTGGGGAAGGCAACATAAAGGGTACAATCTCACCGACGTGAATGTATTTTATATTCGCTTGATAAAGATACAACATATTTTGTAAGAGGTTGCTGAAGGGGATCTGTGTGAATCCAAGACCGAGACTATGATTTCAATATATTGTCCCTATAATATCAATTTTCTCCTTCCGCATTATTTATTTTACGAGTATCTTATTAGATATTTTTGTATTATGTTTTTATGGATCCCCTAGGTCATTGAAATGGACTTTTTCTGGTTTTTTCTTTCTCGAAATTCATTTCGGACTTATCTCGCAGCGAAGGATGAGCACATTTTATCTTAATGTAGACCAGAACTCGTCGAAAAGGAGCTCCCGACGAAAGCTCTCTTGCTTGGCTTCCACCGTTAGGTAACTTTTATAATCCGCGTTCCCTTAATCGGGAAGTTCCTTTTGGAAAGACTTTATCTTCTTACCGGGTCTCTCTCTCTGCCGAGAAGATTTTAAACGATACTATCCCATACATTTTACGCCATTTCTCCCACGGCTAAAAGCAGAAGAAAAGAAAATGGAGCCGGGTGTCATAGTAGAGCCGTCCTGATAGCTTTTAAAAATAACTTTCTTTACGAACTTACAGCAATGACTACCACTGCAAATTTCTTATCTCGTTATACAGATTTAAAAAATAATCAGATTTTTATGAACTGAAACCACTAAATGTTTAAAGGTTCGAATTTATTTTATTATTTTATGTAGCGTACACAAATGCTTAAAAAAAAAAGTGTAAATAATTCCTTAGCAAATTTATTCTTTAACTGTAATAACAGCAATTTGAAAGCTCAGGAGATGACGATTTACCGATGTATTTCGAAATTTCGTGCCATTTTCTCAAGTTACCGTTCGTCGAAGCGGGTAGTATGACATTACTTGGACTTTGCACGGTATTACAAGTCATTACGTGTCGTCACAAACGTACACAGGATCAAAGCCTTGTTTCACGTGTAATCAAACTACGCTCCTTTCTCTTGCGATACGATGGCGTTATAATGTGTCTTAACTCTCCATATGCCCTTGTACATTACGTTCTTATTGTGTATTATACCACACTCTGTGCGAGCACACGAGGTAACATTATTGAACTTAATGCATAATGGTTTTCCTTATACACTTGTGAATGTTAGCACTTAAAACTTATTACTCAAGTAATTGAATTTACTCAACAGTGGAAACAAAACGTGCTCCAGCAGCGCATTCATAAATAATATTCTCCGTTGTCCAAGATCATTTAAACGAGAGTAAAGACGGATAGATCTTATGTAATTCCGACTCTACGTGCTCGGTAAAAGTTGTCGCGTCGTAAAACGGCTGGAAAAGTCAGTGGCCGATAGTTAAAAGGATTAGTCAAGTCGCAAGCAACCGCGTAAGGGGAATGACTGGTAAAAATTTCACCAGGACCGGTTGCAATATCGCTTTTACGGTTGCACGGTAAAACCGAAAGATGCCTCTAAGACCGTCGTAGCGGATGTACGTGCTGCTCAATAGACATTAAGGGGTTAAAGGTGCGCGAGACTCTAGACGTATCTACGGATGGACAAACGAAGCCGGAGGTGGATCGCCTGATGGGGATGCAGGTGGTGAGGGTCAAAAACACCTTACCGAGAAATATCCACAAGACCGCAGCGAGCGAAACGGGCGCTCGTAAAACGCTAGACCCGGATAAGTGGCGGCAAGACGGGATGAGGTTCTTAGGCGACAATATGTTTTCCCGCGGTGAAACCACTGTCGAGAATAAATCACCCCTTGTAAGCCTTGTGTAGCATTAACCGTAATCGATGAGTTTAGATTATGTATGTTTTATTATATATTTTTCCAGAAATTTAAGTTGAGAGTGATTTGATAGAGTTATTATGTATACTCGTGCACGTAATTAAGATTTAATTGAGTTATATACTTGTGCACGTAAATGTATAATAACATATCTTAATAAATTTGTAATTTAGATTTACTTGAAACACATCGCTTCCTCAATTTCAAAGTACTGAAGAAATTATGTTTCTCAGAAAACAAAAAAAAAACGATTTTTCGACTTGATAGAAAATCATTATTCAAATAATAATCCGCAAAAGAAACATATTCTTAATGTAATCAATTGTCATTTTTGCTGTATTCATTACACAACCGTTTAAAAATTGTCCTTTTTGAATTGTAACGATTTTTATGATTTTTAAAAAGTTACTCTTTTTATAAATAACTCTTTTTATAAGTGACATTTTGACAACTTTTTATAAAGTTAATTCTTCGCAAATCACATGGAGATTTGAAGACTCAGACGATATTTCAGTTTTAAATTATTTTGCCGATTTTGTTTCAAATTCGGTCATGTACAAAAAAATAAAAGACGTTTTGGATCATATAATTGTTTAATCATATTCCTAAATGTTGAAAGAGTATACCAGAATTTTTTCAAATTTTTTTAGAATCCCTTTGAAAAACACAACCGTCCCTCAGCGATTCAAGTGATCTGATTAAGTAGCGAAATTTAGGGTGATGAAATTTGCGGAAGATTTGTTCACTTTTGATGATTGATAGGGTAATGTTTACCTAACTTATTCACAATAATAACTCAAGAATCACGTTTGAGTTGTGTCACTTGTGGGGTAAGAGAGTGATACGTCTGCTATAAAACAAATAACGAGAAAAGTGAAAAACTGTCAACATAAAGTAAGGTTGAAATAATTCAGAGCCACGAATAGTTTGATTCTTACTCTGAATCCGACGTAAGGATTAAGAAATGACGAAAAAAAATAGTCCGTAATGTACGTGCTATTGGCAATAATAGAGATACGCGAAAAGTAAACCATCTAACGTTAACCAATACGCTAAGTAAGGAAAGGGCAGCGATTCAGAAACGTCTCGTTTAGAAAAATCCGGTCTTTACCGCCGAGCTGCAGCTTAAGTCAACACACGTCGATTACGAGCGGGGGGGGGGGGGCTATTCTATATAAAAGGCACGATCGGAAAATCGCCACGATGCGCACGAACGACAAAGCTCACGGACTTGACCGGCGACACGTACCGCTCTTTTTCTTCACGGACGTACTAAAATCTTAACGGGCCGCCATAAAACCGCGATTTATCGTCTCTCGATATAAAAATAAATTACGGTGCCATTATTTTTCGCGCACCGCGAGAAAGCGTCGCGGGGACACGTAGCGTATAAGTCGTCATGCTTGTACAGACTCGAATCGATGGCTTGCGTCCTAAAGTTATCGCGACGGCAGCCGCGATAGGGATATTCAAGGGTACTTTGTTGGAATTCTCGTAGCGCGATTTATGCGGCTTTTACACTACACGCCGCTCGTAAAGTTTCCTTTAACTCACGCCATCTCTGCCGGGAAGCGTATAGTGTATTCAGTGTTGATAATTTTTATAGGGAAGTATACATAATCACGAAGAATTATTGCGCTACTATGATAACTACACTTTAAACAAAATGCATCCACATGTGCTTTCCCACTAGTTTTTCGGATGATCCGGCGTGTTCCCTCCAACTTCTTTCATAAAGCAGCGGTACAGCTAAATCGGGACGATCAGCTGTGCGAATTCCGCAAAGTTTTTGAGAAGGCCACCGCCTGCTGGAATCCAGCCATAGGGAATCATTAAGAGTACATATGTCAGACCTGGATGGCGTCGCGACGCCGCGGGGGCCCAAATGGGAAAAAACGACGGTCGAACTTGGCTCATTACGGTGGTACGGTTTTTGATCTAAATGCGAATCTAACGAGGACCACTGCGTGCTCATCGAGGGGGAAGCCCCACAATCTTCGCCGCAAAACTTCACTTATGGCGTATGTAAGTGAAGGAAATCACTGAGAATGGTGTAGCACATTATTTTATCTTATGATTTCTCAAGCAAATTGCTTGAGTTTTACATTTACAGAAATCTGCATTCAATCGAGGAAAATGTAAAAAATATCGAAAATAATTCAAAAAGCTATATTTATATAACAGTAGAGGAATTATTAACAAAAGCGTTATTTGAATTGCAATTTATGAAAGATTTATAATACTGATAATATTTATGAACTATTTGGAATTAACAAGACATAATTTGCATCAATTATCTGGACAGCTTTCCCATATATCTCGATTGATAATAACACGAATCATCTTGCTTGTGTCGCTAACAGATCGATAACACACGCCACTAACAGATCGATAACTCGCGCCGTTAGACAGTGACGAATGGCTTTATGCCAGCACTTTGTAAAGGCAATTCCGGCTTTTGTTTCAGTTTTTAATATCCACTTTTATACGCCCACTTTCATACGCCATGCTACTTTTTTAGTAACTCTGCGAAAACAACAAACACTTTAAGGTAGTTAGGGTTTAATAGAGCAAGCCGTCTCCATCATGAAAAATTTTATTTGTCAGAGACAAAGAATTAATCATCACATTTTTGATAGGCATATCTTTTAATTTAATCGATGTTATCTGTAAATACATAAACGCGATTGTTCAATTAGATAAAATACATTTAATTAATTCTGAATTAATCGCAAAATGAAAATTTGTATGATGTTTGAAATTATTCTCTCGTCATTCAAATCCCTTTTTCGTCGTCTATCTTTTTATCTGCTTGCGATAGATGTATCATTCCGTGAAAGCGTTATTATACTGGGTGTTCTCACTTTTAATTAAATCACCCATTGCATCAGCAAATGGCAATGAGCTGATACAGCTACCTCGTTGTATCACCTCGACGAAACGAGCTGAAAAATAGAACACTCTTTCCGTCGCCGGGAAATACGTTTTAAATATGTAACGAACCAGTAGCTAATTAAATTAAAATTTTTTATGTGAATACATGCTTTGTAGAAAACTCTGCAGTATTACTGCAGCTTACAATAAGCTGACCGACGTGTTGGTATTAAATTTAATTTTCTTAAAGTGTCACTAACAAAAATTAATATTGTAATTGAGTGATATAATTTTATTTATTTTTAAATTAAATCCTTAAGTGTTTTTGTGTAATTTTCTTTAAAATATCTTATTTATATTCTATTTTTACAATATCTATATTTAGAATTCTATATTTCTATATTTATTAGAAGATTTTTCTCTTTTTATCGGAAATAGCTATATTTAATGCATTTATATCTAAAATTTCCCATGAACGCGTTAAATCTCTTTTGATCATCAAGTGAAATTATTAAAGCCCGGTCTATAGATATAAGATTAACTTTGATCTCAATTTAATTAACTGATTATCTTTTTCTAATTCTTAGAATTAGAAAAAGGTAAAGAGTAAATTGAATCGAGATTAAGATTATCTTACATTTGAATCTTACATTTGAATCGAGCAAAGAAGAATCACTGGAGCAAACATTCAAGCAGTGAAACGTTCTCGACGGAAAGAGGCTAAAGATAAAAACGACAACTGCTTCTACTTCGCGATTTGAATGAACATTTATTCATATTCATTGTCCATACCATCTTTACATGTGTCATAAAGCACGGATTGACGCTTTAAATGCCGCGACATCATCCCGGCACAAAGCTCTACGTTAAAGTGAAAACGGACTAGTCAGACGCGCGCTGCAGTTGGTCGACCGATTCGGTCGTTTACCACTGAACAGATTTTATTGTTGCTCGCGCATTGTATAAGCGCCATCAAAATGTCACATTGCATTCGAATAATAAAACTCGTCTGCGTTATTTCTATCGATAAAATCCTCCCTACGTTATGGGGATGCGTCATAGAAATTTCGATTTTGTCATTTTATCAAGCAATCTTTATGAGCGAAAGTTGGCTGGAACAGGATACTCTGTCATCGTAGAATTTCTTTGTAGCTTCTTGCGTTGTGGCCATAAAAGAAACGATGTACTGCTTTCTTCATTCCTAAATGATCTATTTCTAAATTGTTCTTAGAAATATTTTCATTACACTTCTCGAACGAAGAAACGTTAAATAAACTAAAAGAGCAATTTTGCTGAAAAATCTAAAAATTTAGCTAGATACGGATCTAAAAAATAATTTTGCTGGACTATCAAAACAATTAGGTAGGACGACATTATTTGCTAGAATATCAAAATGTTTTGCAGTATTGCTCATCATGTTTAAGATTTCCGCAAAATTATTTTGATAGTCCAGTAAAATTATTTTCAGATCTGTATAAAGCAAAATTTTTATATTTTTCAGCAAAATTGCTCTTTCAGTGTGTTTAAACGCTAAATGTTCAACATGTTACAATATAGAAAAGGTAAACGCGAGTCGCTCGATGCACAAAGACCAAGTTAATTGCGAGCTCGCTAAACAGCGTCTGTTATTTCTCGGAATTTCTCTGGACTAATTACACGACGAAAGTCGACGAGACACAAGGAAAATATTGGATTGAAACAAAAGTTCGTAGCGCTTTATGTGTACCACGTAAAAGATATTTTTTTCAATTCGACAAGCATCCTGGCATTTTTCGCCGTTAAAATAATAGTGAGAAAGGGGAAACCAATCTTAGCAACCTAGATTGGCTTCTCCGAAAAATGTACACCTGCATGTTTGTCCAGTTTTTTCTCTGTTTGGTTTTATTCAACAATTCTTTTAACGATCGTGACGTACGTATATCTACCCGGAAAATATACTCGGCGTCGAGGCGCTTAGACGTACCGGCGCCATTCACGTGCGGCGCCGCACGCAACCCCTAAATGCTATTAGCCGCGCCATATCAATCCCCACGGAGACCCAACCGGCGGCCCTCCTTGGTCGGTCGTAACCCCTTCGTATACTCATTGTTATCCACTTCTCTCGATAACATCGTACGGTCATCGTCTACTCATCAATGGCAGATCCATAATCGTTGGGCAGATTATAGAACCTATGGCCCACGTTTTATCTAAAATATGCTATTGCTTGCAAATAGAAAATCTAAACGCATTACTTGACAATTTCCCAATTTGTTATGTTTCCCTTAATGTTTGCAAGTAGAACATGATAAAACATGATTTTAACATGCATTTAAATTTTGACATAAAAGGGAGTAAAGGAAAAATACGTACAACTTTGAAACATTTCATTTTTACTTTTATTTTATGCATTAAAATTGTAACTACAAATAATGATTTTTCATAGATTTTTACTTACCGAATGATTTTATGGTATGTGCAAGTGATATAGTGTGCATTTGCATATAAAATCGCTCATTTAACACACATTTATGATGTAACTTAAGTTACATTATAAATGTGTGTTAAATATATAGCAACTATTACTCGTGACTTTGTGAATATAAAATGGGAAAAGAATCAAAGAGAATAAAAGCTATCTATTATTTGGACTTTCAATTTTGTTGAATGAACGCGAGTAATTTTCTTGAAATACGCTCGCGTGGAATAGCGAAATGAGGTTGCAACGTGAATAAGAGATCGTTGCCGTAGAACACGAGCCGAAAAATCTTGACCTTATCGTCCCGCCACCCTTGCCGCCATCTTGTGCACGTCGTTAAGCTTAACGACCGCGTTCAGAATTGCCGCGGCCTTTTTTCGCTATAACGAGACGCGGCACTTGCTTCTTCGCACCCCATTCTCCATGGTTTCCCGTGCGAGAGACATTTAAGTCCGTAACTTCATTGTTATGGGGGGCAGTGCTGCGCGGCGGGATGAAGTGAGGAACTTCAGCTTCTGCTCTTCGCATAATCGCGCACTGGAGAAATCGATTAACCGTTGAATTTCGCGATAAGAGCCCGAGTGTAGGAATCACCTTATTTCCGCAACCACCCTTTACTGCAATGCGCCATCCACTTTCATATTTAGTTGAGAATGTGCTCTAAAATATCTTTTTCTCTAGATTATTGCTTTATTATTATATATTAGTTATATTTATATATATGTCTGATATAAGATTCTATTGTATTAATATCTCCGCCTTTTAGAAAAGTAAATAATTTTATTTAATACTCGTGACTACTATTAGTCACTTATTTTAGAATTCGAGCGCATTCATAGAACTCGGTCATGAAAACGGAAAGAAAACGTTCTTAAAATGAAAGTGGCAGGATAACAAACGATCGGTCTCACCGATCGAACTTTGCCGTTATTTGCCCGGCACGCGCCCTTCACTCGCGAGACGAAGGGAGAAATAGAGGTCGGTTGTTCCGCGTCTATGAAACTTAATATTCCGTAGGAAGGACTTACGTAAGGACGCCAACAGCAAGAAGAAAGGCGCACGGTAAAAACCCACCCTCACCTTCGTCAGCTTTACCTACACTCGCTCGAGCAATCGATAGGGTGACTCATCGAGGGCGGTGACAGAGCTTTTTACCCTTCCCCTCCTGCCTCCATTCTCCCTCTTTTTCTATTTTTTGCTTTTCTTGCTTACAGCACTCTTCTCCATCCACCCTACACTTCTTCTTCCTCTTCTTCTTCTTCTTTCGCCCTTGCCCGTTTCCGGGCCGTACGACCTCTCCGCCGCCCTCTCCCCCGTCTACTCGAGAAAGCGTGTCCAAACTTTAAAACTTCCCGCAGCAGCCCACTTTTCGGTCGGTCTGTGTGTGCGAGTTCCTTCGGGGCGATGAAATAACGGAACGCATCCCAAAGTATGCAACTGCAACTGCGCTGCGCACTTTTGCTCGGAGCACCGCGAACTGGAACGTGAGCAGTTTTGCCCGCAGCCAATTTGTCGCCCCCGCGCGTCTGTACCGATTCGGTTCAGTTCCTTTCAAAAGTCACATTTCGGTTTAATCTTTTCTCTGCCGGATCTAAGTGCACTCAATTTATCTATAAGTTATAATTATTATTCTTACTTCGATAATACCTAATAATAATATTTTTAATTAGATAATTTTATAATTATTTAGATAATAGCAATATTAAATAGTATATCAATTTCTCAACGTTTAAATTTTATTATCGCGTACCAATGGCACGATTATAAATTATTGCATATATTTTATTTGCCATATAATACATTTTCCATTTTCATTTCGCAAAGTTCGTTTAACTGAGTTTATGAAATAAAATCCACAAACATGATGAAATTCGTTCTAACGAATGAATTCCGGAACGTCCCGTGAAACAACTTCGAACACCGTCCGCATTTCTGCGTTATCCTCGCCGCTCTTAATTGTCTCGTTCGCGTAGCCCTTTCCGCGACCCCAACAGGCGTTCAAACTTTAAACTGCTTCATTCCACGCGAAATAACGAGACATGTTCGCGGAACAACGCCTGCAAACGCTACGCTGTCGCTCTATAACGTCTGTAACAGGTAGCTCTCGAATTTCTCTCCGTAGTCGATTCGTTAGCAAATCTTTTCGTTGATTCTCCATTTTTTCGCTCAAGCTTGGAATATGCAAACTTTTTCAAGATGAAAAATGCATATAAAAGTCTGACGTACGTACAATTTACGTTCTATTTTTGACAACACGTGTATAATTCGGATTTTCAGTGCACAGGATTACTGCAAAATATTCGAGAATATTTTTACGTGCTCCATGTATTACTTTACCGTTTTTTTTTGTTGTGAAATAAAAATTATTCGTATTTAATCAACAACATTGAAAATTGAAAGCCCGAATAATAGCTTTTATTCTCTTTTATTCTCTTTTTATTTTATATTCACAAAATCACTAATAATATTATACGATATGTTTAAAACACATTTCAAGGATAGGCTGTCAAGTGATAAAGTTCAAAGATATTTTCCAAAATGGATTTCTTGCATTACATAATTCGTTAAACACGTTCAAGCAGCTAATTTTTATTTCCATCTTCTTTTTTCACCATTTTCAGACAGAACGCGCGTCTAGTCGCGCCACGTGAGAGATTTTTTAAGATGGGATTTTAACGAGCACGTAGGGTATTTTTCAGAGTCTTCCTTCACCAGTCGCCTTAATACTTTTCGCTCAGTTTCTCTTGCGCATCGGACGTGCTCTCGAACTTTAAAACACATCCCGCCGTTCAATCTCCCCGCAGTTCCACCCTTCGCGTGCCAGGATTTTCACACGACAAAAATAACGAGATGCATTCAGTGGAGTGCAGTCGTCGCCCGTACTCGCACGTATCTGTAACGAGTACACGTGGCAGAATGTCGTTGCTAGACAATTTGTTAGCTCCCAGCTACCCTTTCGTTCATTTCATTCATTTGATCCTTTTTCTTCGATTTCGTCTCATTACGCAGTTTCCTTTTAAATTTTTCACAAATTACAAACCTTGTCAAACGCTAACGAATTTTTAAAAAAATGCATACCGGTTTTTGTAAAAATAGAAATTTAATTGGATTTTGGTTTAATTGGATTTGCTGGCAAAAGTCATAGTGAAAAGTACGATATTTTTTTATAAATTGCTACAGTAAAAAACGAAGTTGATATGAGAATATTTTTAAATGTAACGCAGTAATTTGTGTAAAAACTTACAAATACATTTTATCTCCTTTTGTAAACGAATTGTTAAAGTGATAGGAACTCATAGAATATTGTACAATTAAACTTTCAGTTCTGTTTAATTTGTGCACAATGTGTACATTTTGTTTTATAAACAAATTGTTAAAATGATAGGAGCTCATAGAATATTGTACATACAATTAAATTTTCAGTTTGATTTGTCTCGCATGTACAGTTGTTCTGCTTGTAACAAATTTTATAAAGCATTCTTTTATTAATTACTGCAATTATCAGTGCGGTTGGAGCATCACCGGTCATAAATTAATTATTTAATTAAACAGTCTTTTAATGCATTGTGAAAAGGCTCTCCCGGACTTTCTGGCATTTCAACAAATAAACAAATTTATAGCATTGCATAAATTACACAAATTATACAATTGCTATTTCCGACAATTAAATTATAGATATTTAATTAGAAAATACTCTTTTATTCTCTAGTCAACTAATTAATTCTTCACGAAAGAGCACGTTAGTAATATGCTTGTTCTTTGTCTTTTGTTATCGAACAAAGAAAAATTCAAAGTAACAAGGCCATTAATTCTAACTTTGATCGATCAGCGAGGAGACACTTTTCGCCACTTTATTGTGAACGAAACGAGTGGCGTCAATTAATCTATTAAATTAAGTGATCAGTTAAACTCCACTTTTTTCGACATTATTAACTCCCACGAAGAAAGTTTGTATTTTTCAGCGCGTAACTCGTTTAGTTTCATGTGCAACAAGTTAATAGGCTTTTTTTGTGACCATGCGCGCGTATACGCTAACCCGACTCTCGAAAAAAGTAAAAGGGAGGATCGTTACGTGTGTGCGAACGTTATTTGAATGATGGAACGTATCCGATGCGAATGATGAGAGTTCATTGCCCGTTCGCTTCTCGAATCGCAGATTCGTAATTGATATTTACGTCGCGACCGTGTCTACCATAAACGCGAAACTATGGTGTTTATTGACGATACCGAGCGAACGCGGACCGAATGAACATCCGCAAATTCACGTTTGGCCTATCTATCTGCAATTTTACAGTTACATTCTCCTTTTTCCGAGCCGACGAATTTTCTATCTGGAACATAAACAAACAAGCTTAAAATTGTAGTGCACTTATGTTTGATTTAAAAAAAATAAAATTATTTTTTTTAATTATTTCTTGGAAATTCTCCCGTTTCTCAGGTACAAAATTGGAAGTTTGAAATTGGACGAAACATTGCAGTATTTTTTTTATTCGACCTATCAGTTTCGCGCTGCGAGTCATTTTGGGCAAAAAGAGGCTTCTTTCGGAAGCGGGAAAGGAGAGTTTTAGTCTTCACGGTGCAGTGGTCGAATCAATAGCGGATGGCACGAGCGAGACGGATAGACGTAGACTAGATAGGAATGTTGCGGATGGAAGAAAGAAAAGAAAGAAGGAACAAAGAAGGCCAAGGAGAGAGATCCAATTTGGAGCTCTTGCACGTTTGCTCACGCGCTCGCCGATATAGCGCGTCGATAAGCCGACTCTAGCTGATTATTTTGCGAGAGTATCACGGAGAATATCGGGCCGAGCTTTTCCGCCAACATGACAGCCGTCAGACCAGCATGGACTTGTTTTGTCGGTTCCTGTACAACGTTGTTATCGCCGTTGTCGTCTTTCTCAGGATGATCAGTGAGTAGCGAGAGCGAGACATCGATCGGGCGGATCCGTTTCGCAGAAAAAAATTATACTTGCGCGTAAATAAGCTTTGGTGATAAACTATTAATAGGATTTTGCTGAAGTAATTAAACAGTTTAGTTACACAGAAAAAAATTAATCTTAAAACTAATATTCTTATATATTAGCAAAAATATTGAATTAATTGATGAATTTGTATCGATTTCAAGTCTTGAACTGAGTAAACTGTGAAGTAATACTTGCATCGATACAAATTCAATCAAATGAAGTCTTTGAAACAAGATTACAATATTTTTGTTTATATATTATTGTCAATTTAAGAAAAATTTTTTTCCGTGTAGATACCGATTTGAAAGTAATTTTGTTGGACTATCAAAATAATTACGTAAAAATCTCGAGCATGATGTCCGATGCTACAAAAAGTTTCGACATTGTAGCAACCAATTTGAGCTACCTACATAATTATTTTCATGGTGTTCAACAAAATTATTTTCAAATCTGTATCTAACTAAAATTTTTAGATATTTCAGCAAAACCGTCCTTTCTCTATGTAAGCACGAGTAATGCTGCAACAAGTTTTTCTAGCAATCAGTTTGAGTGCTGTACAGAATTACTTTGATGGGTCCAATAAAATTATTTTTTTTATCTGTGTCTAGCTGAATATTTAGATACCGTCCTTTCTGTAAAAGAATTTCGAAAAAGCGCTACTGAAATTAGCGACTCTGCACGCGAAATGTGTTTTCTATTAATATTCGTTAAAAAACTATTTGTGGATTTTCTACTGTATCGACAATTCTATCAAACAGACATGTATATGAGCAATTATAATGATCGTGCTATGTAAATTCCCGCGACCGGGAGCCGTATGTTAATGGACGAGCTGTACTCCGCTAATATTAACCGCGCTGAATAAATTTTATTAGTATTCTATGCGAGTTACCGCGAAGATAGTCAGAATATCGCATAACCGCGACTGCAATATTTAAAAACAAGTTAATATAACAAGTTATACTATTATATAATTGCAGTATTCAACTTAGCTATCTATCCCAGGCGAGCTTAAAGCCTAACGCCCGTGCCATTACTCTCTGCTGCCAAGTAATATCTTTCCTTCAACGGACGAGCTTTGTTACCATAATCATCGTCGCGATAGATTAGCGCAAACTTAAATTGGTTTCCGACTCGGTATTCGGTTTCTCGTAAAAAGCACAGCTGAACTTCGGACATTTGTCATGTGCGGTTCAGACAAGCGGTTCTCAATTTCTTAACGCTTACGTTCTCTCCCATATCGGAAACTCGATTCTGCGACGTGAAACACATCTGATATCGCCGGATTCCGTTTTAAAATGTTAAAATGGTGAGACCGCGTTTACTCCGATATTGGAGACGGTCGCGTATCAATACCGTGTATCGGACGACCTTTGGCGACGTCCCGTGCATGCCCCGGCAGCTGCGGTCGATCGCATCTGCTACCATGGTCTGCCATAACTTGGAGCCTTGACCTTTGAGCCGTTCGTTATCCGTTGGTATTTAAAGCCGCGAAACCGCGCATAGTTGTGGCGCGGCGTCGCACGCCACGCAAAATAATGAGGCCGTACGAGATTTCTGCGAAGTAATACTCTCCTCGAGAAAACGGGGCTCACCTTATTATCACGTGCAGTCACGTCAGCGAAAGAACGGCGAATAGCTACGCATGCGTCTCACAAAATCGATGCCTAATTCTCTGACGATGAGTGCGCGATACAATTGCTTCTAACGAATAAATCTCTCGAAGTGTTAATTTTAATTTTAATGAAACTCTCTCTTCGTATACGTATAGATTACGTAAATACATGAATTTAGAAAATATCAGTTGGGTCGATATAAAGGGATGAAACCCACCTTATATCTTATATGTAAAGCAGTTTTCAATTTTTTTTTTTTTTTTGTTGTGCTTTAAAACCTCAAAATATCCCGCCATAGAGACATTCTCTTGTAACTCTTTTCGAATAAACCGCTACAATAGGGACTTTTAAAAATCGTGATATTTATTCTTTCTTGATTATTCGTTTCGCCGTTTTATGTTTCATCTCTACGCTCGATTTGCGCGATCGATGAGGATTATCGTAAAAATTGCTTTGAAAATTGTCTGAATAATTCCCGTCGATACAACGGGGCTGTTTTGCATTGATAATATCTTCGATCGTTTCATTTCGTATATATGTAGCAGTTAAGCAGGCACATATAAAAATAATAAAACATGCATATATACTTTATGATAACAAATTTTTATTTATTTTTATATAGGTTACAGAAAAAAGTGTAGATAATATACGTTTCCAGTATATTTCAAATAACTGTGGAACATATTTTTAACGGAAAGTTTCGTTCTGCTTTCAGAAAACGGCCTCCTTTCCTTCGAAAATCCCAACTATCACCTGGATCCAGCTCGGTTGGACGATGCTCTGAACAGCAATGGAAACGGTAGTTCTCTGTACGATGAATTGTATCAGGAATTGGTCGGTGGCGGTGGCAGAAGCGGCGAGGTAACTGGCGGCGGCGGGGGAGGAGGAACGAGGGTGCAAGCACGCAGAACCTACGCCACATTGGATCTGGGCAGCATGGGGGTGGATGTCACCCAGGGCCCCCTGACGCAGGATTCCGTGACGGACGATGCTCCCGACAACACGGACAACCATAACCTAGGGTGAGTGCCATTAGCTCTGTCACGTTTGCTTCCTCTCTTTTTCTCTCTCTCTCTCTCTCTCTCTCACGCGCGCGCGCGCACACACATACACTTTGGCGTTCGATAAATGGTTTCCGATGCACGTTGATAGAACGATATTGCCGCGTGTGGAAATTAAGGGCGCGATAGGACGAGAATACGATAAAAGTATCGTCGTTTCGACAGAAAAATATGTCAACGTACGTTATCGCGTTTTTACTTTCGATAACGCAGAATTAATTTTTTATAAGCTATTCAGGATTTCTTTCCACACGGAAGCGATAAAAGTGACAACCAAAAATATGAAAGTGATTATCTAGAAGAGACTTACAGTACTTCCGATATTTGAAAGAATTATCTCGATATAATCCTGTTAGCAAAAAGAAATACGTGTAACCATGATCATGAATCAGAAAGTAGCCTTCTATTGGGATTTTATTTTTTCATCTCGACCAACTGAGGTATCCGGGAGTCTCTTTCTCTTTTTCTCTGGAACGCAGGGAAACGGAATATGGCTTCCAGCAGCAAAATAGAAGCCGGTCCCTCGTCCCTCTTTTTTTTTCTGCGTAATATAAGGTCCGACCACCCATCGCGGCCATCGATAAAACTTTCGAGTCGGACCTCATCGGGATACCGCATAAAATTTCAATAAATCTAAAAGCGAGAAGATAGGGGCTGAAGAGAGAGAGAGAGAGAGAGAGAGAGAGAGAGAGAGAGAAAGTAATAGAACGGACGGTCGATGTTACAAGACAGTTCGAACTTATTCGCCACTGTTACATGAATTCGGTGCAGCCCCCGTTCAGCCGGAATTCACTTCTCTCTTCTTTCTCGTATTTCCATCGGGACTCTGTTCCATTGTTCAACTACGCTATCGAGTTTCCGGGGATATTTAGGATAACACAGAAACGCGATTCCGCTCATAAAATCGGAAACGTGACGGAGAAGAGTTGTAATCCGGGGTGCGTTCCAAGTTACGCATGAAGCGCGTGCTATATCATTTTATCCTTCTTTATTATTTGGAAAACAGCAAGGAAAAATAATACATCATGCGTAATTCAGAATGCACCCACGGAATAAGGAAACTCTTATAGTACGCTAATTATGTTGTGAAAAAATTATGAAGTTACAAAGTACACAGAACCACGTCCGATTATCATTATATCTTATGTAACGTATTATACAATGATCCGATCGCTTTTGTTTGAGACTTCAGATGTTCGAGCGTAATTAATTTTTAATTTCTTGCGGAAGAGACATATGGATGTTGCACAACGTTTCCCGTTTTTAGCATTGACTTTTATTATTTTTACACAAATCTGCTTATTTTCTGATACTTCATAATATCTGAGAGAGATTGTTGAACTTACGTCTTCATTAATTGTGGAAACGAGATTTTCCGAAAGGTCAAGACGATCGTCTTTCAATTGCAATCTACTTTCAGTTAAGATTGAAATTAGATTCATCTCTCCAGCCAGACTTTTTTCATAATTAGTTTTGAGTATCTCTTCGCTCTTTCGTTCAAGATGTTTCACTTTGAAAGATATCTGATTGAAATTTTATGTTTTAGTAATTATATACTCTGAATTATGAAACAACGGAACGTGAAAAATACATTCTAATTTTGATTAGTTTCTTGATGAATAATTTATCGGGTTCAGGTTTTATCTTTATTAATATTTTATTAAATTTTATTAATATCAAATTTATTTACAATTTTTCAGCATATTAACATCTTTTTAATAAGATGCCAGATTGAGCATCAAATGATTAAAAATTGCTTGTCAATTTAATTAACGATATTACTGCAGTAGTACGTTTATAAGTCCGGAAAATCAATTCGACGCGCAGTTCGAAAGACTATAAATATATACAATAAGTGTATATATAGTAATTCAGATTGAATTATTTAAGCATTAAAGATCTAGCTTTGACTGTTACGGCCATTACTTCTATTTCTTATTATTGAATTTTCAAATATACGGTCCAGTAAAATTCTCATTGTTTTTATTATTATAATATCCTCTATATTTCTTATTCTTTTATCGACCAATATAGACATATTCCATACTTGAAATTATCCGACTAAGCAAAGATCACGTTACACCGATTTCATTCGTTTTGTAGAAGAGTCAGAACGCATTAATGGTTAGCCGCGAGATTGTAAGAGAGTTTCTGCCTTTAATATAATAAAAACTCCTTTCCTCTGGACCCTTAGACCCTTTCGCCGACCCGGAAATCCGGGCGAGCATAAAAATGCAATTAAGGAAACGCCCAACGTCTGGTTGCCTCCACGTCGTACTATTTCTTCTCAATAGTTCCTTTCTTTTGGATCGTCAATCTCCATTCTTTCATATTTTTCTCCAAGTTTATTCCCTTACGCTTTTAGCGTAATGCGCGACAATGTCCGTTAAAAAAAGAATGAAAAGTCTGCCGCGCGATTTTAGAAACGTTTGGAAAAAAGAGAGACTTTGGTTCAAAACGAAGCTCAGGAAGCTAGAATAGAATTTATTTCAGGGTGGATGCGCGCGGCGGTACATATACTAGTGAAACAAAAGTATTATTAGACATTTCTGTCCGCCATTGAACGTGATACACGCGAGAAAGTTCAGCCCACAAAATTCCTAGGGGGAACGCGCGATTCGTTTCCTACACGCTGTGTGTAGCTCCCTTGTTCGCTGTGTTGTCGGCAAAATGGCGAAGTAAGGTAATGACGCTATCAGCCAACGGGAATACGGCGTTCCTGATCGAATTTTACGGGCATCGCGGCAAGGGAAGAACGAAAAGCGAATTTCACCGACGACGAGCCGACAGCGAAGGCTTTCATCGCGGTACCACGTTAACTTGATTTACGTGATGTGCTCTTAACGTACGCAACGTTACATCGTTAAGCGCTTGACACATCGGGAGTAGAGCCCCATGTGTCTTCGGAATGCTGCCACGATTGCACTGATGCTGCGACGAAATTCCGGTAACTTTGCTTTCATTCGACGAGTCTGCGATAAATAAATTGCGTTATTATTTAAGATACGCTCAGTCGTGCGATAACTTTATGAATATAAGAATAATGTTTTTTTTTTTATTCTCCGAACAATTCGATATTTCTTTATGATAGATTTTTATATTTTTCTTTTATGAATATCGTTGATATATACATATGGAAAGAATTTTCCTGAAGTAATCTAAAAATTAAATAGACACAAACCTGTGAAAATAAATTTGTAATAGATTATCAAAATAATGATAAAAACGTAGAAATCTCAAGATAAATAATGCTGCGAAATATTTTAACATTTTAGTAACCAGTTTGAATCCTATATAATTATTTTGATGATTCAACAAAGTAATTTTCTGTATCTAAATTTTCTGTACCCAAATTTTTAGATACTTTTTGCAAAACTGTCCTTTCCGTGTGTTAGATCATTTCGTCCTGTATATTCTGCATGCTCTCGTGAAATCATCAACTTTCTGCACGCAATGTACTGCAATCTCTGAAATGCATTAGCAAACCACCCCAGTAACCACGCGGTTGCGTTGAACTCTCGACGAGGCACTCATTACGTAGCGAGGTGAGGTTAAACCGCTTTCGCTGATAAGCATCCCGGCGTCAATAGTTTCTAGGAAAAGGAAAAACTTTGCGGAACCACACCACACAATTCTACTTTGGACAGCTACTTTGTCACCTTCTTGAAGCGGAAGGGGTGGGACGCGATGCCAGAAGGCATAGAAACGTGAACTCGAATACGGCGGGTCTGGGCTCGAAACGTCTCGACATTTTCACCTCCGGCTGGCTATTAGGCGATAAGCTGGCCGTACTGGGGTGTAAGGAGCCGAGAAAGGACCAGCGGTTGAGCCACGATAGGCTAGAAGGTGCGAGGGAGGTGGCACGGTACATTCATTTGTGTGTGTGTGTGTGTGTGTGTGTGTGTGTGTATGCTGCGTGCGATATAACTGTGTTCGGAGATTGAACTCAATCTAAACTTGCGACAAACTTTGTCCGGGCCCCGCGCTATCTCTCATACCACTGTCGATTCGCCATCTACAATCTCCGACCTTGTTCGCGATAGGGCGAAGGTGACGTCCCGAGACCAAACGGGTTACGTTGGCGGCAAAGTGCATGAGGGAAACTCATCGGCTACGTGGAGGGAAAGAGAAAGCGTGTTCTTTGAAACAAAATCTTTACTTCAAATTGTCCTATTCGAAAATATATTCATATATTGCATAATCAGCGGGCAGGAGAGAATTTATAGATAATTAGATGATGTTGCCGAAAATAAGACACGATGCAGGATAAAATCGTTAAAGATACGTAGCGTTGAAAAAACAATTCAGATGTTTTTGAAGACCCTAATATATGGAGTCTGGTCAAGTGATTTTTTTGTTAAACTCCTGTAATAGAAAAAGATATATATATATATATATACCTCTTTTTCTCAAAATTTTTATAAAATAAATCATTCTAGATTACAGAATTACTAGATATTTTAAGGTTTTTAAATAGAAAAAAGAATTGGATTTATTGATAATTTATGTTAGGTATCCTATTACAGAATGTCGTAGAAAAGTGGAATAAAACATTTTCGCGAAACGGCTATGCTTGAAAAATCATTTGCAGCAAGAAATTATTTAATGCTTAAAAAAGTAGGATAAAAGCGTCGTGGCGTTTTTAATAGCCGGATCTCTTCATATATCCACCGGAGCGGTTGGCAAAGAGCAAAGGAATATTAACGAGGAAATACATTTTCTTCGTCAAATAAAAAGATAGTCGATGCACGTATAAAGAGCCAAATTAAAAAATTAGAAGTCTGCAAAGGCGCACAGCGCTGCCATTAAAATTAAAAATGCTTTAATTTTACATTTACTCAAAAAATTCAGTAAAATGTCGTATGCATTTCCCTCCTATTCGCTTCTTTTTTTTTCAACGAGCTTGCCTCTCGCCGGACGTATTCTCATGAAATTCAAAACCGTTACGGAGTCGTAGCTCCGGAGTAAATCGCGTTTCATCGCAAGGTACCATCGATGAAAAGTGGAAATTTTCACGCGAAAAAGGAAGCGCTGATAACGCGCGAAACGAGATTATCGGACTGGATGTGTGCACAGAGCTGAGTTATGTCGCGACTCTCACGATTTCGCATCACTAGTTTCCGTTATGATAACAAAAGTTATGCTACACTGCAATGTCTAAGATAATTCCCTCTCCACGTGTCGTTACTGTTAAAATTAAATACTCTCTTTACAATTTCTCGACGAACTTCTACTTAGACACCAATAAATCAAACAGAAACACATATTCTGAGAAGCATTGCAAAGATTACACAAGTTCTTGAAGAAAGAACGAACCATATATATTAAGTTTTGTAGAATTTCAAGAGAAACTTCTATTCTTTTATGGCAAAAAGTATTTTTCATAGATTATTCATCTAGCACGGACCATCTTACATTCTAAAAAATATGGATGTAAATTTAGCACACACTGCAGTGTCTATATAATTCTCACCTTAATATTAAACCAACACGGTGTGGATTTAAAATCTTTGATGTTTATATTCACACTATTACGGTGTGTGGATTTGAAACCCATCATGTTAATTATATAGACACTGTGTAGTATTAAATCTATATCTTATTTTTTAGAGTGTAGAAATGAAATAACATGATCAAGCGTTGCGTTGTACTCGCATTATTTCTCATGAAAGAGTAAGTCTGGTTATGACGGAAAAAATGGAGTAGACAAGCTATAGATTAATGCGGGATACATCAATCTTCATCGGTGGCTGACAGCTTATCTGGCCGGTGGCAAAACACGGCTACAATCCACCGTCCATATTCACTTATATCACATTCTTCGGTTTTATATACGTTTCTTCGCTCTCATCTCTGGATAATCGTCCTTCGAAAATTCGAGAAGAAGAGAGATCGTAGGAAGATCGAGCATCTTGCCGATATAAAAAATCTAATCGAGCGTTGCAGCAAAGGCGACCGCGGTTACGCCAACGAGAAATCAATTTCTTTTACACTTGCTTTTACAAAATAACTTTTTCTCCTCTCACAAAATTGAATTTTTTTTCACGCTATATCGCCTTCCCGATAAAACCGATTGAATAACGAGTTAGCGGAGAACCCAATTCCTGCTTCCACAATTTTCTATTGGCAGCTACCGCATGAAAAATTGAGTAAACAAATTCGGAGAGAAAGAGCACAGGTCGCGAAATAATAAAAGCCGCTCTCGCGTTTCTGTTATTTTCAGCCATTCGATAAAAACCAGCTGTCAAACTTACATTTACAGTTCGCCGTAAATCAGCCGTGCGACACACGGAGTGTCGCGCGAGATATAGCAGGGGCCTCCCCGAAAAAGGATTTTCGTATTTCGGGAATGTGGAATAAAAATGAGAGAAGAAATTGCCGTGCCGAAAATACGTCTGTCCCGGCTCGTAAAAAACAAATTTCGTCACGAGCGTGCGTTTTCGTTCCGCGCAATACCACCGGACGACTCCAACCGCACTCCACTTCGCTCAGTGCGGTCTATCGTAGCGAGGGAGTGGCCGGCTCTCTTTATTTTTATTATCGCGTCATTATCGTCCCGTCCGCCATATGATCCTCCTGGTGAACGGTGGTGCGATACTGAGTATTCGCGAACAACCCTTGCGGGCAGAGTACACACATAATCGCGCCAACTGCACAAAGCGACGCCTCGTAACGACGTTGTCGACCGATATTCCGATAAAGTCCCCCGGGCTCAGCTCCATTCAGGAAGCATAAACCCATAAGGAAAGGTGCGTCGCGTCGGGCGCCATTTGGGTGCGAATTGCGAAACACCCGGTACCTACGGTATATCGGAGCAGGCTCGAGGCGAGAGAAGAAGGGAAGGAGAGAATGATACAATAAATCTTTTTTATCAGCTATAACTGTCCATTTCTCATCTTCATACCATTAGGTCTTCTTCTCTCCCTTTTTCTTTTTATTTTCATTGATTAATGATAAGCCATTCTCGGATCAGAAATCGCCGTGATCTTTAATACAATACGTTTTTTCGCGGGGAGGGGAGTTTATTATAATTTAGAATTTCGAGGAGCAAATCTTGAATAAAACGTTCGCCGAGAGAAAAGAGCATACGTTTGATTGAAACAAATTGACAGTTCTAGAATCCAGAAAATGTCATGTGAAATTAAAGAATCGTCGCACATTTGCGAATATCTCGTCGCGATAGCGATCGTGCGGGCACTTCGTGCAGGTAGGAAACACAAACCTATAAAGAACGACCCGCCATTCTCGAGGATCTCAAAGAGAAAGGAAAGAAGGAAAGGAACTCGTGGGGTGTGGAAAGGAGCGTGGAGGAACACCTCACACCTCACAGGGATAGGTATCTTAACGATCGTGTCTGAGGCGGGGTACATTGGGCGTGAAATAAGGCGCCTTTGTTAAGGCAGCTTTTCTTTGGAGGAAAACTCATCCCTTCTCTCTTTCTCTCTCGCTCTTTCTCCATCACGATCTCCGTCCTTTCTCCCTCTCGTTTCGCACTCTCTCCTCGAGACCTTACTCTCCGTCGCCTCCTCTTTCGTTTCCGTTTCCGTGGCAGCCTTGCGACCGCAACCCTCCACGTGAGGTCCTTCCGAAGGAAAGCGCGCCGCCTCTGACACCTCCTTCCATGATTTTGCCACGCTCGTTTTCAGAACGAGATGCACGGAAGGGGAGTGTTTCCCGCGATCCTCCGACAGGTTCGTGACGCTAACTCGTGTGTTGAGAGAAACTCAGTGCATTTGCTGCATCGTGGCGCGCGATATTAATAGCGACGGCAACACGGTTTTCTTTGAACACTATTAAGCTGAAACAATAACGAAATAATTATTTTTATTTCCTTGATAATTATATTTAAATGATTATTTAATATATTTCTTTAATATTATACAATGTGAATTGCAATATTTTTTAAATTACATAATACTAAAAGTCATTTTCATTAAAATTCTTATAATTTGTACGAGTACGGATTTAACACCATGTTAATTTTAATGTTTTAAATTTAAACCACAAAAACCATAATGATGTTGATATAAAAAATTCTGAAAAAATTCTTGAAAAATTCTTAGAGCTCTATATAAGAAGAAAATAAACAATTTTGTCTCTTGCAGTTTGTCTGTGAAGTCGATAGTATTTGAGTAAAAAATTATTAAAGACCAATTTTCGGCAATTTCTAGCAATTAATATTTTGTAACTATTGCAAAAATTACAAAATGGTAGAGGACGTTTCTTCTCGGTTTAATTCATTTTGCCCTGTGCAAAAGATTTGTCATTATTTTCCAAACACTCTGTACATAGGTATATATAAGAATAAAGATTATTTTTAGATTCGTAGATTTTTAAAAGTGCGGATTTAACGCAAATTCTTAAATACAATACTAAATAGCATTAATTTACATGACATCGTTAAAAATTACAATGGAAGTTAACGATATACGGATTACGTTTGCTCCAAACAGGACGGAATGACGCTCGTAAAGAAGTTCTCTTTAAAACGCGATTGAATCTAAAACTCACACAACGTACTCTAGAATTTTTATGCACTCACGCGTAGTATCCTCAAGCCTGTCACGTCCCGTCTGGCTGAGTATACGACCTGGAAATTTATGATAGACTACGTCGCCGTTGTCAACGCTGCGCCGTAATCTCCTAACGTCGTTACCTGCAACGTACCCCAACGACAGCTCCTGGCTGTCTTTATCTTCCTTCCGAACCGAAGTCTTGAAATTTTGTCCCGCGACATCGCCGTCGATCACGCGTTGAAAATCGCACGAGTAAACTAAGAGGCGGGGTCGAACGACTCGAAATAAACTCGGGCACGTTTCGTCGATTTTCAATACAACGGCTTTCAATATAACAAAGGATTTTCAATATAACGGCTGCGCCGTTTCTATCTTTATCTCTTTGAGACGCGTGAGCCAGCTAGAATTGATCTGTCCGACATATATATAAATTGTTTATATCAGAGTCGTGATTTGAATTCTCGCGTTCGGCACGAATAAAAGAAATTATCTTTACTTCGATTAAGTTCGATTAAGGCAGACTTCTATTAAATTTTTTAAATTCAATTCAATTCGCTGCCGCGGACTTCATATAGTAATGAAACGAATCTAGATATATTCGAATGACGAGACCCCGAGATCATATTTGTGCCCGTCATTCTTCTTCTCTTTTATTCATCGCGCATGAATCCGCGGCGATGGAAGTGGTACGAATCGATAAATAGCCAGACTGAACTGCAGAGAGCGCCCGGAATAGAAACAGCAGCCGGATATGTCGATGAACAGCGGCTCGGAAGTTTCTTAATAAATTTACAAACGGGGAAAGCGCAGCCGAATTTGCGACACGCGATATATTAGGCAAGATTCCACAGCAATGTAATACTACGGAGGGGGGGGGGGGTAAATGCCGTACAGTTAAGGTGTGTCACATTCGGGGCAACGAGCTTGGAAGTCCTCGTACAATTATAAGGGACTCCACTTGTGGCGTTGTGTGTGTGTGTGTGTGCGTGCGTGTTTGCGAACGGCGTTCACGAGAAGACACACGCGAGAGCGAGCTTATGGCCGCGAGTATACCTACGAGTATAACGTCGAACGCGGGCATATAAATAATGCGGCGTCCCTTGGTGCCTGCACATGCATCGGCGCATACGTCGGTGAATTTATGTAGAGACTCCACGTCGCCTACGCTCGGTAGTTGATAAAAGTTTCAACGTTACTATTCGCGGTTTCAGATCGAACTATCATTAGGGATTATTGATCGCTTTCCTCTTTCCGTCTCTCTCTCTCTCTCTCTCTCTCTCTCTCTCTCTCTCTCTCTCTCTCTCTCTGTCCGGAATAAATCTTGCCAGTTGCGAATGATAAATTGGCAATTTATTCTCACTGTGCTTAAATAAAATTTAGCGCCACCTTTTCATTCAGTTATATTAGAATGAAATTAAATAAGAAGGAAGATTTAATAATAAGAGAAAGAAGAAAGGTTCTTTTTATATAACAACGAAAAGTAATAGAACTGATATCGCGGTACGCCGAATCGCGCGAGACGTCAGATACATTTTATTCGATTCAGGATGCATCTGGTATTGAATACGTCCTCGGCAATATACCGTACAAATGGAAACATTGTCGAAGACGTAATGCAGTCGAAGGTATGGAGAAAACGTAACTATTCACTGTGACATCGTGTCGCACGTATTTCCGTGGATGTAAAATCGATACACATTTATATTTTATGTCACAGCAACGACTTTCTAAGCCGTGCGAGACATACGGTTGAAATTGTGGCGGAATATTCCCTGGTTTACGTTCCGCGCATAGAAATGCGCGATTCGACTGACAAAACTGTATCACAGAACTACTCTAATATAATTAAATCGTATCACACGTGTATAAACGTAAATCTGACGTCATCATATCGTAGCGTACCGCGTTAAAGTTTATAACATTTGTCTTAAAATTGCTATAATCGCAAGTACTTAGAGAAAATTTTTTGACAAAATACAATGTTAGATGTCAAAAAAAAAACAATAGTAACACCTAGTCTTTTGAATTAAATAAAGCACAGATAATAGGAACATGGAATAACAGATTTTAACTTGTTAGAAACCATGTGTTCTAAATAAATTGAAATCTGTTATTTCCTATTTTTTGTTGCCTGTGTCTTTTAATTGTGCTTTAGGCTTAACTTTCATGTGTGTTAAAATGAATAATCAAACCATTTCCGTGGTTGAATTGCTTAGTTTTGAAATAAGCAACACAATCATATTAACATATTTTTCTAATAAATAATAAACTAAAATTTGAGTCAAAAGTAGGTATATTTCTTGAATTAAATTGTTCTATTGTTTTAATTAAATTAACAACGTATCGAATAGTTAATCACTCACATTTATATTAACATACGCATTAATATTAAGATACATATTTAGTAAATAATACACTAAATTTGAATAAAAAGTATATTTTCTGAATTAAATTGTAATAATGTTTAACTCCATTATTTTAATTAAATTGCCAACATATTAAGTATAGCAGTGATGTATAGAAATGATTCAAATTGGTTATCATTTGACGTTATTGAATACATAGATGTAAATTTTTTTGTTCCTCCGAAGGAAAGAAAGTAGCTAAAAAGTTTCCCCCTTCTCAGTTCAGCCCCTTCTCTCTTCTCGAAGAATGAAATATGCGATCGATAGACGCGAACCGGATTAGAGGGTGTCTATCGGGGGTGTTAAAGAAATTTCTATTCGCCGAAATCTTCGGGATAGCTTATTTTATTTTTCAGCGCATAGCCCGGCTTGTATTCAAGAGTGCAGCTCAAGTCGTATCACGGTGATCACGCGCCGCGTGCACGAAACTCGTGCACACCTACCGTGTACACGTGTACAGCCGCCTCCGCGTTTGTGCGCTACTGAAAATTTCAATCCGCGATTTCCATTCTAACGAGAGATCGGCGTATACGTGCCAGCCTCGTCGTGGGGGGTCTCCAATTTCATGCAAATCGCAGGACATCGTCGCGAGAGAAAGAGAGAGACGGGCGGTTCTCCGGCGACGGCATAGCACAACTGTACTATGTATTACGAACGACATGTGAGAGACCGAACGTGGATGGAAGGGCTCGTTATTAAAATACCGTCGTTGAGAGTTCCGTCGGTGTTTCGTTTAACCTGGTTCGAGAAGCGCCGCGTCGTCCGGGCTACAAAATGCATCTCGATCATTTCTGATTTCCTGCTTGTCCACTGGCTCATTCACGTCACATTTTCTCTCTAAAATCTTCAAAATAGAATTCTAATTCTAAAGAGCGACAATTGGGGCAGTGCGATGGTGAAAAAAAAAGCTTAGCTTCAGAGTTAGATTTCATTCCAAAAAGATTTTAGAGAGTTGTGTAAGTTGTCGAAATTAAAATTATCGGGATAAATAGGATTTTTATTAATTATTTTTCGTAGCGCATTTCATACATATCTTTTCTTAATTTCATAACGTAAGCTATTTAACTCAATAGTTTCCGGGAGGCAGTTTTTGCATTTTCCGTACCTTCGTGTAGGAGCGGGTGTTTCTCGAAACGCGCTAATACACGCAGCCAGGGCAAATTGTTTTCCACCGTCGACTGCGTTACTTTCGTACCGTTCCTTCGCATTCGGTACGGCGAATCGTGCCGGCGAATACTCTGTAATAGTTCCACAGAATAGGTGCACGCGACAGAATCGCTTCCGGTAAAGTTTCATTATTCCAAGGAGGCGATAAATAGCGACCTGTTTTATGCAAATGGTCGAGTGTAGGCACGGGATCGGCTGCACTCTGTCGCTCCGCAGGGCTATGCAAACAGAGAGAAATAAAGAGAGAGAGAGAGAGAGAGAGAGAGAGAGAACCAGGGCGATGCCGTTATTAAAGTGCTTGTATTGCGCCATGGCGTCACGGGAAAGAAGTATCGCGGACTCGCTTAACTCGTGAATAATAAACTGGCAGAAACTGGCAGATAACTAGCGCTTTTCCGCTCTCACGCGCGCTGGAATTAAATTAAACTGCAATATTGTACAAATGTGCATTACCTTTCGACTCTTTCGTTAGTGAATACATACGGAAAATAGAAATCAAGCTGCTTTCGTTATATTTTTACATTATTATTTTTTGTTGTTAATAACGATGAATGACGGAATAACAGCAACGTCAAACTTACACGCAAATCATCTTATATATTTATAATTATCCATTGTGTTTTCGATATTATAAATATTTTATATAGGAAAGAAAATAAGAGTGCAAATTTATAAGTTGATATATCAATACTTTTTTTATTGTTGGTTTTTTTTATTGATAATTTATTTCGAAGTTAATTTACTTACTTTAATGGTTTATATTTAGCTAATAAAGTCGACGTAACGAAAATTCGAGGGAAATAGAATAGCAACCGTTCGTAGGAAGGCTGCACGAAATGCATTCTTCAGAGATATCGTACGATAGGAACTTGAGGCGTACACGCTCGTACGAAAATGGCTTGGGGGGAGGGGGTCGAATTTCTCCTTTTCGTCGATCAATTCATGGTAGCCCAACCCGTTCTCTCTTTCTTTCTCTCTCCCTTTCTCTCCCCTTGCATCCGATCTCCGTTCGGATATTCATCGCCCGTTTTCGCTGCATTGCGCAGAACGCCGATAAATCGCATTATCCGGGAACGACCGTTGCCCTGAAACGGGCAGCTTATTTGGCCGCGCTTAAATTCCGGTCTAAGCCATTTTCAGAACCTGGCGAGGAGAGGCGTCAGCGTCGAACCGACGAAAACCATCGCAGACGGTTATCCTGAATGCGATATTCGGTGCGGAGCGGAGGTAGAGAATGGAAGCATTTTGATGTCTTTATTAAATTTTAATGACGTGAGAATACCATCAACGGCTGCGAACGTCATACTGCGCTCGTAAAAGAAAATGTTTCGCTTGAGACAAGACATTTTGCAAGATGATTAAAAGAAGAAGAAATTGGTGACAAGTAAAAAAGAGAAACAAGAGAATTGTATTCTTATTATTTGACATTAATAACGATAAATGACGGAATAGCAGCAATATCGAACTATATATAAATCATCTCAAATATTATACGTTTCCGTTCATTACATGTTTCCGATATTATGAATATTTTATAGAAAAGAAAATAAATTTTTTTATCAGATTTATCATTATTTTCTAATTTGTTTCGTGCCTGTTATTTATTAAATATATCAACCTTTGACAATGACTGATTTATGAACGATTTATCTGCGTTGTTCATATATCATACACTTTCCGCTGTTTCCCTAATTCGAGCTCATCCATCAGCGAACAGAAAATTACGATACTCTTGCACTCGATAAGCTGCTATTTGCGCAGCGGGAATAAAAGTCCGGACGTCTCCCGATCAGCCGTGGCCATTCGTCTCCGTTAGTCTCAGTGTAACGCGATAGTATCGATCGTACTACTGGCTCGTAACTCGTCGATCGAACGCTCACACGCTGCCCTATGTGTCGATACAAAATTCCTCGTCCATCCGCTGAATTACCTCGCGTTAACGTCGCCATCGCAGCGCAGTGAAAAAGGCCGGTTCGGGTCAGACAGCTGCGACGGACATGACTCGATCGCCATCGCTGAACCTTAATTACTTACCTTATTACACCTGCAGTCCCGATCAAATGCGTTTGATAACGGTGTGCGTTGAACTCAATACGAAAAGAACATTACCCCTTTAGCAGCCCATTGCACTAACACGAAATGATTGTACGGCAGCAAGAATGTAAAATCTTTATTTTCCAAATGCATATAATATTTATCTCGCGTCCGTTTTTGAAAAATTAATTGCAATTGATATGAACATTACAGTGTACTAAAAAAATTACAGAGTAATAAAAAATTACAGAGAAATATTATGCGTATGTACTCTCTAAAACTTTTAGAGTAAATCTAAAGAGTGAAATCTCACTCTTAAAGATTGAAAATTGAGCCTTTTTCTTCAAAGATCGGCTCGGTTTTTACTCTTAGAGAATTCTACTCCAAAGAATTTAGAGAATATATTTATATAATGATTTTAATACATACAAGGATACAAGGAAAGAATGATTTTGTTAAAATATCTAAAAATTTAGCTAAATACAGATAAGAAAGCTAAATACTATAAAAAGAAATTTATTGAACCATTAATGTAATTACATATGTAGAACATGCAGAAAATATTAATGATAATACTACAAAAAGTTTTAACATTCTAGCAAACCATTTTAAGCGCGTCCTATATTTATTTTAATCCAAACAAAATTATTTTCGGATCTGTATCGAAGTTAAATTTGTAGATACTAGCAAAACCGTTTTTTTCCGTTTATGTAATATGTATTTTTTTTTATAAAGCACATACTCAAATTATTATACATATTAATTGCAATTAATATACAAACGCTGTAATGTTATTTTACGTCGCGAAAATTCCTCGCCAGAATGCGATACGAGGAAAACTATGCACGGGATATACTTGGCACTTCACGACTTAAACCTTAGAGACTCAGAATTACAGTTTCACACAGTACAGAAGAATCAGTATAAGCTCGTCAAATTTCGTTAATGCCGATAATGGCTACGTTGAAACTAGTTTAAACTTATAATGACTCAGCGCCGTTTTACAGTGCACTATTTAGCGCACTGTAAATTTTACATAACGTAAACTACACATTCGATAATATTGCAATCACATTTTCATTTAATGAATCAACAGAAATGATCTTTCAATATAATCTAATTTAATTTATGAAAATATTTCTACTGATTTTTCTATTTAATGATGTCTAATCTTTATCGAGAGAGATTAATTAAAGATCTTGAAAGAACGTTACATCCAACTATTTTAAATTTTACAGGAAATAAGAAATATTGTAGTCAATGTACAAACAATGTTTTTCTATTAAAACGTTTTTTAAAAAAATTTAAAAAAGCTTTTCAATTATCCATGACTGGAACAGCGAAATGTTTTTTTATTTGAACATCTGGTATTTACTTGGCATTTTTAACCATTATTACAGCAATATTAGACATTTTAATTCAGTATATCAAAGTATCTCTTTTCTTAAAAAGAGTCGTGTTGAATGTCTAACTCCACTCATCCATTATAACTTGATTTGATGGATGGACTAAATATTGTACAACTGCAGAGAGAGAGAGAGAGAGAGAGAGAGAGAGAGAAACGTACTAGAATTAAAGGATATTTTACCGTTAAACACTTTGCGTTGTGCGATTTAATTCTTCTCTTTCCACGCGAGAATCGAAAACGAAATTACTGTTCGATCCGCGTAGCCGTCCAATCTAATCGACAGGCTGTCGCTTTAATGACAACTGGTTTTCTTCGCGCGGAGACGCGCCTCGAATAATAGGAATCCATCGGAGACTTCACGTTTGTCCAGGACAGAAAGAGAAAAAGGCAGACACGTCGAAATCGTTTTCCGTATACAACGAAAGCGCCTGTCCATCCGCGGCGCTTCTCCTAACGTGCGGATATTTCGCCGGACACGTTATTTCGCCGACAAAACCTCGTGGCTCGTTCGCATTCCGCCAACGACCGCCGGATCGTATCGTCGTTCACCAACAGGATATCGACTGTCCCGCTTCGCCGACTCAATTAACAATAAATGATCGTGATATGCGCGAAATGCAAGCGTGAATTTTCTTCCACTTGGCTTACAGGAAATTAGACTCGACGTGATATCGCATTTTATTAAAAATAGATGAATTATCGAAGATGTCGGTTTAAAATTTTCTTTCAAACCCTCGGGAAAAAAAAAACGGAAAAATAGGATATCTATAAATATTAAAAAGCATTATCTATAAATATTCTCTATACGTCGAAAAAAAAAAGGATCTATCCGCATTTTGTACTCAAAGTCATTTCAGCTGTGCGTTTTTGACCGACATTTTTCTACGTACACACGCGTAAAAGCACGTCGGCACACAGCCACGCGCACATCCGCGAGAGACCTGCCTTTCATTGACATTCTGCGAGTAGTGGCGAATTTCATTTATATGCTAACTTGAAGCCACGTGCACATTTCAGCATTCCACCTTGAGATCCCGTCGAAACGTGCCCGATGTGATGCGCACCCCCTTGGCTTACGCAGTCCGGGAGCAGAACGAGCGCGACGGGAGTATCTTTCGCGAAGCAAATGTGAGCCAAAAATTTTCGTCCGTTGCTAAGCGATAACCAAATCCAACGGTGCAGTTTGCGCCCAAAATAGATCGGTCGATTTAATTTTACATGAATTATCCGGAGAGCTATTAAAATGTCAGCTTAACGTTTTTGACGTATTTGGGACACTGAGAACCATTTTCCTTAAATAGCACATCAAATTGAAACGAATTGAATCATTTTAACCTGTAAAAATAATGCAAACTTTAATTTATATGATTCAGCTTATTTTACGTTCTTTATTTCTCATAATTTTGTTTCTTAATGAAGGCAAGATAAAACACAAATAAAAGAAGAATTGAAACTTGGTGCTTAATTAAATGAAATTCGCTAATGAGGCAACTTGAATCAATATTCATTTAATATGACTATAATATTATAGTTGAGAGAGATATAATTTGCATTGTCTCTCTGTTTTGCTCTCTTTCCGTTCATAAAGACGATCAGGATGATAAATTATTACGTTTAGGGATCGCAATGTGATACGCAATGTAACGACTTTGTATCGATCACGGTTAATCATTTTACAACGTTAATTATAACGCGATTATGTCGGTCAGCATACCAGCTATGACAGCAAGAAATTCGAGTCCGCACGTGCGCCGTAACAATGATGTTCTCACAAGTGTTACATTTACATCAGCGCTTTTGCATCCCTATATTCCCCTCGTTGAGGTCGAGGTATATAAACGCACACTTATTTTCTCATACAAATAAAAATTTTAATAGACGATACAATAATAATAAAAACCCGTATAAAATTTTAAGTAATTGCTGTTTTAGCATTCTAAGTACGTCTAGCTATTCACGCGCGTTTAAAGCAGAATAAAAATAATAGAATTTTACTTTTTTAAACTCTTTTATGGTTTATGAATTTTGCAGTAAAAATGCGAGAAACAAATTTTTGTCAAACGGAGCTCGGAGAGAGACACGGCGTTTATTTAAATTATATAATCTATAATGAAATTTCCTCCTGGCGAGAAGTCATCAGTCTTATGCATTATGCAGGAACGAGGGCCGAGGAGAGGCAGGCAGTTGTATAAAAGAAAATGGAAAGGATAGGCCGTGTTCGCTGTGGTTCGTCATGCGCGACACGTGTCACGTCGTAAACTTTTCTTCCTTCTCCTACCGGTCTCACTGCGAATTTCGGCTTCTCGTAAGGTACTTTCGGGAAGATGGCCGGCAAAAGAAGTTTTCGTTAGATGCATGTTCCTGTGTCTTAAGTGGACGAGAGAAAGCGGTATTGACTTTTCCTAGACTCTAGCCCACAAAGTAGGTAGATATTGTATATACTGTGGATGGAATTTTTAACAATTCTGAAATAAAAGTATTTACTATATCCAAAACAGAGAGAGAAATTATTAGAAGGCGACATAGAACTATCTTTAAATGATATAAAAT
>NW_017305474.1:780460-782854 GCF_001594115.1 Trachymyrmex septentrionalis
CATCCAAAACAGAAATTATTAGAAGGCGACATAGAACTATCTTTAAATGATATAAAATTAAAATATGTAACCTTACGCCAAAAAAGTGATGGCATTTTGAATTCATAGTTGATTTTCGACGTGAGTGTCTCGTTACATGTCAAATTATGCAATCAACCGCAATTCTCACCGAAGTGTGCAAGATTTACGGTTTTTCCGTCCGAATTTTACGAGCTATTGGATATGCGAGCTCGTGCATTTTTAAATCGGTCCAGTCATCTCATCATCGCGTATTCGAAACATCTATTGAATTAAGTATGATGAATTAAATGTTAATGGAGAATCTTACCGAATATTTACGGAGTAACATTCATGACGCAAATCTGAGAGAAATCTGAGAGAAATCGAAGAAATTCGAGCGAAACACGTTCGTACACGCGAAAGCGGAATCGACGAAGGGTAGCGTGGAGCAGGAAGGTAGCAAAGATCGTAATTCGAAATTCTGCGCTTCGTCGCCGACGAGTCCCACGAGGTAGTTTCTCGTTCCCGGCCGAAGCGACGCATGTAAGTCGAAGAGATTTCGGCATTTCGTAGTCCCATGTTGCCTCGCTCGCACGAGCGATCTCTCGTGCATCGCGATGCACATCGCGAAAATAGAGAAATCGAATGACGGTCCCGCGAAACGCCGGCATACATGCAGAAGGTAATAAGGGAGAATGGCATATACCGGGGAATGCAGCGCAAACAAAACGCAGGGAAAATGGTGGTCGGTGTACGTAAAGAATAGAGAGAGGGCAAGGCAAATATGTAACGAGCGCTCAGGGAACGAGATGATGGATCGATCCGTATACCGAAATGCAAGGCAAGGAAGATCGCGTTCCTTCCGTCCGACTTCCGCAAATTCCAAGGATAATCATACCCGACTTGTGCATGGTATCAGCACGGTGCTATCTTCGAGGTATCTAACGTCTGCACACGCGCAGAATCAGTTTATTCGGAGAATAACGGAGAAACGGTTTTGCTGAAATATCTAAAAGTTTAGCTACACTGAAAAAAAATTTTAATAAACATCTGTTTGAATAGTTTCAAGCAAATATTTAATAAATGTAAATAATTTATTTATGTTATAAAAATCATTAATTTCTATCATTTTTCAGTAAATCTTTATTTAGTAAGTAAACGTTTACTTAGTACTGTTCAAAGAAATATTAAGATTTAATAAATTTTTCTCGACCGTATAAATACAGATCTAAAACTAATTTTGTTACATCCGTTTCTATCGATATAGATTAACTTAGGGTTGTTTCACTTTCTTTTGGTAAAGTTATAGAGTACTTACAGTACGCTCGTAAATCGAAATAAAGTTCGCGATTGGCAAATGTATTTAGTAGTTATCAGAAATTTACATTAGTTTCTCCGAATTCAAGTATTTTTGGGAATTGCGTTTCCCGTGCATAGCGGAATTTATCCATACACAACGTACACGAAAATAAGTTGCCAAAAAGTGAAAAGGTTATGATCCGCCGACAAGAAATGTAGACCGAGAAATCTTCAACTTCCTTGCGTTCATGCGATCGTGAGGGGAGCACAGAAGGTGAACAGGAAACGAAGTACCAAGTTAAGGGTAAAGTCGATAGTGAGTGAAGGGAGAACAATTGGGGGAGCCTCGAAAATGTAGGTAAACGCGCGCCGAGCAGGTAGAACAAACGACGAACGACGGGCGACCTGTGCGCGGGGTAGAAGAGTCGATCAAGGGCCAACGAACCCTTCTTACCCTTTGACCCTTTCCAACCGGCTCTCCTCTTGGTCCTCCCTTCCTCCCCCCCCCCTTCCCCTTCTCGAGGCAACCGCGTCAGCGGGGATTCTCTCAACCGGAAGTGCTTTGCAATGCAAGTCGCCGAGCACGAACGTGGTGCTTTGTGGTGCATCGCGATGCGTCGAAGAAGAATCGATTGCAAAAGATGGCCAACCGACGAATAACAAAGTCGTCACGATTGACCGGTACATATATAAATCGTTCGTTGTTGGACGATAGCTCATTTCCGTTCTCCGTACCTATTTCGCGCCAACCCGTGCTTTTAGGATTACATAATGGAAAAGAGAATAAGGAAGAAAAATTCGGTTTAATTAACTTCCTCAATTACCAAGTTTTCTTTGTATCGTTGGCTCGCAGTTACTCCGCTAATTAGCGGACCTAGGCTGCCTCGTTTCGAGCAGAATTTTGTAACTGATGAGAATCACGCGATCGTAATACCAGAACTATTTGCAAGCCTGTATTATCACTGTTAAAAATCGCGACGGACACTTTGCATCATTTCCATTCTGGAGAACGCTTCATCGAGCGATTCGACGGCTGTTTTAAGTGTATCGAGTGGATTCGGCGATGGAAAGGTACAGATAAATATTCAAACCCTC
>NW_017305474.1:782954-791055 GCF_001594115.1 Trachymyrmex septentrionalis
GAGTGGATCCTCGATCCACAGGAGAAAAATATTCCTTATTTTTTTGCTCGCAAGAGATAGTCGAGACTTTCCCGCGATGATCGTAAGGTCAGCTTCCACTTTTACTATCTCTTACTCTCTCCTCCCAACTACTCTTCTTTCCATCTGTTTCTCCATTTCTCCGCGCTCTCTTCGATCTCTCGTCCATGACCCAAGAAATAAAGATCCCGGAGACGGACGAGAAGGCAGGGAAGAACGGCATCGAGGGGAAATTATTGACGATGGCGGGGGTATAGCCGGCAAATTCCAGGGATGCTTGTGGAAATTACATTCGATCAGCTCGTCATCCGGAAAAAAGGACGAGACTCACGTTGTCGGCAAAAAAGAAATTTGCCCGATGATGTCTGGACCGTGACATCTTTCTTCGGATGTCATTCGTAATTAAAGAGAAGCCCGTGCGTCTTAATGCAAGCAGTTATAACTTATAATAAGTCTAAGTGTTAGCAATATTAACGTTACAATAATCGTAATATTTATTATTAAATATTGCAGTATATAGTCCAGTTTTAAAAATCTTTTATACACTCATCTTTATTCTTATACGCTTTCCAGTAATTTGAATTTAAATTCGTATTATTTCCACTTTTTTTTTTTCTTTTAATGAAATATGTATCAGTTTCAGATGGATGGAGATTGCGAACGATGACAAATATATATCGGTTTTTGGAGCCATCGGGACGATGTTAAGCGATTTACGTGTCCTCCTGTTCGCACTAGCCTGATGCCGATAACGGAATTTCGGGATATCCGCGCGGCAAAGCCGCGGCAGAGTCCAGAGAGTGCTTTGAGCCGCGATAACTTCCGGTTCGGCGGTTTCATTGCTCACGCGACTCTGCCCTCGGCTCCGGGATTTAATTTATCGTCTTCGTCGTATTTGCGACGAGAGGACGACCCACCTCTTTCTCCCTCTCAGAAATTCCATGTCGCTCTCTCTCTCTCTCTCTCTCTCTCTCTCTCTCTCTCTCTCTCTCTCTCTCTATGAGTTTCCGTCTATAGAATATACATATCTCCCCTGCCGCTTCTCTGGCAAAATAGTTATCCGACCGATATGTACGAGTATGCTATCCATATATACCTATATGCATATCCGCTGAAAATTATATAGGTAGCTCTCTATCTTTCTCTCAAAACTTTCGCAAGAGTTTCGAAGACGCCGATAATTCTTGCAGGCTATTAGAAGTTCGACCGCGAAGATTTGCTTGAGTTCGATAGTAGCTGCAGGTGCTGAGATGATTTATCTAAGAAATTTTGCAACTTTGAGATACGCGCTGCACTTAAGAGAATTCAACGTATTCGATACACGTCCGCAATTTTCCACCTTCTCTCCTTCCGTAATGTAATCGTGATATACGATAAAATTATACGTGGCGAACATTTATTGGATAATATCTTCGCTATCTTCTTTGCGTTCGATTTTTAAAAATTCCATGGCGGGGCATCACGGGAAATTCGATATTCGAGGAAGCTATACCTTGAAACGACCTTACGCTTTATCGATCCGCCATGATTACCCCAAAATCGCGCAATCAGTGAAAATGACCGGTGGCAAAGTGCATTATTACATGAATAATAAATTTGCGTCCAACCGAGAGGGGTGTTTATTGGATCAGTAGTGATCGGATTGCCACAAAACTGGAAATCAGAGAAATCAGGGGAATGTCAGGGAGATGGAAAACAGTTAGGGAAATCAGAGAAAAATTAGGGAATTTTAAAAGTTTTCTGAAAAATTAAAATTCTTGGTTTGAAAAAGTCTGATATGCGTATATCACATCTACGCAGTTCTGGAATACTATAACAAAAAAATATTTTGCTGCTTCAGCTAGAATTATTTGTATCGCGATTTTTTTGTATCTGATAGAAAATTATATATCATACGCATAGAATTTATAGCATAAATCTAAATTATATCTCTATCATCTATATGATTAGATGCAAAACATATCCAGTATCGCAGTATTCGAAATTTATCTGTTTTAACTAATTTTTCGTACTTAAAATGCATCCTATAACATGGTTCAATAATACAAATTAAAAATAAGTATTTAGAAAGGCTATGAACTCAAAAACAATAAAGTAAATGTGTAGATATAAGAAACAAATATAATTATCATGTTCTAAATAACAAAGAACAGACGTCGTTTCGAGTCCGATCGGGTCATCCTCAATGTTAAATATAAACATAATTAAATAGAACAGATAAACTAAAATAATGTACTTGAATTAAACGGGTCAACTAATAAAATAATACAAAACAAATTTAGCCCCGATGTTTCTTATATCTACACATTTACTTTGTTATTTTTTGGTTTATAGCCTTTCTAAACACTTATTTTCGTAGATAATTTTCGCTATAACTGCAAGATCACTTTTTTGAGTGTAACAATCAATAGCAGTGCAACATTAATAATAATTATTGCTATGTTAAATTGCTCTGTCAATAAAATATTTAACAGTTTCCAAATTAGAACAAAAATACAAAAAAATTTCGAAATATTATTGAAAGTAAAAAAAATCATGAAATTTTTCTGCAAGTGAGGAAAAATTCATGGAATTTTAAGATAAGGAATTTGTGGCAACCCTGTAGTGAGTCTCGGTATACAGCAGTCGTGTGGACAAATCGCACTGAAATGTGACGAATGAATAACCGCGGAAATGAAGGCGGGCGATGATCAATTAGGGATGTGCAGGCGAGGCGAGTATCGCGATGGAATTTCTTTCTCACCCCTCGGTGACGACCCTCGGCTGCGTGTACACGGTGAGAATCGTCGGCGAGGGTGACGAATGAATCCATAAAATGTCACCCTCGCGGGCCGATAGAATCTACAATTATACTTACGAGATGACGAGGTTATTTCGCGTTATTTCATGGGGTCGTACTGCGAGCAAAGAGGGTGGGAGCCGCGTGTAGGCAGCCCTCGAGTTCACGACACGGAGGAGGTAAGAAAAATATTGGCAATAAAGAGAAAGCATGTCGTTCTGTTGGATGCATCGGGCGTACAGTCCTATTGCAGTGGCGAACTACCGTACGTAATCATGTAGATTTTTATGGCATTTCATATTACTGCGAGATATATGGGAAGGCAAGAAGAAAGAGGAGATTGCATACGAGACTGTCTTGTGATTATTCGAGCGCGACTGGTTCGCAAAGAACATTCGCGTCGGTGGTTGCGACTTTTATTGCACTTTTTATTGCGCTGTTAAACTCTTTTTTTCCTCCCCGAGAAACAAGGGAAGAAGGCGTTCGATCGCTTCTTGAAATGACTAAATTCCATCGTTGCCTCTTTCTTGCCCGACCCTTTTTATCCTCAAACGGAGGGTGGAATGGTCCCTCTTCCTTTGGAACGACGGAGCGTGGATGCTTTGGGAGGGTGCACTGCGGAGAATGGGTCTCATCCGAACGCGAAATATATCTGTCATCGGCAGTGAGAATGCAGCCGATAAGACCGCTGGGGCCACTGTACTCTATTGATTGGGCTGCGGCATTCTGTGTATCGAATCCTATCCGTAATCTCGCAGCAGACTGCGGACGCATAGAGTGTATCCTGGTGCTGTCGATTGGCTCGTCGTTCAGATAAACCGAAAAATTGATGAGCCGGTTCGATGCGCGTTAAGATTACGTACATACGTATCGTAATTATCTCCGTAACTCTAGTCAACTGATTCGAATAATAAAAATGTGATTGCGTGACGTTTGTCAACTCTACATTATTTGTGTTTTATTTTGCTAAAGTGTCTAAAAATTTATAGATACATACGCGTTTAAAAATAATTTTGTTGCACCGTTAAAATAATTATGTAGAAAACTCAAATGTGATAAGCAATACTGTAAAAAAATTTTACATTCCGGCAATCAGTTTTTGAGTATTCTACATAATTATTTTGGTAGATTAACAAAGTTCATTTTTTTAGATCTGTACTTAACTAAATTTTTAAGCGTTTTATTAAGACAGTTTCTTTCAGTGAATGTAATATAAATGTACAAATACACACAAACAGTATTCATACATTTGATGAATTTATAAAGCTGCATCCCGGATACTCCACGTGAATAATGAAGGGTTAGGTAATTAATACAATCACTTTTTGGTCGATCTCACTTGTCATTGAACTGTTATCACTAAAATGTATTCCGTGTTATACAATTACTTGATCGTACCTGTTTCATTGAGATCAATATGTCGGCACTCTTTCGACATATCGTGCATCCAATTCCGGACCGAAATCTCGTTCGCAAAATCAGTCGGCATCCCTCAATAAACCCTCGTTTCGTTTGGAAACCATAAACCTTCATTACGCCCACCCATTTAATATCTCCCTCTTCACGTAACGAGCGGAACTTCGATCGTGTCCAGCGTCACGTCAACGATAGCCGCTCGTATTCGGCCCACTAAATCTCCGTATATTGAGAAGAAGGGGAACGCACATTTATATCCCAGTTACAATTCATGAATCTTACGAGGGGGGTGGGTCTATATCGTGGCTTCGTTCGCGTAAACAAGTCGTCTCTTCTGTCGACAACTTCCACCTTATCTACTCAATTAGACAAACTATTTCTTCCACGATAAACATCGTCGAGAGGAGGGGGAACCACCCTTGGTCGCTCTTGTTTTCGACTCGTCCCCAGGTCGCCATCGATAGCTCTGTCTCGAGGAAAACTTTCAGATTTACTCGCAAGCACCGCGAAGAGATTTTCTGTGGAATAAATCTTTGAGAGATAACAGTTTTTATATACACACACAAGAAGATCAATGTTATTTTTAATATAACAAAATATTATCCGAAAGAGAAGAAATGAAAAAAGCGGAAGAAAAAAGATCTACAGAGAGAGATAGGTCGTGAAAATCTTTGAATTTTTCATAACTGAGAGTCTTCTGATTATAATAAATCGAACGTTAATAATTTTTGTGATGATCGAAATGATGTGTCCGAAACGTTCGCTTCACACTTCTTCAAACGCACCATGCCTATCGATGATAATAAATTCCTCGGCGGGATGCAGTCGGCGTTCACGGTCGCCGCGGCATTTATTGTAATTGCCGGCGACACGTCGCGCTTCTTGCGATTTATCGCGGCGCCAGGCGCGCTCGGGCAGAAGTCTCGCGAAACGTCTGCGGGACTAAAAAATGCATCGCGATGCACCTGCACACAGCCGACCGCGCCGGCACCAGTAAGTAGTAAGGGCACGCGATGGTACGGCGCGGCTCCGCCGGGATGACGTCATCGCGGCAGTAGCGAACGTCGCCGAAGCCAGCCGAGACGAGGAACCGAAGCGCACCACCTACTTCGTGTCGACGTTCAGTCTGTCGCCGACCATCGAGCGGTTACGATTGCTCTCTCGCGTGTGTCGTGGGAATCTCGTCGTACCCTCCTTTCTTTTTCGCCACCACCTTGATGCTCCGGCCACGTACCGCGTCAGCTGGTCGTCGATTCGTCCAGGTAAAGTGAAAGGTGTTGACAGTGACCACCACCTGCAAGAGGCAGTGACCGAGACCATCCGCGACGGGGGGTGAACGGGGTAAAAGGGAAATTAGGTGGAGGAGCGCGTTATCGATTCCCTTATTTCTAAATGAATAACAATCCAAGTGCGGTGGAAGTTGAGCTTGTGCCGCGACTGCCGTTGCACGCCGATCTTCGTGGCAGCTGACTGTAAGTCATATTCTCTTTCATATCGTGATTGCGTTACTACTTGTACACGACGAGGTAGACCGCAATGGAAATCATAGGTTAAATATTGATTTTTCGCACTGGTACCATCCGTCTCTCCGGTATCTAGAGTTCGTCTAACGCCACCATAAACTCGTCCATTTTAGATACGAATGCTCACTTTACCATTAGCATCTTTGTCTTACTTTTCTTACGGTGAATATTTAAATTTTTTAACTATACTCTACAATTCTATTCTGCCCATTAATGTTACTTAATTTTTATCGCAATGATAAATTTATTAGATATTTATCGTATATTCTTTTCTCGTTAGACCTACTTACGTAGGTCTGATCAATACGGATTTCTCTACTCGCCATAACTGAAAATGCATCTCGTTCCCGTTAAAAGCTTCGATTAAACCGGAATACGAGTAACTTATTTCTCACTCTAAACATCATTGATTTTGATTGCAATTCATTCTGATGTTATATCGATTCCAATCATATCCTACATGGAAAGAACAATTTTGCTGAATAATTTAGTAATTTAGGCAGATACAGATCTGAAGATAATTCTGTTGAACCGTTAAAATACAATAATTAGAGAATGTAGAATGCTCAATTAAATATTGATGACAATGCTGCAAAAATCTTACACAATTATTTGTTATTAAATGTTCCAAACAAAATTATTTTTATATCTATATTTAGCTGAATTTTGTAACACTTTAAAAAGAAATTGTTTTATATACGCAGAAAATTTATTTTGCTGAAGAATCTAAAAATTTAAGTAAATACAGATCTGAAAATAATTGTATTGGACCATTAAAATAGTGTAGAAAATTCAAGTATAATAATGCTGTAAAAGGCTTTAGCGTTCCAGCAATTAGTTTAAGCGTCCTACGTAATTATTTTAATAATCCAACACAATTATCTTGATCTGTATATATTTAACTAAATTTTTATATACTTCAGCAAAACCGTTCTTTCCGTGGAAACATGGAGCTTTTGACGCGTGCTTAAAATGCAACGGTGCGAACAATTGTTTAAGGTTACCCCCTCTAATATGGCGTTAATATGCACCGATATTCACCGTAAGGAGAAGGGAATGATTTCCAATTAAAAATTAGCATATATAAAAGCGATTTACTACGACTTCCGTTCGTGTTCGATTGCCGTTCGTTGCGATTGTGAATATCGAGGCCGCGAATCGTATAATTACCGTGAGATAAATTATCGCTGTTCGATTGCCGGCGTTTTAAGTTCTTTATCGCGTTGCGTTTGCCGTGTCGGCGCGCATCTGTATATGATAATGCGCACGGCAGATGCAATTTCGATAACAATGCGTCCCGATCGCCTAGCGCACGCTCCGGCTCTTGCGAGTGCGCGCGCGCGGGCAAATTCTCATCCCCGAGACCCGCCGTTTTGCTCAGCACAGCGTGAAATGGATCGGGTAGCGGAAAATAGTTATCGAACCGGCGCATACTGAACTGATACGCGACCGCTCGCAATAAAGCATTCTGCCGGCCTTCACGGAGACGCGTCGCGTAATTGTTAATAAATATCGTCGGAAAATAGTACGCCGAATGTCGAATCGACCCGTCGGATCGATCGTACATCGACTTCTCGCAAGGAAACGATTCTCATTATTTCTCAATTATTTTGCCGCTCGTGGAAAAATACACTGTAACTAATTAATTCGATGTAATGGCTCGTCCTGTTGATTCGGTAAATGAAACGCTGCTCGATGAGGCAAGTTGTTGATATATAGTAATTGATGTTCCAATTTCGAAGCAGAACATTCTATCAAATAGAAACGCGAACTAAAAGTGACGAACTTTAAATAAACTCTACGTTAATCATGTAAAAAGTGTATACAAACCTTATTTTATATCAAATACACGAATGTAGTTCCATACCAAATGCATGGAGAAAGAATGATTTTTGTTGGAGTATTTGAAAATGTAATTAAAAATAGAAATCTAAATATAATTTTGATGGACTATCAAAATAATACAAGTATGTAGGACGCTCAAGCTGGTTGCTAGAATGACTAAATTTTCTGCGGCATTGCTCATCATGTTTGAATCTCCGGCATAGTTAATTTGATAGCTGAACAAAATTATTTTCAGATCTGTGTCTATATATAGTAACCTACATAATGACCAGTGCTGCAAAAAATTTTAGTATTTAGCATCCAACTTGAACGTTCCACATAATTATTTTGATAGTTCAACACAAAATTATTTTCAGATCTATATCCATCAATTTCGAAGTGCAAAATCGTTCTGTTCGTGTATTTCAGGAAAAAAAAACACGTGATTTTAGATGTCTAATATAACGCATCGTTTTTTAATCACAATATCGGAACAGAAAGGTTGTAAGTGCTATTTGTCGCTACCGTTCATTCCAGACGA
>NW_017305474.1:791155-791641 GCF_001594115.1 Trachymyrmex septentrionalis
AAATATAACGCATCGTTTTTTAATCACAGAAAGGTTGTAAGTGCTATTTGTCGCTACCGTTCATTCCAGACGATACAACACAGACGAATCGCCGACTCGGCAGATAGTTCTCCGAAGGATTGCCAATAAAATTTAAGACTCTGGACTCGTCTGAAGGATACTTCGGAGTCAAAGAGAAAAAGTTCGTGCTTCTCGTATTTCATTACTTACTGTTAGCAACGATCATCAGAGGTTACCGTAGTCTATCGTTTTGTTGTGGAGGGCAACGGGGGCTCATAACACGATGGGCTGAGGGAGAGGAAGGAGTGCAAGGGCGACGGACGGAGGTGGCGGCAGACACGGAAAGGGGTGGTCGATAAAAGCCGCCCTCGCGTGGCTGCATTATTATGTATAAAAGCGCGGGGATTGCGCCCAGCTCGGTGACTTCAGCAGTCAGTCAATCTCTCTCTCTCTCTCTCTCTCTCTCTCTCTCTCTCTCTCTCTCTC
>NW_017305474.1:791741-800951 GCF_001594115.1 Trachymyrmex septentrionalis
CATGTGCGTAACGCGGTGCAGAGCGCTGGCCATGCACTTCGTCTATTTTGCGCGACATTTAATAACGATGGTCGCGAGCGATTAAGCCGGAATAAATTCGTCAGCCGAGCGATTCGCGGCGAATCTCTCATCGGCGCGTTATCATAATCGGTTTGTTCCTCACCCCGCGGCTTCCATTAACGCTAAATGAAAATGACAGCCAATGGCCCATATTATTAAAATTTAAATATTTCAACGGCAATGTAATTACATGCTCATGGCAATTGGTATTCGATACGATATCCCTATCGATAATTTTATTCTATTAAAAGCATTACATTTTAATTAACATTTGCATCAAGGGAAGAATATAATTTTTTTCTATATTTCAATGCGTATTATTTAAAAACGTGCGTTATTAATGGAATCACAAAGTTAACTTTTACACTCGGCAGATAGTTTCAAAGCGAAAAATTAAAAATTATTTTATGAAAGATTGCTTCTACACTTAATTCTCACTTAGAAGAGCAAATCTTTAACAAATGTTAATCCTACGATTTGGTTAATCAATATAAAGTTTGCTAATTATATCATATATTGTAAAGATATCTTCGGGAAAATATCACGACATTTTCTAAAGTTTGGCAGGTAAATAAAACCGATAATCAATGAAGAAGCAACGACACTCGTAGCTAATTTAAAAAGCGAAATGGACAGAAACAAAAAAAGGAAGAGATCACGTCCTGACGAGCGTACCTTCGTTAACTCGCTCGGAAAAATTGCAGTTGAACGATAAACGAGACCTTTTTTTTTTTTAAATCTTTTTTCAGCACCGGCGTTCACAATACAGGCGCTCTCGAGCCAGCCTGACTTTGCCATTTTGCTTTCGCGACAATCGTTAATTAAAGCCGTCTAGGGCATTCGCGTTTCGCCAGACTTCTCACCCGCTCGAGGGTGGCTTCCAGTAGGCCGACCCCGTCGTCGTCATCGACGTTCAATGGCGGCGTTAATCGCGTCTCATCGGATTTTATAAGCTGCACTGCGGCGCAGGCTTAATGGAACTTGCCTTGGAATCTACATATGCACGCTTACTGAATCCACGTGGTGCAGCAGCAGCAACAGTCAAAAAATGAATTAATGCATAACAGATGAGAAGAGAAAATAAATTTTAGCTTATGCACGAGTTCGGAGAAGGAACAGATTGTTTGTTGATAATTAATGGTCTTGGCATATAGCGTGATATATTATTATTGGCGAGCGAAACTTTCTAAATGTGCGAGACATGCAATAGTATACTTGTAGCATTCTCCGAATTTTTTACGATCTACCGTTATTCAACTTATCGCGAATAACTTATATCGCGGAAATTATTGTTAAGTAAAGTGAAACGTGCGTTATGCTGAACATAACGCGGAAGTAACCTGAAAATTTAGCTGCATCGAGAAAAATTTCTGAGATTTGGAAATAAACGAAGATTCTGGTCATATTAGTCAGAATTATATTTTAGAATTAGAATTATAATAGAGTCAACAAAAAAATTCTGATTTGTTCATTTCTAACTTTTTAGAATTCCAATTAATGTAACCAGACTTTTTTCAGTGTAGATACAGATCTAAAAATAATTTTGTTGAATTATTAAAATAATTATGTAGAAAACGCTCCAACATAATGAACAATGCTGCAAAAAATTCTGACATTTTGGAATATCAGCTCTGAGCGTCCTTCATAATTATTTTGATGATCTAACAAAATTATTTTCAGATCTGTTTTTAGTTAAATTATTAAATACTTTGGCAAAACCATGTATAAGGAATGCTGAAGTATCTAAAAGTTTAGCCACACTGATGAAAATTTGCATAATTCTATTGTAATAAATTTGTTTGAACAGTATTAACTAAATATTTACTAAATATAAAAATATATTTATACGGTACAAGAACCATTAATTTGATTTAACAATCTTTTTTATTAAGTAAATATTGATTTATTATAAGAAAATGTTTAGTTGACACTACACAAATAAATATTTAAATGTAGTATATTTTTTCTCACTACAGATATAATTTTAAAAATAATTTTATTTGGACATCAAAATAATTATGCAGAACTAGTTGCTAAAAATTGTTCGCAGCATTGTTTTCAACGTCTAAGCGTTATGTATAATTATATTGATAATTCACACAAAATTATTTTCAGGTATATATAAAATCTAGTTAAATTTTTAAATATTTCAACAAAACTATTCTTTTCGTGCATATACTAACAATTTTTTCTCTGTTACTAAATTAAAAGAATACCAACGACGCGATCATAATCATATTTCACTGCCGTCGAACTCGTCTTGATTCATCTCGACTATGCGGGCCTCCGTAATCGTCGCGTCAAAGACGGGCGTAATCCCGCTTTCCTTCTAAAATTAGAATCCACTTCACACGTCTGATCCTGTCCCTCTTTCTCCTCTGACGTGGCGTCCGCCTTGGATCGCTACCCATGTTCCCCAACCAATCTACCTTGTTCCCCTTTGATCGTCCGTTCCCTCTTTCTGACTTCCATATACCTTTGAAACAACGTCACTAGACTCCGTAAAGTCTACGTGTACATACAGGGTGTCCAGCAACGATCTCTCTATTTCTTTTTACCGGCATAATCCTCGATTGAAGGTAGACTCTTTTCATCGTGATGAGAATTCCCCTATAATTTAAGCGTCCATATTTCGTGTAGTTAAAGATAATGGCAGTGAAATGTAATACCGAAAAAATTTATCATAATAGCGCGTGATATTCACGATGCATGTGGGGATAAGCGAGCGTGAATTATTATTCGCACTCTACCGTTATTCTGTCATGCATTTTCTACCCGTGACGATTATACTGAATATTTTATTTGCGATGCATTACAATTGCATAACTGAACAGCACGGAAGCAAAAAGCATTGTATTTCGCGCGAGGGAGATGCCCTGTTGCATTCTAAAATCGGAATTTGCGGAGATGTCTCAGATAACCAAAAAAAAAAAAAAAAACGGAACGGACTTATCTATCCAGAATCATGTAATTTTTAAACCTGTTTGCATTTAAAAGAGAACGGAGTATTCGATCGAGTTACATTCCCAACAGTTGCATCAATTTCCAGGGTCGGTTTAAAGGTAGCTTCACATCCGGAATTCGGGGTCACTTTGACCCCCAAAGTTGGAATTATATAACTTCACGGGAGGCGCATCCAGGAGACAACTCGCTTCGCGGCAAGAACAGTTGGAATTCGGCGGAGTAGTTTGCGAATTCCTCGCGTTTTCTGGCACAAAGTTCGTATGTAGGCAGCACTGAGATCGTTTGGAATAAAGCACGTGCGATGATACAGGTCAGGGAAATGTTTCGGAAAGGAAAATAGTATGATAGGAAAATTGTACGTGGGCACAGACGATTTATGTAGAATTGAATATATTGACAGAAATTCTATTTTTATTTAGGATGCGTTTCATTTAACGCCCGCAACGCTCGTAGAATCATTTTATCCTTGTTGTTAATCAAATATTAAACAACAACAAACGATGCTCGCGAGCGTTGCGAGCGTTAAGTGGAACGCTGCATTAATTATGCGACGCAATCTATTTTTTTATAAGAAATCAATTAATTTCGTTTCTTGTGCACGCAGTTATACTTTTCACAATTATCTAAAAAACAATTTGAAAACGTTCAGGACGTAAGACGTTTTAAGACATCTTTGTGAGAATTGTCTAAAAGCCTATAATATATTCATAATTAGTTTTTATTTTAAGATTGTCTTATATAATCTCTTAAGATGCTGTGTGATTGGGTTATGACAGCTTAAAATTGTATTTATACCAACCTAAAATATATCCCGATTTCGGACTTTATGTTATTTGAATATCCTTTCATTGGTAATGTGAAATTTTCACTCTTTGTCCCGCAATCTTAATCTTCAGATTTTCACAGTTGTTTCGAACTCTATAAAAAGTTCTTGTATATTTATGAAAACTTTATGAATTTTTATTATCACAGAAGTTGGATTATATTTATTTTTTATAGATTTACGTTTATCTTCCAGAATTTATTGTACAATAAAAAAATCGTCTACACCTTTAAAGTCCAACATTGTAGGCGAAAAGTTAATTATAGATGTTAGATATCAAAGAATAATGGTAATTCAGTCCCTTAAGTTAAATAACATTTTGCTATTTTTAACTTCCACATGTGTCAAAATGTCAATGCATTTCTGTGGTTAAATTAATAAACAATATTTTAAAGTAAACAACGTCCATATTAATGTATACATTTAATAAATACTAAACTAAATTTCAGTTAAATTTAATACATTTTTTAGAATTAAATTGTTTAACTCCATTGTTCTAATTAAATTAACGTATTAAATAGAAGCAATAGTGACTTATGCATTGTTAAATTCGTAATATCGAACTGTATCCAAAATTTGAATAATTTTTAATTATTTTTATAGATTATAGGACCCACTGCTCCTACTCAATATATTATTTAATTGAAAACACTAGAGTTTGACAATTTAATTCAAGAAAATATATTAAATTTGAATCAAATATAGTTTATTATTTACTAGGTACACATTAATGTGGACATTGTTTATTTTGAAATTAACCACTGAAATAGATTGATTTATAATTTGACGCACATGAAAGTTAAGCATAACAAAATGTTATTAACTGCGATTAAATTACCATTGCTTCTTCATATCTAGCAGTGTAGAAATAATTAAAAATAATTCAACTTAACTATAATATGATATTACTATAATATGAATTTAACAGTGCAAAACGAGTTATGAATTAATCCTCGTGTTTTAACAGTTCTCAAGCATAAAACGCTTTGTATCGAATACTTTGTAACGTTTACTCGCGGGAAACTCTTTTGTGTTGATAGACTCGAGTGTCTCTAATTCTGAAGTACTCGGCCTCGACTCGAGGCAGGCCGGCGAGTAAATTAGATTACGCTTCGTTAGTATCGCGTCCGCTGAAAAGTTGAACGTTAGCATGGGCGAGCGCGGGCCGAGATTAATTATGCAAATTAATCCGCGTGACGCCGGAGTATTTTGCGAGCGAGTCGTCGGGCGATAATTTACCGTCGAGTTCTATTAGACCGCGCCTGCTGATTTACTCCCCGTTTCCTGGTCAATTACGACGCTTCTGCAGCGTTGCGTGAATTTATTACTCCGGAAACTTATACTCCACGGACTTATCCAAGGCTCGTAAAGATCGTGCTATGGTTTCTCGTCGAGGAGAACGTAGTTGCTTCGTGGATCGAGTCGATGACTCTCCCTAGGAATGTATCGCCGCGTGCGTTTTCACGATTGCGTAACGGAGCCGGAGTAGAAATTATCGTTGGTTCGTTATGACGTGTACGGTCGGCGTACGGCGGTAGTCACGGAATGCCGGCGATTACCGTAATTATGTAATAAGCGTAACAAAATAACGGGGCCGGTCCGATTTGCATAATAACATCCCGACGAAATAGCCGGCACGAGTCCGCGTTCAGACTCCGCTCGCGCTCACTCACTTTAAATCCGCATCGCCCACACACACACACACACACACACACACACACACACACACACACACACACACACACGCTCGGTATTTAACACAAAATTACTCACCGAGAATCTTCCTCTGAAAGACAGCGGAAAGTGCTCGTCCGCTTAATTCTAATGTGCCAAGGGCATTAATTGCTGACAAACTTAATTAATTCACGACGCCTAAAGGCGCGATGTACAATCGAAGCCGCTTCGAATCACTCAGCGTCGACTTTACGATTCTCATAAAATATCCGCAGTTTTCCCTTTCTGCTTTGGTCTCGTTGGCCGTATGTAGTAACCAGAACCATGTGTCTGCTTTCCATTAACACCCGGAAAGCATTAGGTACTGGTAATGGTAATAGAGGCTCTACGATAACAGCAGGTGCACAGATACTCACCGTCATGCCCACCAAGTAGAGATTACCATTACATCTTTGACGCGTTCAGAAAACATTGGCGATATTGCGTCATATTATTGTTAGTTAATAACGAATGCCACTCGTTTCTATTGTATCCTAAATTATGAAATTAACTAATTGCTGCGTTGCGTGAATTACAATCGAAGGTCCGGTTAACAACGAATTTAATCGCTGTCGCACAGCACGGTAAATTGCAGATCGATTTACTGCGAGTTACATCGTGTGAATTGCAATCGAGTGTACCTTCCTGTCGACATTTAGTCTAAATTTAACCTGCCATTTATTCTAAATTAAAAAACAGTCAGTTCTTCTTTATATCAATAATAATATCAATATAAAAAAGAATTGAAGACGTTTCTCAAGGATATATTACTACTGGTACTTTTTAACGAAATAATATTAGAATCCGAATTAAAAATGATTTCAATGAGTAGATATGTTTTTTTTTTAAATAATTAAGATAAAATGAGCAAATTTTTATTTAAACTATAAAATTGTATTGTTAAATATTAAATGTTGACCTTATTATATGTGTATGTGACATTTATTTTTATTCGAAAAGTATAAATTTTTAATTCTCTGCTCACTTTTTGCAGAAACTATACATTTGAAATGTCTTTAATAAATAATGACAGCTAAATAAATTAAATTACTATTTTATTCTGAAGAAATTAGATTATTAAAATTAAAAATTAATCGGTTAGAAGTGCTGCCGATCTTGAGATTTCTATTTCAGTCGTGCGACGTTGGTTTCGAGCGACGATCGTTAGACAGACCCGCGATGATTTTAAACGCGAGTCTCCCGTTGCTGCTGCAACTTTTCCACGCGCGATAATCATTGCCTCTCGAGACGCTCTCGAGACGGATATTTCTGTCCTGACCAATACCGTCACGCGAATGAACCTTCAATCACTGGCGAGACCTTCGGGGTGGGGGGGGGGGACGGCTCTATAATGGTACACGGATACGAATAAAAGAAAACATCCGGGTGGTCCATTATCTCGCAAGAGCCGTACCGTGCGGCTTGGAAGTCGATCGCGCGACCGATAGTTCACGGTGAACGTACGGAATAATTATTCTGTTTCGACGCGCGAGTGTACCGAGTGCCGCAAACATTGTCATTTATTTCGATAAGATCCGGCAATGATCCGGCATAGTTGTATGCATTACACGTAATACGTGCATACACGAATATTGGATATCTATGCGTGACTCATGTTGAAACCGAACGATATTCTCTTCAGTTCCGCTTCCGTTGTCCGTAGCTGAGTAAGATAGAGAAAGTAAGCGATGCTTTCAACACCGTGTATACGCGAGTCTGTCACGAGCGGTTGTATTGGCGTGCGACCACGCCTCAGATCGTATCTCAATGCCCTGAATGGCCCAGTTAGAGATTAGACTGGTAGTTATCGATGATCAAAACGCTCCGATTGCACAAGTGTCTCTCGCCTCGCTCAAATGAAACCAGTGATTTTTCATTGCGACGTTGCGCCTACAAACAATACGAAACAGTCAAAGCGCGTCTATCAGAAATTACTTGAAATTACTTGATTTCCTCAGGCTCTTTATAGCGCGATAGCGCTCGGGAGACGAGAGAATAAAAATAGGAAAATTGTTCCCCTAGCATGAATATAATATTAGCCAGGCTATATAAATTAAATGGCAATATATTTTTACCGGTGACCTGTGAAGACTTCGTAGTCTCTCTCTCTCTCTCTCTCTCTCTCTCTCTCTCTCTCTCTCTACCAAGAAGACGGACGTTCGATGAATGGAAACGTTTGTTGGCCGGCGCGCGCCTTTCGCAACAGAAATGCCGGCAGAAGGAGATGCAGTCGCGATAGCGTGAAGTATGAGGAAATTACGGTTGAAACCAACATCACGTTGTGCGAGTCACATGCATGCGCGCGCGACGCGCATCGTCCATAAATCCCGGAAATGGAATCCCACCCACCGCGGTCCGCAACGTACCGTTTTCCGCAAGGGCTCCTTTTTCTTCCAGGACACCTCTTTCTCTCCGGTAATACCTGCAGGACGTAATCGGTGATCCCCAGAAAGTCGGCGAGCTTGATAAGTCCTCCCACGTCGGGCTTTGAAAAAGCTCCGGCAGTCTGGAAACCGAAAAAACGGCGACAGGGGAGAAAGAGTGAGTAAAGGAGAGAAAGAGGGCGAGGCGAAACGGAGAAGAAAAGACAGGCAAGAGAGAGAGAGAGAGAGAAAAGACGAGGGGAAATGATAGAAAGAGTAATGTTCCGGGAGGTCTTGCCGGGATGCCCAGCCGTTGAAGATTATCGGGCTAAACTGAAATCCGGAGCGAAGGCGCTCGTAAACGCGAACGAATCGTCCTGTCCAGGGGGTTGCAGGGTGTCCTCCTCCTGCAACCGCCAATAGCTTCGTCCTGGAGATATATGCCGGCAGAGGGGACTAAGGGCTAAGGACTCCGGCGATAATAGTCTTACATGGATGTTAGAGAGATCGGTGAGATCGGATCCGCATAATTCTCACGTAGGAGGAACATTTCGCTGGAGATCCTCAAGTAAGAAATTGGACACCGTTTGGACAACTTCTGATTGGTACGCTGTATTTTTCAGGATCTGCTTAAAAGATAGAAAGAAGATGCATGTAAGATAGAATGAGATACGATATCTTATTCCGTCTTATATGCATTATCTGTCTCTAGCTTAAGCAACTTTTGAAAAATATGGCTAAACAGATATGTTCAAACTCTGAGAATCTCTACATTCCACGAACTCTTCGTGCTTTCGGCAACGCAATTTTTGCACCGCGATCGATTATTGCTGCCGCCGCTACAATTTGTAATGCTGTGTGAAACGCGCAATGCGCTCTATTAATATTCTATTGATCCCGAGACATTTAATATTCACACGTTTATTAGTATTCGATATATCGCGGAGGGAAACTGCCGCGGATGCAATCGGTCGGATATCAAATATGAAAAGCGCGATGGTGTGTGCCGCAAAATAAAATGCAATCCGGCGCGGATCGATACTCCCAGTATACAAAAACAGCCCGGCCTTTAAAAAAAAAAGAAACACGCGTACATTTTTTTTTCTTCGTGAAAAAAATTTCCACGCCCTAGACGTTGATTCGTTTTTGATTGCGTTTTATCGTGCAAGTTAGATTAGAGTCTGGTAGTAACGCGAGTTGATGTACCAAGTGAGTACAAACTGAAGATCTCGCCTGGAAGAGGCCGATTTTAGAAGAAAGAAAAAGCGGAGTTCCATATAAAAAAAA
>NW_017305474.1:801051-808692 GCF_001594115.1 Trachymyrmex septentrionalis
AAAAAAAAAACAGACTCGTAAAGCGGCAAGAGAGGAATGATTGAGGTTTTTGATGAACAAAAAAATGTACACATCTCTCGGCTTGGAACTTTATTAACCGCGTTTCGCGCAAATTCCACGACGGAACGACCCGCGACCAATCATAAAGGTTTACTGGCTGCGGCCGGTGCGTAAAAAAAAAAAAGAAAAGAGGAAAAATATCGATGAAAAACATGGACGATTTATAATACGTCGTAAAGGGCCCTGTTGTGGACTGCGAGGATTTCACGATGGCGGCCCGATGATGAAGCGATAAACGCCTGGTAAACGTCAGACTTCTGGTAGCAAGTGTGCTCTAACGCTCATTCCCATGAGATGACGAAACGATCTTGTTACTCCCAGTATAAACAGGTTTTTAGAGGCGATTTGCCCAGGGTTTGTCTTCATAAGGCGGGACGAATCTGCGATCGCGAAGGCGCTCGTTATAGGCGCTGAGCATGAAAGGCATTAAATCACGGGAGTACGTGAAGGAAAATTAGCGGCGTAAACACACGGCCCTACGAACGGGGCGAAATTATGCAAGTGGAGATTATCTTGTTAAATGTGAGATTACTCTGTTTAAACTGCGAGATTTTACGGAGGTACGTGGCATTTAAAAAATTCATCTAAATACGGATTAACGCGAGGGTGAGAAATTCCTCGACATTATTATGGCGACCGTGATGAGACGCTATTTCCTAGCTAAGAACGGCGATGAAACGGGAAACGGGCACTATAGTTTACTGTGCCTAAAGCAGACGTTGTTACTATGCCGTCTAATAAAGTTATACCATGTTCGATAAAAAATTTTACGGCGCTAATAATACACGCGGAATTTTTCGCGCTTTTAGTATCAATAGTTTACACGTCGATAATTTGTCAAACACTGTAAATTTAAAGTCCATTTCTAATCGTGTAAGCGTTGTAAGTGATTTTAATTGTAAGAATTGTTCACAGTCGAATATGAGGAGAATATTCGACTGTGATTGGTCGATTTTTTTCTCTCCTTTTTTTACACACCGGCCGCGATTAGTAAACTTTTATGATTAGTCGCAAGTCATTTTGTCGCGAGAATCTGCGTGAAACTTTTATCATGCACGATTAATAAAGTATATAAGATTTTTTTTTATACGGGAACAATATAAAAATCTGCACTGAAGTTTGAACACTCAGATTACGAATGAAAGATGGGAAATTTCATAGACGCAGAGTCGAGAATATAATTTTTACATATTCATCTACGAGTATAACTAATTCAATTGGACTCTGTATACATCACAGCTGTTGTAAAGAAAAATTGACGAAAGATGGGTTTAATATAAATATAGAAACTAGTTAAATCGCAAAATCCTCATACATTTTATTGCGCTATTAGAGATGAAGTATGTATTTTATAATTCTAAATATTTACATTTTATTTTTATACTTAGATTAAATCAGTGTATAGATTAAATCAATGGTTTTAATGTGAACCAGAGCGCACTAATGTGTCCAACCGAATTTGCTGTAAATGATCTAGCAGAAAGAAAGGAGGATAATAATTATCTCAGAGGAAACATTATAAATTCAGTCTAACTATTTCTGAGATCTTTCTCATGAATGTGACTCAGTTCCTTTCATGAATTGGCTATTTGTGGGAATTGAGTCATTTATCGGAACATTCTCGTCACGAAGTGTGCGTAGATCGGCGTCTTTCAATCGTCGCTTGACCTTGCTTTCAACTCTGCAAGGCTTGGGAACTCTGTTTCTCTTGATTCTTCCTAACGAGCAAGAAACATTAAATCTACTAAACTTGGCAATGTATCTCGAAAAAATCCGCATATACTTTCTAATTTATTATTAGAGTTTCTAATTTATTATTAACTCGTCCCATTTTGTTCTCTTACATTTTAATTTATATACTTTCTATTAAGTTAGATCTTTCTCCTCACTTTTCTCCTTTCATCCTGTCGTTATCCATTTTACTGAATTTCATTCTTTACAAATTCAATGTATATTCCTATTTAAATTCTGCTTACGTTCTACCTAATTTACATTTTTGTTTTATAATCTATTCAATTTTTATTTTACGATTTACATCTTTTTATCCCTTTTCTAATCCTCTTGTCTTTGTTACTAAGTAGGCCTTAATTATAGCAGCAGCTTTGCTGGCGTATATACCTTTGCGTATACATTTTTTATTTATACTAAGGATGCATCGGATATCCGGCAAGTATCCGGCATCCAGCAATTTTTTAATATCCGAGAATAGATCCAGTTGAAATTTGATGATCAATTAAATTGTTGATTTTTTCTTGTACAAATGTTTTAAAAATAAGTATGCATATTCATGATGCTATAATATCTCATACATTGTTGCAAAATTACAATCTTTTTCCCTGTAGGCTCCTCCTCCCCTTTTTTTTAGAAGACACTTTCTTGTTTCTTCTATCTTTCGATATCCGGTAATTTTTACAATCTCGTGCATCCCTAATTTATACTCTTTGCAATTATCCGATTCACTCGAAATTAATCTAATGTGCAGTAAAAATTATTACGATTTACTTTTTGTGTTATGTGATTCACATTTTTTACTTCACTTTTTCAATTATACGTATTTTATTCCATATTGGCGGTATGAAAATTTAGCGATTCGTAAATTAATGATTTTTGCAAGAAGTTCTAATAGTAGTTTAATTGCAAGGCCACTGAATGTATTTGGAGAAACCACGAGCAAGCTCTCTCCGAAGCTCTCGAGACTTCCTTCCATCGGATCGGCCAGAACTTAATTACCTCGGCGGGCTGTACACGGCAGCCACTCGAAGGGTGAAAGAGCCGTAGGGAATACCTCCCTAGCTTCGACAAAGCCTAAACTAGCGATTCTATGTGTTCTAGATAGCCAACCTATCAATAAGAGACCAAGCCTATAACTCCATAACACCGCACCGTTATGGAGATAAAACGGACGGTATTCAAACATAGGTTCCGGTATCGGCCTGTCCAATTCTCGGGGATGATTTCCACGAAACACATTGCTCGTCGATCGTGGCGACAAAGTTGATCTCTGTCAATCAGGCCAAAAAGACGGCGGCTTCGTCGATACCACAGCGATCTGTATCTGTTCGATGTATAACGTGTATTCGGTGTACTTGCGTGCATATACGTATGCGTGTGTATGTGCGGTGGTAGCTGTACGCTGAAAATGGGGTGACGTTGGCGGATGAGCGCCGCACAGTGGTCGAGGGGTTGTGCCATGGGGCAGAGACGTGAAGGGTGGGTTGGGTGGTTGCTGGTAGTGTGTATTGATCGAGCGAGGAGAGGAGCAACTCGACTCTCTTTCTCTCTTTCTCATTCTCTCTCTCTCCCCTCTCTTTCTCTCTCTCTCTCTCTCTCTCTCTCTCTCTTTCTCTTTCACTTTGCACCGCACTCCGCGTGAACGTCCATCTACCTACACGATGTTTCGGCCGTGCGCCACTTTTTCCTCTCTGGGCTTTCTCACTTTTTTCCCTTCTCTGTCCCTTTCCCTTTTTAACTCCCTTCGCGCAAATCACCCTTCGCTGATGTCCACGTCATGGTCGATCGGTCGTTGTTTCTGCCAATCGACAAACACCGACAGCGAATTACAGACACCCAGGAGAGCCGATTCCGACCTCCTCGACACTCTGCAACCTCTACGTGTTTGTCTTTCCTTTTCTCACTCTCTGTTTTTCTCTTATCCGCGGTGAAACGTTTGTCGGATTCCATTAATAGGGGAGAGCCGATCGTTACTGTGTGAATACACTGACAGAATGCAGGGCGCGTTAAGGATCGATCGCGGTATACGAATCCAAAGGTATATAAACTTCTTCGAAAGATGAGCTGGTATTATGACGTCAGTATTATAAATTACTTTTTGTGTGATTTTTTTTTTCTTTTTAATTTTATAATGTGCTTTTTTGTGCTTTATAATTGCGGAAATGATTTCTTTCCGTCTCGTGCCTTACCTTGACAATTTAATTCACGTTTCCCTGAAAAGGGCCGCGATTTATGACGATAGTAATGTAATCAGAAGATAATGATCCACGTTCTCGAGCAGAAACCATAAAATTACGAATACTGTAATCATAGTGCCGGCAAGATAGACACGAGCGAAAAAGGGGAGGGGAGAGGGACTTACCGGCGTAATTTACGGCCCAGCCAGGTGTGTCAGAAGTTGCTCACCTTACGACCTAATTGGGTTTAATTACATCTGACTGAAAGTTACGGCGATGCGCGCGTGTACGCGCCGCACCGGCTGGATTACAATTACCGTCCCGTGGCAGCTGATTTAAGTTGTACCGCGATCAGTTTATCTTTACTCCTTAGCCAGGTAGCGCGTTATATATTGTTAATTTCTAAAATTTGCGTGTGTATGCGCGTGTATGTTTGTGTAGCACAAATAATTGAGAGAAGTTTTTTAATCCTTCATTGAGGCAATGCGAAGTGTTTTTCATCACCCTTCATCCGCAATCTGGTTCTTCAAACTTTACCCTTCATCCGCAATCTGGGTCTTCAAACTTTAGTATATATGTTTTTGTATCGTACCAGACTGTATAAAAATTGAAAAATTCTTACATACGCGGACAGAACTATTTTGTTGAAGTATCTAAAAAAAACTTTAGATAGATACAGATCTGAATATAATTTTGTTAGGCCATCAAAATAATTACGTAGGAAACTCCAACGTGATGAGCAATAGTTGTGACATTCTAGCAATCAATTTGAGTGACCTACATAATTATGTCGATAGTTTGGCAAAATTATTTTTAAATCTGAATCTAACGAAAACTGTTCTTTTTATATACTTATGAAAGTCTCAACAACGAGTTTTTATACTGTCGTAAGAGTTTAAAATTATATTTTACTTTTTTTTTTTTATATTAAATTCTCATAATTTTCTATATTCAATTTATATTAAAATTTTTATATTAAATTCTCATAAATTACTCATTAATTAAATTTAAAAGAATTTAAAAAATAAATTGTGCCTATAAAATCCAACATTGCCAGTGGAGAGTTAAGTTTCAATCCCATCAACGTTTCTTCTTTTATATATATATATATTTATAGACATCTCTCCATTTCATATTACAAGATGTTCCGTTATCACATTACCATCGTGATTTACGATCATTCGAGACGAATCTCAGAGTATTTCCGCCGCTCAAATTGACCGTGTCGTCGTCCACCCAAATCATTGATCTCATAACACTGTATGGGATACATTGATCGATCGATGCGCCCGGTGTCAATAACCCAATATTCCAGATACTATACAGTCGCAATACCACCAATCCCAGGATTAACGGCATTAATAACGATCCTCGACTATAACGTTATCGCGAGAACCGAGTTAACGTTCCTCCGAAAACGAATTACGTCAATGCGTCAATATCACGATTTCATTTCCGATAAAACGCTCGTCGGTCCGTTCGATTCAAACCTGACCAGGATATACGACATTACCGGAATTAATTAATAACGCGTTTAATAACCGAGCACGTCACGCCGCTCATAATGTTTGTAATTCGTTAGGTCGTTGCGTTCCGATCATTGGGCGGAACCAATCCGGAGATGAATGCAACGATGCCAAAAGAATTCCCCGAGTGTTAATCGATGATGGAATTCCCGCAGACACATTCGATATCTCGTCGATCGTAGAGATCCTCAAGTAAGAGATTGGTCCATATGTTTGATCCGCCACATTTTATTTTTTATCTATTGTACTTAAGATAGAAGGAGATAGATTATGCATCTGTTTTATTCCTACATCAGGCCCTAAAAAATAATTTTAGGCGAATCAACCATATGTATTATCTAATTTCTCTTAAACCAATTAAAAATTGTCTAAACTATGTCGAGTTTTTTATTTGAGGATCTCTAGTTTATTGTTCTTTCGCACATCCTAATACAAAATACGAAGATACTACCTCGAAACTTTTGGCAAATTTCCAAGACACCCCTCATACCTAACCCATATATATTTGTGCAAAATTGTCATTTGGCTTCGCGTGTCGTACATTGTTATCGTTCACATCGCCTTTTTTGTAAATTCAACTACATTTTGCTCTTTCCTTTTATAGAGGCGCCTTTTCAAAGTTATTTATTCTCGTCTTCGAGCAGCCTTTTTCGATCACGCTCGATATTTTCTCGCCATTGCAACATGCGGAAAAAAGTTTGAAAATTTCTTTCCAAGCACGCGTTGCACACGCGCAGTTGGTAGTTTTCTTCTGTTACAAGCGACGAGAAGTAGGTTCACCAATTAGCGGCACGTATAAGAAATTATTTCGATTATTATCGGGCAATTAACAAAGTCGCGAATACCGAGTGTGTATCGATGCATCCACTTAGGTAGGACTATTTAGATGTGATACAATAATAATAATAATAGAAATCCAAACTTTTGTTAATAATCGTGCAATCTTTGTTAAAGGAAATTGAGACTGATCGCCGATAATACGGAAACGACCCCTGCACCAGACGGGAGGGTGGCAGAAGGGTTAAACGAAAGGGGAGAAGCAATAAGTGTCACGCAGTTGCACCTGCGCGACACGGGGTAAAATTTTAGACAGACTCTCAACAAAACAAGAATGCACTTTAGTGATTTAATTAATCATAAATTTTTATAAAAATTAACGAAATTGCTTACCATTTAGTTTCCTACTTAGATTACGTGTACTCGTAAAATAATACCTCTTCGACAAAATTATGATCTAATCCGTCAACGTAACATAAAATTACAATTATATGATTCTATCAAAATTAAAAAATTTAAAGGGAAACGATGATACCGTTGCCCTTGCGCGAACAACATTTTTATTTCCGCTTACTCCAAACTTTTAACATCGAAGTCCTTCGTGCGAAGTAAGTCAAGTCGATACCGAGGAAAAGTTTTCGCTTACGGACTCATGTAGTTGGTTATAATCCTGCCGATTAAAGGCCTCGAAGTCGAGAATCCGTATTCCTTGAGTGCGTTCAAAGGAAACGTGGCCCTTAGGTACCTCCTCTAATGCCCGAACGATACTCAAGAGAGGCAGCTGGCGTTAGTCAGCAAACCGCTCGACTAATCCCTTAATTACTTCGACATGGTTAGCGACCCTGTACTAACCACATCGGTGCCTGGCACTGTTCCCCGATCGTTAATTAAAATGCCTTCCTTGCACTCACACGATTCCCATTCGCGAGAAAATGCGTGCGTAAAAGTGCATCCCAGACTAAGCGGACATAAAATACGTAACATTTTATTTTAACAGCACTTCGAGTCGACTTCATGGATATTGCACTCAGATTGTGCAGTTTATAAATGTGTCAAGTCAAAATGTATGTGAAAGCTGAGATATATATCCACATAATAAAACAGCGAACACTGAAAGTTGATTGATTATTTAGAATTGAGAAGAACAACGTATTGTGAAAATAACATGTCGCACTTAATTAGAAAAAAACCTATGTAAAATGGAATATTGAAAGAAATATCTGTAGAAATGTGCAATAAAGTTTACGCTGAAAAAAATGTTCTTGTTAATCCGGTAAGAATGATGTTTTGGTAAGACCAGAGTTTCTTATGACAACCAGAATACCATTTACCAAAATGCCATTCTTGGCCCTTTTGTTGGTTTAATTCGA
>NW_017305474.1:808792-819598 GCF_001594115.1 Trachymyrmex septentrionalis
GATGATGTTTTGGTAAGACCAGAGCTTCTTATGACAACCATTTACCAAAATGCCATTCTTGGCCCTTTTGTTGGTTTAATTCGAATATTTTTCTCAGTCTAGTAATTAGAAGCATTAGAAGCTCAGCTTAAACCTTAAATCTCTCGAATCCCTTAAATCGAATCGCTCAAATCTCTGTATGAGAAAATGATGTAATATGAAAGCGATTCGAGTGAATCACGAAGGGAATCGCGTCGTTTAAGGATTAATAAGCGAGCAGCGCAATCACGACAGACATTGCCATTATCTCACTACGATTCATTCCCCTTGTAATGCGTTGCATGAACAATGCTGATTCAGGTACGGCTGCGAGGGTGTGGCGGAGTCCGCTCTCGTCGACGACACCCTCAATGGGAATCCCCGCTCGTCGTCCACGTCGTCGTCGAGCGCGATCCTGCCTCAGTCTCACGCCCTTCAGTCGGGATCCGCGGGATCGATCGACGCTGCGGACACTTCCGGGTCGAGAAAGTACGTACGAACACACCCTCGTGGTCTCTCGTGATACCCCCATCCCTCTTGCAGAGTTTGATCCGCTTGCCATCACCGTCCCATCGCTTCTCTTTTGTGTGCCCAAGTTGTTGCTTCTGTTTGTTTCACTGTAACGAACGGCGTTCTCGTCGAAATAAAACGCTCCCCGTTTTCTCGTAAGCAATCCTATGCAGATTAAAGCCGCTGTTTGTAGACGATGTATTCGCATTATCGCTTACGGGATGCTGTACAGAGTATTACGAAGGGATGGAATCGCAAGCGTTAAACCAGGAAATCCACACTGGCGTCCGAGAGACACCACTCTGCTTGCTTTTTGATTAAACCACGATATTGTATCGCATGTTTTCCACTGTAAAATTTTTCCTTCTTGTTTTTCTATAAAGCTGCCCTTAGAGCTGCTCAATATTATTGTACTATTATTTTATAATATTATTGATGTTTGCTTTGACCAATTGAAAACAAAATAGTCTGGAGACTCAATATAACTTCCAGATCGATAATATTGTGCAATAATATCCATCATTTAAGAGCCGCTTATGAAATGTTGGATTTATTTTTGAAATTAAAATAGACAAAAATTTACATAGATTATTAAACATTAAGATCCATTTTAATCAAATATAGAGTTCTTTCTCTTTTTTCACGTTATTCATTTATCGATTCCTTTTCTACTTATTATTTTTGAAACACGTGACTTGTTCCCGCAATCATAGTATATTTTAAAGTGAAATGCATAAGAATGCAATTTTCGCCGTTTGTACTTTCGTATACAGATCTCTCTTGGTTTCTGTACGTTGATCTAAAGCACGATCGGAGAGTAAAATAAAATTTCATGCCCCGTTGATAGACAATGAACTTTGGAACTTTTCTGTTACAAAATAAAATAGACTTTTTAAAGGCTAGAGATTTGGCTTTTTTCTTCGTACTTTGTTTTAAAGAACATGTAGCACTCTGTTCATGATGGAAGTAAATGAATAGCTGGATCAAATGCAACAGAAAAACGCGAGTGTTGGCTTGTGCCAGGCTTGCTTTGTATTATACTGGTTTCCGCGTGAAATTGTTGTCACAATCGCATTTCTCTATTGACGTTGCGTTGCTGCAATGCGTGATAAATGAACTACGTTGAAAACAGTTCTGAATGATTATTCGTTGGACTGCAACCACATTATTGTATGAAGACATATAGACAAAGCAAATAACAAGCGTGAACGAGCATGAATGAACAACTTGCTTCAATAAGTTCCAATGACAGCAATATGTTCGCAATGCGAGTTTATTATTTGCTTCATCTAAGGTAAACGTCCTACATGCACCTACTATGTCCTTTCTGGACATTTATACAAAATTTTATATATTTGTTTATATTAGATGTTATAAATCTCAAATGCTTTTTAAAATATAATATTATAATTTAATTGTTATCCTTAAATACAATTAAATTATAATATTGTAATGGAAAAGCATTTGGAAAATTAATAATAATAAATTGTAGTATGTCCGGACACAGATAGATATCCGGTCCCTGGGACGTTTAACTTGGCTTGATTTTAAATTCAAATTTCAAATTTTTTTTTTTTTTTAACTTAAGAATTATTTTGCGTCTGTTTGTAGAGTATACCAAGTGAGAATACCCTGGAAAATTTTTTCCCTCTCTTAGAGAATGAGCTTGACGGACACCTGTTACAATCTCTTTACCGACAATTTATCCTTAGTTATTTCAACTTTGTATAGAGTCCTCGGTCCCTCACGAGCGCACGGTATACATAATTTTACATCGTTTCCAGCTACGAAAGCGTAATTTCTCTTCGCCCTCTCTCGCAAAGGACGTTTTATTTTACAACCGCCGTAAATAATCTCCTGCCGCGGCCGACTCGTGTCGCAGCCGACTTCGATTAGCACGCGAGGATTTCTCGTGGCGGAGCGATAACGGGGGCTCTTTTGCGGTGAATCGATAGCGCGGTTTACGAGCGAGACGGCACAGCCGATCAGACGACTTAACAAGCGGAAATCAATTTGTCATTCTACCGTAGCCGATGACGCGTTCTCGCGAATGCTTTAACAGAACAACCAAACGATTCCGCGAGACGTACACGGCCGGACAACGACGCAGCAAACTGCTTATTTTAGACGATCGTGATTCGCCACGAAATGTCGTGAACTGGAATTCCTCGAAGTCACGCGAACGCGACCACAATCTCGCTTCATGAAGTTCCGCGATATATGACGAGGGGAAGAGAAAGAAAGAGACCAGAGAGAACTTCAGTTCAGGATATCGCGTGACCGCCTTGTGACGCTACGAGACGAATTTAAACAAATCAAACGCAGCCGAGCCAGGAATAGTAATCGTTGTTAAATGAAAGTTTTGGATTCAAAGCAGGCCGATAAAAATAGCTGGACGTTTCTTCGAATCTGCATATCGCTATGATGGAATTTGTGAGCTTGCACTGTATGTTATATCGCTAGTTTCCTTGTTGAACAAATAAGATCTGTAACTCTTTGTTTCCGTTGCGGTTCTTACAAACAGTTGTGTCAATTTTTATCGATGCTAGTCTTGACTCTTTATTTTTCTTTTTTTGTATCGCAAATGCACGTAAAAAAGAACGCAAGAAGTTAAAATATTTTTACAAATGTACATTCATGGTTCTAGGGAAAATGTATCTCTTGTGCTAGTATTTTTTATTGCTTGTGATTGTATGATAAGAAAAATTATGAGTATGCCTGTTTAAAAAGCCAGACGACGCAAAAAGACTCTCTAAAGTCTTAAATACGATAAAAAAGCACAGTAGAAACAAGGAATAACGGATTACGTTTACACCCTTAATCGAATTTAATAATATCTGTATGAAACTGATCAATCACAGTCCATTCTTCAGAGGACTAGTTATGATTAACAGGCCAATTATTTCAATCTATCAGAAAATATGTAGTGCACAGTACATAGTTTCTGATAGGTTGAAAACTGTTATTTCCTGTTCCTATTACCTACGTTTTTTTTCATTTTGTGTAAGACTTTAAAGACGTCTGAATTCTCGAGACTTTTACACTAAGACGTCTTTTTGACCAAGACTTGTATTGCTTGACTATTCAATGGACACTGCGACGATAGCGCGACTGAACCGAACTGCGAGATGAACTGAAACGTTCCTTGACCCTGGTTTTTCTTGGCTTTGCGCTACAGTTATTGCGAGAAACCCGACAACGAGACCACAGAGATGGGCGGCGTGCCGCATGTGGAGGGTGGCCTGAACAGCGAGCTATACGCAGTGCCAGTGAAACGACGACAGCCAAAGGACCAGAAGAACAATGCGATTCTGCAGAACAATACCCAGGAGAAACCGGCGGACATGGACAGCACCGATTCCGAGGATAAGGACGAGAATCTGCCGCCGGGCTGGCAGAAACACGAAGGTAGATACTGGAGTGGAGTCGCGTTAAATAGCAAAAAAAGAACTTGTTTCAAGTAATCAAGACAATCGTTGCTTCAATCATTTCTTGTACTATGACATACAAAAGAACTTAAACAATAGGACAGTAAAACGTAAGCAGTAAGCAAATCAGCATTTTGGATTTGTTACCGAGTATCTTATAATCTCTGCCTTACATTCTCCGCTGTGATTAGTCGATTCGCTTACTGCTTACGTTTTTACTGTCTTGCGTTTTTTATTCTATGGTTTTAACTGTAATAATTTTTGTAACGCATTAGGAATTTATCATCTTGAGAAATTGTGTCAAAATCTATTAATTATATTGAGATAAAAATAAAGTAGAAATGTTAATGTAGAGATAAAACTTTTCTAGATTCTAAAAAGTTGTTTTCGAAAGTCGAGCATTTTCTCGGAAAGTTCCGGACAATCGAGATATTGATGCTGGAAAAAGCTCGTATTTAACGCTAAATGTACGATTATCGGTTCATGATAGCGATGAGTACGATTTTCGTATCAAATCCGTGTTTCCGGAAACGTGGCAGGGATTTAGATAATACTTGGTAGAAAATAAATTGCTAAAGTGTGTGTGTGTGTGTGTGTTGTAAAGAGATAACACAATTATAAAAAGAATTAAGTTAAAAATATTATTTAAGCAGAGGTATACAATATCAGATTTTTATTTTCTCCATTTTTCTTACCTTTTTTTTTATTTATGAAAGTATTATATATTCACAAAATTGATAACCGATAATTATATCGCGACTATGATAAATTTTGGCTTTCGAATTTTATTGACGATCGAATCCAATGCTATTTTAGATGAGAATGGACCTTATTATTGGCATGTGAAAAGCGGAAATATACAGAGAGAACCGCCAGAAGCTCCTCTGCATTCGAAAACGGAGGCACGCCGGAGCCTTGTTAAAGATAATGATAGCGTAAGTAAATAATTTGTCAAAACATGTTATAATTTATTATTATAGAACAACGTAAATTATCGTCTAAATAAATTATTACATAACGTAAATTATTAATAAAAATACGCACTATTGATTAAGATTGTATAACATTAGTTCAAAGCTTTCCATTCAATATCATAATTTTTGTTTGTAAATATTATCGTTGCAGATAAACAATTTTCACACTTTAAGCGGTATGGTGAACACAGTGACTCGCAGCAACACAAGCTCGGCTCTGGATCAGGAATTAGAGAACAAGAGGAAGGTGGAATTAGCGCTCAAGTAAGCAAATCTCGATTGATTTATAATTTTTTTGTGGTTGCCGTCGATTCATCTTTATTTCTTTCTTTATTTTCTCAGACGAAGAAGCTATCCTGCCAGAGCGGACTCCGAGGGTAGGGACAAGCCAATCAGATTTGCCGTGCGATCCTTGGGTTGGACGGAGATCGCGGAAGAAGATCTGACACCCGAGAGAAGCAGCAAGGCTGTCAATAAGTGTATCGTGGATCTCTCACTCGGTAGAAACGATCTTTTGGATGTCGTCGGACGATGGGGTGATGTAAGTTCCTTCACAAACTTTAAGTAGGTTAAATGTATTATTAATCATAAATTTATAAATATATACGGAATGGAAATATAATGTTTCAATGTACTGAACAAATGATAAGGTTCAAACTGAGCGATATGATTTGTAAAAAAGCATATTTAGAATTCTTTTATTCCTTAAGTATAGTTAGCGATATACTGATTTCGATTTTACTACGGTATAAGAGATATGTTATTACGCCATGAGAGATATGTTACGAAATATTTCAGGGCAAGGATCTATTTATGGACTTGGACGAGGGCGCGCTCAAACTGATCGATCCGGAGAATCTCACTGTACTTAACACTCAGCCTATTCATACAGTTAGAGTGTGGGGCGTAGGAAGAGATCACTGTCGGTGAGTAAATTATTAATAATGTTTAAATAAATTAGAGCACTGAATTTTTGATCGAAATTTACAACTTTTAAAATATAGAATTTTATACAATAAATATTAAATCTATTTACTCTAACTATTAATTATTATTTACATTGTTTTCATAAATGTCTACTCTTTTTTGGATGGATCTAATAGCGAAAGGTAAGATATATAATAAAATGATATAAATTATCGCATAAAATGAAGTACAAAAGAAAATTAGAAGAAAAATTCTCAATCTGACAAATATTCGATTTTTAAATGCGTATTGCTTTCAGGGACTTTGCTTACGTAGCAAGAGACCGATCGACCAGGAAACACATGTGTCATGTGTTTCGTTGCGACATACCGGCGCGCACGATTGCAAACACGCTTCGTGACATTTGCAAGAAGATAATGATCGAGCGTTCCCAACATCAGAATCTCGCGAAACCGGTGGACATCAACGGCCGGACAAGTCTCGCAACGAGACCTACGAATCTGCCCACTGAACATCGGCGTTTCCACAAAAATGGTCAGGCACTAGTCAGTAAGTAACCAAATAAATTAGATCTTTTATTTTAATATATGTTTCGAAAAATTAAATATTTTATTAATCCTGCTGATCTATTACTATACGATCATATTATTTAGGTCAGTATAATTGAAAATTCTAAAAAATAAAAAATTTTTTGCAGAAAAATATATTTTATATTAACAGTCAAAATCATCAAATGCCAAAGAAAAAGTTTTTAAATAATAAATTTTACTAATAAATACACTAGCAGAGTTATATTTATTACGAGAGATATATTTATAAAAAAAATCTTTTAGTTAATACAATAAGTTAACGGAAATTGATTCATGAATTAGAAATCAGACTTTTAATAAATAATTACTTGAAAGAGAGTGAGACAGACAGTGAGATAAATTTAAGAAGTTAAATAACTCTCATGTTATATCTTTGCGCAGCACAATCTTTTCCAACACCGATGGAAGAACCGAAAAAGGTGTTGCGAGCGCAGTATCTCGGATCCATGCAAGTCAATCAAGCGACTGGCATGGAAGTGCTGAACGAGGCGATAGAACATATCGTGACGAACACGCCGATCAATCAATGGCGAAACGTCAACGTCGCCGTAGCTCCTAGCATGATTTCCATTCTTACGCCCAACGTAAGTAAAGAAACATTGACGTCGACAAAATTAATAAAAGTGCAGTCAACTATTCATAATATTGTAATTTTTTCAGGACGACAAGCTCATCACCGAATGTCGAGTACGCTACCTGTCATTCCTCGGTATAGGCCACAACGTAAAGCAATGTGCTTTCATTATGCACACCGCACAGGACTTGTTCATCGCACATGTCTTCAATTGTGAACCCAGCAGCGGAGCTCTCTGTAAGACAATTGAAGCCGCTTGCAAGGTAAGGATTCTCTCTCAAGGACTAAATCCTCTTAGCTAAACGGAAATGTTAGATGAAGAAGATATTTCTGTTTCTGTTTAAGCTGAGGTACCAGAAATGCTTGGACGCACATCCACAGGGCTTCAGAAACGCCAGCAGTCTTAATACTCCAAGCGGCAGAGGCTTAGGCGCAACTCTGAAGTCTTTAGTTGGATCTTTAACTGGCCGTAGGAACAAGCAGGGCGAGTCCTGAGACGAGGCTCTCTCGCTGCAGGTAAACTACTTTTATCAAGATATCTTCCCCCCCAACATTAAGAAGTTTTATTATAAGTTAATTAATAATCTTCACATTAAGTCTAGAAATTTAAATTAAAATACAGAAATATATATAAATATATCCCATATATATTCAGTTTGTAATTATTATAAGATATAAATAGAATTGTTGGGGATGAAAAATTTTAACAAGCAGCTGGATATTTTGGATTATCAGATTAGTCCCCCGACTGTCTAGGAACTCTGGCCACTGCCTGCTGAGCGAGAGGTGATTCGACACAGGCATCTGCAGTCGCCGTTGACACTCAAGTACTTCGGCGGCTCGCCGCCGAGCGCGTCCCTCAAGTCGCTGCTATCGCCCTCCCTGGACACCAGGCGTATCCAGTTCACCCGTTGGGAAAGCAATCCCTAGAGAAACGTCGGGATCGAGCCTGATGTGCCGGGAGGCAGCCATAGGGCGAATGGATATTCTCTTTACAACGTAAACGACTGAATTTCGCGAAGAATTGCGCAGAGTGCTATACCAATACCACAGCTATAGTGGACTACGCTTACTTATGTCGATATGATGTTATGTATGTTAATGCAATGAATCCGATGAAGAAGGGAGGTTGTCGCGAATTTACCGCGTTCCATCGAGATGACGTCGATCCTGTCGCGGAAATCCTTAAGAGGCAGCGTATACCAGCTTGTGAGCAACATTCGCAAGAAATCAATGGGAAGAAACAGCTCTGAGGAAGGTAGGGAGGCGGGGATGGGGAGAAGAAAGCGAAAGAATCGGAAGAGTTTGAAGAGCAAAATTGTTTGTATATACAAGATGGTGATTATCGCGCTAAGTTTTAATCAATTCGCTTGCTCGAGGGAAAGATGGGGAAGGAGCCCGCCGGTGGGATCTCGCGAGCGAATCAGATTGTATGCGTGTCGGAGTGTGAATGAGCTCTGCAATTAGCGTAATAGTAAGTGTATATCCGCGAAGGCATTCGAGGTGATTCGAGGGGAGCCATAGAGAGCTTGCATATATATAAATATAATATATAACACAACATACACATATTATACACGTGCGTGTGAAATCTCGGGTATATACAGATTAGAGAAGCGAGGACGACGACCAGAGTATACACGTATACGCGGAGTGCGGAGAACGTATTTCAGTTTGCACACGCACACATACACACCCACATATACGTATACACAGGCCAGCACCGCGACCGGATATTCCACGGACGTCATCGCGTTTTCTTATTTTGGCGATGGTGCGCCAATCGAGCGCGGTAGATCCAGGGACAATCCGCAAACACATGCGCGCACGTTTACACGACGGCCAATAGGGAGTTTATTTTTTATGGCGAATTAAATAGGAGCTTTACGGGAGAGCTTTGCAGCACCTCGGAGATCACGAAGCCGATACGACAAATACTTATACCGCGACCGTCCTTTAGATTTCAACCAGGGGTGGGGGGAGGACAAAGGGGGAGGAATAGCACTTAGACGAAAAATCAGTGGTGTGCAATAGTATCGAAACCACGCGCGATCGTAGTCGGTCGTTGTGCGCGCAATAACGTTTACACAACATCTAGAAGAAGCGCGGTGATAATTGTTAAACCAAGAATAACGACGGTATTAATAATTATTATCGTTGGTGATAATTGTTATCCTCGTAAACGCAAACGCTAAATAATTGTTACCGCTAGGCGCATCGTAGCACGACGAATTGCAGTTAAAAAAAAAATCGTATGCATATCAGGCCATCGCAATTTCTCCGATCGCTACCCCAGTGAATAGAGACGCACGCTCGGAAGTATGCTCGTACCAGAGAAGTCATTAACACATGAAAACACGTACGAAGACTTATTCCCACAGCATTTAGACACCCACGTCTCATATACGGTAGGAACATATACAAGCCCATGGACTGCACTTCGCACTAGCGATCGCCGCTATCTCGTAGAATTTAGCTGGGAACGTAACTTCGGGCACGTTTCGGTGGTAACACTTGTATAAATCTGATCGCATCGCATCTCGAATCCACGATACATATATACATTCGCACGCGTGCATACTGATGACGATTGATGCGTAAAGAAGAAACTCACCGCTGTTTTTCTGGTTACAAAACACTACGATTAGACGAAAACACGTGCACTAATACAATACACGCCTAATTTGTAATTAACCCCCTTCATTGATTTTAATCTTTTAATTTTGTACGATAATCATAAAAAGAGTAACTTGATATGTTAAGGATTAATAAAATAATAAATTGTTCATCAAATCCCATGTTCCCAATAAATCTAGGTGGCATTTATCGATGATTACATGTATCCAGAGAGGAAAGTGAGCGAGATATGGGATTGTGAGCCACTGAAATTGCATCCTCCTATTTTCCTCGGGAGACAGCCTTTCCCATTCAGAGAACGCAGTCCTCGTCGTCCTGCGAGGACGGTCACGTCGTATGAGCCATCGTCGTTGCGAGAGATACAAAGTTGTGCGGGACCCAGAACGAAGATATTTCTATGTAGCGTTATAAGTAAGAGAAAAAAAAAAAAAAAACATACACCGAGAAAAGCGGAAAGAAGAGAGGCGAGATATAATAGAACGTTGCGGGAGAGTGTGCGTGAAAGAATGAGTATGTATGAGTATATGCTGATCGGGGAAGGCGATTATTATTATTATTATTATTATTATATAAATAGTTCATCGCGATATTTCTCTCTTTATCAGTCATCATCGACGCGAGATTTTTTCTTCTTTCGTTTCATATTGCGAACTAACGTTTAAATGTCACATAACATCACGTACCTTGTACAGGGAACTCGAGAGAGAAATAGCCGGTGGTGTCGCGAGTCTGTGAAACACGTGGAATGAAGGAGTTGAAGGCGTTGAAGCTCACTTCGCGAAGTCGAGTCGCTCCTGGAAATCGCAAATCCCGATATACATCAATTCGACGACGAAGATTCGCAGGAGCGAGATTCTTCGCGAATGTCCGCCCGCGTTTCCTTCGACTCACCCTTGCTTTTTTCTTTCCTTTTTTTCCTCAGAGGGAGAACAGCCTCGAGAAGCGCGCGAGAGAAATTAACAAGTGGTGTGGCTGTAAATATGATATGCAAGTATAGAGAGTAAGGCCGAAGCTGTGGGATTTAACGAACATATACACGTTCACGAAAAACGTCATCGCACCGCACACGTGTCGATGCACAGTCACTCGCATTCACGTATACACACATACACACCACACACACACACACACACACACACACACACACA
>NW_017305474.1:819698-825401 GCF_001594115.1 Trachymyrmex septentrionalis
GACAGTCACTCGCATTCACGTACACACACATACACACCACACACACACACACACACACACACCACGTGCGCACGCGCGCGTGCACGCATGATCCCAAGTAGATACAGCCACACGTGTGTATAAAAACGCGTACGTATGGAAGAGAGAAGAACTTAACACACTCTCACACAAATTGCGCATAGCTTAACTGTCTCTTTATATAGATGTTGACACGTCGTCACGGGGGATATAATCTCGAATGATGGGGTGGACTGGATGGAGCTTGGGAGGGTGGAGGGGCGAAGGGGAAAGGGGGTGGGTTTCAAGTGGTGAAAACACGACGAAGAGCCACTTATAATTGACATAGCATAGCGAACCTTACTGTATTTACCGTGACATGTAATACCCTTAACGAAGAAGAAATGCGAATCTACTGATAGAAGAGTTGTTCTGCACAAAAGAAACACGATTGCTTCATCGATAATTATAGTGTCTCTTTCTCTCTCTCTCTCTCTCTCTCTCTCTCTCTCTCTCTCTCTCTCTCTCTCTCTCTCTCTCTCTGTCTCTGTCTCTGTCTCTGTCTCTGTCTCTGTCTCTCTTTCTCTACCCTGAGAAGAGTACGTACCTCTCTCTATACCTTTACACTAATTGCTCTATTGATTAATTCGTTTCGAAACGAGAGGAGCGCTTTACATTCGGCGAGACTCGCGTTGCGCGACGACTCGCCTCATTATTACGAATTGATTGACGGATTTACTCTATGATTATTCACGCTATCGCCGCTAAAAGCCTCATTGTTATTACATTGTTGTCATGATCACACGTCATCGTCGCGTTACTATAGGGGACAAATTTAAAGAACCGCCGTCGTCGTATATTGTCATACTATATATTATATATTGTTACCACACACCGATACCTTTGCGGAAGAGGTGAGAATCGTACGAGAGAGAGGGATCGCCGATTAATTGGAGATAGAGGTCCTTTCCTTTATTATGTATTATATCGACGATCGGTTCCTACTTAGCAACGTATTGCATTTTCATATGCGATTACGCGATTTCACAAGCTGACTTACCCCTTTCGGGCCGATTGGAACCACTCTCCTCTGAACGATACTCACCTAAGGTGCCGCGAGAAGCACATAATTAAGGAAGAAGCGGGACGAGGACATCCTGAGTTCCGAGTACGTCCGCGATTTGGAGCGATTCGTCAAGATCGGGACACGGCGAATCGCCAGCGTGCAAGTGAAGAACGAGCAGCGAGGTTCTATCTGACGATACACACTCACACATACGTACACACACAGTATTTTATAAAGTGGAATCTCGCTGCGTTTAAAGTAAAATTTCCAAAAAAGAACATGAAGGAGGAGAAGGACGAAACGGAAATAGAAACAGCGCGTTTCGTGTGCGAGAGGACAAACACTTTGTATGCACCCGCCCCCATTGTTCATGCCCATTTGTATTGCGTAGTTGAGCCGATCGGTGATTACGGGTCGGTTTATAAGATACTATTATAAATATATAAATATATATGTGTATATATACATATACAAATGTATATGTACACATATATACGAAAAGCAAGACAGAAATGAAACTACTGTAACTACACCTGCCTCTTGTGAATAAATGCCTATTTGTTTCTTTTCACGTGTCTCGTTATTTCCAGTTTGCTGGAGAACAGTCAGAAAAAAAGATAAGCCGAGTCGCCAGACAAGCAAATTGAATTGTGCCTCTGTTTCTATACTAAAATTAACTTTAATCTTGATTTAGTTTCTATTTTTTTTTTCTAGTTTCTAAGAATTAGAAAAAGATGAACGAGTATATGTAAATTAACAAGTATTTGTTAATAGATTAAAAAGTAAATTAATTAAAGAATTAGGAATAAAATAAACGGAGATAAAAAAAGTTCATTTACATTCATAAAAATGGGAATTAGGTAATATTAGGCTGTAATATATTAACTGTAGATAAAGAGATTGACAGAAACATAAGGTATTCGTAAAACAGACTTTTATTAAATAAATATCGACGTCGTAGTTAATCAGATCGAGAATTATACAGTTATTATACAGTTTCGGCGGTACGCTCGCCTCGAAGAAAAAAAAAGGAAGGAAATTAATGTACAAACGATTTGCTATGTGCAACGCACACGTGTTCATGCAATGTCTACACGTGAAAAATCACACGTACTGTCAAACGCATCGCAATCGTTGCTCCTCAAGACCGATCGTCTGCTGTGCCGCAGAATTCTTAAGGAACAGTCGTTGCAATCATCAATTCGATTAATATCGTAAAAATATTCCAGTGATATTGCACTATCGTCACGTTAAGGTATCAATGATCGCGACTGGATCGATCGACTTTCATTTCCAAGCGCTTACTCATCCTTCCTTTTCTCGTTGTATCACGAACAATTCATTGGTCCTGTCGGACGGAACGATGGACGGACAGTAATAATTCCCGGTCGGGAAATTCAATACATGGAAAGAGTGATTTTGTTGAAGTATATAAAAATTTAGCTAAATCTGAAAATAATTTTGTTGGTCATCCAAATAATTATGTAAGAAACTCGAGCATGATGACGAATGATGTAAAAAATGTTGATATTCTAGCAGCCAGCTTGAGCGTTCTATGTAATTATTTTTAAGATCTAACAAAATTATTTTCAGATCTATTTAGTTAAATTTTTAAAACGTTCTTTCTGTGTAATGAAAGTCATCCAAGCCCGTGACTATCTTTAAATACATATTTATACATAATAAATACAATTTTCTTACGAATTACTATTTATTTTCGCGATTTAACCGTTAACAAAATTTTTAAAAAAATTTCTTTTAATTTTCCGTTCTAATATAATCTTTGATTTTTTACAGAAATGTTTCCGCAATGTTAGAAGGCGTATAACAATCTTCTTCGAGTATAACGTAAGACACAGCATATCACAATGTTTCGTATCAAGAGGAATTCGATATCGCTTGCGTCGCGAAAAAAAAAACGGAACGATAAATACCCCAAGTGATTCCGTTTCATTATTCGTTGAGCTAAACGCCAGGGACCGTTTCGAAATAAGAAATTTCCACTCGGAGATCGTTCGTACCGTGGAGAACGATTCGTTCCACGATGATGAGAATGACAGGACGCGTTTTCGCGCGCGGAAGAAAAAGCGGCTGCGCTTTGCCGATTCTAATCAGTCTTGCCGGGACATTAAACCTTTACTTCTTTCGTCACCTTTGAGTCGATTAATACCTGCCCGCGTGAAGCAAGAGACCGTGATCAGTTAATCTTATTATTTCATTGGTTGCAATCAATGAAACATAATTGTTCTTCTGGAGTCTTCGAAAGCGGACAATGAAAGAACGAAATTAGAATAATGCAAAAAATTTCCCTGAGCTAAAAACGTCGGTTGGACGTGTTGAAAATCTATCGAAGAGAAAATACATCACTCGGAACTTTAATTTCTCGGGGAGAGAACATTAACACGTTCCATGCCAAGTGTATCACCGATGATATACGTTGAACTTTCCATTCCGAGTGTTCTACGAATAGTATGTGATGGCTACTATATTGTATATATGCGTAGCTGCTCTGTGCGCGGGGGTAGTTCGGCACAGAACGTGTTAATGATGATTTTTTTTTTTCGATAACGACTTGTCCATTTTACTGACTCCGTTAGCGTCGCAACACAATTTAATACTTTTCGCATGAACGGTCTACGAAGTCAAGCGATAATGAGCAGTCCGGATTACATCGATCACTTGATAAAAAAGTGGCCGACAGAAAACGCGGGTATCGAGACGAAGGTGAAAAATATGATGACGACAATATTGGACACGTCGAGAACGTTTGGGGATCCGCAACTTTCCCTAGTTGAGGAATTGTAGAAAGTCGGACGTCCCTGTTTCTGCAAGCGACGCCACTTAAATTCGAATTACGGTTTCGACACGAGCATCAGCATCGATGTAATAGACTCCTCGCTGTGAGCAAAGAACGTGAACGTTTCTCGCACGCGTCATGTCTCGCACTGAGATGCTTCAACATTTATCCCGAGATTCGGACGAATCCAGACGTGTCTTGAGATCTTCAAATAAGAGAGATCTGTTACTTGAACAATCCTCAAGTAAGAGATTGGATATCGTTTAGACAACTTCTGATGAAATGCATAAGATAAAAAGAGATGGATATCTTATTTTATGCATATTCTATCTCATTTTATCTTAAGCAGGTTCTGAAAAATGGCTCAAAAATGGATCAAACGCGTGGTATCCAATCTCTTAAGGATTGCTGGACGTGTCCGGTCGAGCTGCTAATTTTAATTACAGAGCCGCTAGTCTAAGATTAGTCCCAGATGCTCGTTCATAAATCGCAATCGTGCGATTGGCAAATGGCATTATTTATAATGACTGTAACAAAGTAGAAGATGTCGGGAATGCTATCCCATTCGTCACGAGATTGAACGGTTTTTAGAAAGATAAGTATACCTAAATTCACTTTCTTTTCGCAATTATCTCTTCGTTCCGTTAACGTTTCTTTTATGCGGAATGGCTGATTCGCAGGAATCAGGAGTCAAAGTCTATGTGAGTCGCGATCACTCGGCTTAACGCAGCGAGGCCATCGCGCTGCGTCACTTTCGTCAAAACAAGCCGAACATCTTCTTCGTCGATCCAGTGCTCCTCTTCTTCCTGGCCGGCGCCGACATATCTGAATTCTCGTTCGTGGCGACAATCTGCGAGGTCGGAGTTAGTTTACTTCGCACGTGCTCATCCAGAAGCGCCTGCATGTCCATCTGCCATTGTTCCAGCTGCTGACTGAGTTCAATCTTCTGCTTGATCGCCTCTTTCAGCTGACTGTCCGCCTGTAAGATGTCTATCCGTGTCCTAGCCAGCTCCACCTCCACCCTATTCTGTCGGGCCACTGCCTGATCTCGCACCTTGTAAGCCTTCGCTACGATCTCGTCCTTCGTCAGCTCGGAATGCTCGATGTCGCATCTCGCCCTATCACGTTCCTCCTTGGCACCGCGCAGTTCAGCCTCGCAGACACTCAACTTGCTCGTCAGCTCCAGGATAGTATCGCCGCGTCGCTTCAGTTCCTCCTCCTGTATCCTGCACTGCTCCCGAGAGCTCTCCAGTTCTTCCCGTACCCTGTGAAGTTCCACCGCCAATCCTAATTCTCCTGGTGCTCCTCTGCCTGACAGCGCGAGATTATAGACTTCTTCGACCAGCTCTATCAGCGCACCCGGACAATTTGTCTACGAAGAAAATAATTGATAGAATGATAGATAGTATACTATACGTAATCATAATATACAGCTTAACAAAATGTTCCGTTTTGTATTTATTACATAATCATTAGTCTATATTTATATACAAAAACACAAACTTTGGGAGTGTTGATCTTATTATAAATACTAGACAAAATAATAATGGACGTTCAAATAACCTTCAGATTTAATACAAATTTTTAAGGCACTTCGGGACATGGCCGCTAATTTTTTTCATGAATTCTATCAGGTAATCAATAGAGTGAACTTTATAGTAGTTCATTAATCGATGAAATTTTTTTGATACAATCTTTTTATATTTAATAATATATAACCAATATTCCACAGTTTGCTCTTTTTTTAATACACGTTATTATCTAAGTAACAAAGTTTATATATTATTTTGATAAGTTTATTTATTAGTTTAAAACGATCTCTTTAACGTTAGCCTGACAACAA
>NW_017305474.1:825501-832585 GCF_001594115.1 Trachymyrmex septentrionalis
GTATATTATTTTGATAAATTTATTTATTAGTTTAAAACGATCTCTTTAACGTTAGTCTGACAACAAAGTGATGACAAATAATGTCAAATTGTTACCTGGATGATTTGACATAAAGCTTTGTGGCCACTTTTTGTCATCCTGTATATACTTATAATTTAAAAAATGATGAAAAGAGTTGCTTACCGGTGAAGAGTGAGTATCCCGGTCGTTAGTGCCCACCTCTGCCTCGGAGTTGTTGAGATTAATTACCAGCATGGATTCGTCGCAGTCGCTCTGTAGACCCGAGTCGTCTTCACCGCGTCTCAGATGAGCACACAGTTCCCTCAGCCGCTTCGTCGCCCTTGCAACTTCCGTTCTCAGACTTCCGTCTTCCTGTTCCCCGAGCGAGTTGCCACTCTCTTCGCACTCCATTTCCGCTTGCAAAGACCTCGGTGTTTTCTGTATCGAACCGGACCGGGCTCTCCTTTCTGCCTCGATAGCTGCCAATGCTGACGCCAGTTCGTCTCTAAAAAGTAACAAATGTAGGAGACGGAAGATTTAATATTCTATGTTCGGTTAGTACTTCAGAGTATTTTATATATTCGAGTATTTTATATATTTTATACTTTCGAGAAGGGTTCGGTGACATTTGTTTATTTGACATCCATCAGCTGATCGCGTATTTCACAATAACGGCTGAATGTGTTGTCGTATAATTGGACCACGTGAAGTTCAATAAAGCGAAATAAATTCTCGTCTAATATTGGAATTCGAAAAGAACTACAACAAAGAGAGATTGAGCGTCAGCTCTCGCAAACATTATTTCGGATTTGCAAAAATATCCTTGCACATTGAAATACTTAAGCATAAATCTCTCTTGAAAAGATTCTACCTTTTCTCTTTCAAATCTGTATCCGCCATCCTACATAAATACATTGCAATGTAATATATTTACAAAAACTAACCGAGATATCTTTCGGTGATCGACAGAAATGTTTTAACATCTCAAATGTGAATTAAGTACGAAATAGATATTAGCAAAAAATAATACAATGAATAAAATGAATAGTATTGTTCGCTGGACATCCCGCGTTTACTCGGTGAAGATGCGACCGCCATCTGAGGAAAGATCTCACCGTGAATGGATCATGCTCAATTGAACGTTGCCTCCGCGTGTTAATTGAACCGTAATAGCCACGTGTTTAGATCACGGATGGTGGCCTCACCTCTCTTGCTCCGCCACTCTCGCGCGGTGTTCCGCTTCGTGGCCGAGTCGTTCCATGGCCGTAGCTCTCTCCTCGGCTTCCTCGAGGGCCGCGATCGCCCTGGCCCTCTCCTCTCGCAGCTCCAAGGACCGCCTCTCTAATTCCGTCCTTTGTGCGGATACCAGTTGTACCTGCAAACGACGTATGAATGCAAAAATTACAACGTAAGTGATATTCTGACAACACTTTCTTATGTCGCCCGTCGTTTCGTCGTTTGATATTGACTTAAGTTACAATTTCACTTTTCACTTCTGCCTACGCAGTTTTATTGAACTGTATAAACATTTAGCTATATACAGATCTAAAAATAATTTTGTTGGTTTATCAAAATAATGATAAGAAACATGATAAGTAAGTCCAACGAAATTGTCTTCAGATCCGCATCTAACTTACTTTTTAACTAATTTTAAATTAATTTTCAAATATTTCAATAAAACCGTTTTTTTCCATAGTTTGAAGTATGAAACATGCAAGTGCATATAAAATGCAATGTTAAAATATATAGTAACAGTCACAGTTCGCGAGATGCAACTCACATTTATTTTTATACGTGTCTAGTTCAGTAAACCTTTGTACGCGCGTCACGAACGATTCCTGAGAGTCGACATCCGGTTGCTATGTTTGCTATTACAAGACGAGATGAAAGGTCGACGGAACGAGGTAAATCGGGTCGACCGACGAGGGTCATGTTCATTTTTATTCGATGATAGCATTTTCCCAGAGGTTGTACGCATAAAATTCACGTGCGAACACGAGCGCAACGATTACCGCTTCCTTTTCATAAAAAGGATGCTGCGAATTATTCAGCGGGCCCCACCTGAGAACCATTCCGCTTCCGATGGATAATGATTAATAACGACAGCTTCCGTTCCGCGCGCAATTAGAACAATTAAGCGAAAGGGAAACCGCGGCAAGAAATTCGTTGATGAATAGAAAAAAGTCAAGTTTGTATATGCAAAAAAGATTTAATTACGTACTCGGATGATGTATGGTAATATGATCGAGATTACAAATTCATGTTTACCTCGTCCCTGAGGACTTCCAGGCTGCTGACATGATCCTGCAGGGTAGTGTTCCTGAGAGCGCAATTTTCTCTCAGCCTCTTCACTTCCGCGAGCAACTGCTCCTCCTGTTTGGCAGCTTCCCTCAGCTGATCGGCCAGCCTCGTGTTTTGCGCCGTCAACTCTGCAACTAGGGTGGCTTGATCACGCTCCGCCCTTCTCGCCCTTTCATTTTGCTCCTCCAACTGGCTCCTGAGGCTCTCCACGTCAGCTTGGAGCTCCAAAGCCCTCGTCTCACTCTCATCTCTGGCTTCCTCGAGTCTCCTCCGCAGTAGATGCCTCTCCTGCTCCAAACTCTGCGCATAAAAAAAACGTTTCGTATCAATTTCCAATTACGATGAATTCTTTTGAGCGAGGGTAGTGAAAGTACAGAGTGTTGCATAACGCATAATGCATAAGAAAATAAATCAATTGAAGACCTTCATTTCCTTCCTTTTCACGAAATAAAAGACTCTGAATAGTTGATTTTCTTATGTATCGTGCATAAAGCAAAAGTCTGTGCTCCGGTCTTATTGATTTTATGTCGACCGGGACAAAGCAAATTTTTGCAACCTCTGCTCCAAAAAGATATTTTTAGCATTTGAAAGGATTCTGGCACAAAGACAGCCGCTGGTTATTCCCCTCACGAAATCGACGTCTTACATTCAAACGTCATTCGGAGGACTATAGGAGAAAAAAAGAAACTCGCGGCCTGAGTCAGTGCACATGAATACATTACATTTCTCGACATCCATACTTACGCACAACGAGATCGAGATGGTGTAGATAGATAAAAGGTTTGAGAACTCGGTGAAAGGAGCTGGCAAATTTATTAACGCGTATAATTAGACGCACAATTTGACCGCAATTAACCAACTACTTCACTTTTCTTTAAAGATCAAACGCTTTCCAAGATTAAAAAGAAAAAAGGTACATGGCGCGAACATTTCTTTTTCCAATTATCGAGTTATCGCGGAATAAAGTGAAGCTAAATAAAGAAAAGGATCGCACGGGATCGGAATTGAAAGAGGAAAATAGAAGAGAGGCTGAAATATTTGTACTACTCGGCACGTAAGATCGTCTGGAAAAATCTCCGCCGACAAAGGTGCGAACACGATACATTTGTGCATAACAAAAAAAGTTCTCGCGATACGAGAACTGGTTTCATTGCGGGTACACACGGCAAGCAATGGCCACACACGTGAATCGCTTTGTTCCCACATGGAGTTTCTCAACCTGATGCTGGATAACGCTCACCGCGGCTAGTAATGAGACGTAACAACCGAAAAAACAAGGGATAGATTCTAAATGAAGCGTTAGCATTAATTAACTTCATTTACTGTTGCAGTCAGGCATTTCCTGTTAATTAACTGCAATACTAAAACGACGTTCGCGCAATCGTATTACGAAATGTAATATCATCTCACACAAATACGGGGATAATATTTTTATGCACTTCTTGCTTTATCGATGATTCATTTTTCAAGTAAGTTCTGATACTTTTCTTCTAACATTGTTTCTCAACGTTGTATTCTTGAATACGTTCACAACACCGTAACCGTAAACTGGATTAGCACACATCGTGTTATCAAGATTAAGTAATTACCTGAAACAGAGATCTATAACGATAAAATAAGATGAAGCATAATTAAATGCAATCTAACTCTGATAATAAAATATCATTGAAATAACAAGCGTATCATGATATAATTACTGCCCGAATTCAAATCGATATTAGACAGTAAATATTTTCATCAAAATAAAATGACAGATCCATATTGATAGTATTAAAATTATGCTTTCGTTTTGAACATATATACATTACCAGTTTTTAATGTTTTATCACCTAGCAAGGACGGGCAAAGCGTCTATTCGCAAACTATTTTCGGTTGTGAAACGTTATTATGTTCATACGAAGTAAAACATACGTGCCTAGAAAACATTGTGCTTTCGCGTACAAAAGAGATTGATGTCGGTAAGGTTTATCGAGTTGGAAGACATGACCTTGGTCTCCCATGGTTACTCATCGACCGATCGCCAGCATGCCCGCAGGTCTACAGTTCACCGATCCTCAAAGTCCGCGGCAGGCCAACGAACAATAGACATTGCTCGACGTTACGGAGAACAGAACAAGAAATTGCCGGAAAGAAAGTTTGCCGAGTATATGAATATATTTAAGTAATTTATTTTAATAATTTTTGATTAGACATATTATATAATAAAATTAGATAATGTACAACGAAATTTCTATTCTTCCGACGTAAGATATTTTTTGCAGATATCAATTAAAAGAATTGCAAATAAGTGATATAAGTATTTGAAAATTAAACATGTTGTATAATATGATTGGATTATATAAGATTTTTTTAGAATCGATTTTAAATAATTTGCGATATAATAAAATTTTATAAAAAAATGTCTTATGTATAATATATAAAAAAGTATCTTATATTATTCAATCAAATTATACAACATGTTTAATTTTAAAATACTTACTTTGCAATTCTTTTAATTGATATCTGCAAAAAATATCTTATGTCAGAAGAATACAAATTTCGTTGCGGAAATTGCAGAATTGGTGTTAACAAAGGTAGAGAGAGAAAAGTTTTGAAAACGTAATAATTAAACGTTAACTAGCACATTTCGTCAATGTTATAATTTCCTAATAAAGTTAATAATGGATTAATGTTTAATGTACGATGTAATCTTAATGTTTTATAATAACATTATATCAATATTATCATTTCTGCTCTTATTTCTACATTCCTACTCCCGTTACGTACAACATGTTATATTACATTTATATTATTGGCTAGGAAATATAATATTGATGTAATGTTATTGTGCTAGCTGGTGTTTATGGAAATAATAAATTAAATATTTATTTCTCTCTCTCTCTTATATAAAACAAAACTGTAACGAAAGAATTGGAGACTAAAACAAGTCTTTAATTTTCCTCCTCTTCGCGAAACCAAGTTGTTGCGAATTCAATTGAATCCGATCTGATTGGTTTATCACGAGAGAACGCGTATATTCCTGCGCATTTAAGGAGACCTCATGACTTGGACACGATATGAATCATAGTATCCTCAACATCCCGTTCACCAAACAACACCGCTCCAGTTGTGTTTTTTTGTACTTTGATACAACGCCGTGTAACACAAATACGCCGCCAGCCAGAAATACCGGTGCTCGCGGAAACACGCGCGTTGAAATCTCTCGAGTGTGATGAGTCACACCTGGACCGAACGATTTTTGCGGCCGCTCGGACGTCGCTTCCTTCGCGACCGAGCTGCTCGTGGTGCACGCAAGCGGCTCTGAAACGGCCGACGGACAAGCCGCGAGCAGCGGTGCGAGCTGTTGGATATGTTTGGAAGCACTTCATTATTTATTTAGAACCGCGTTACAAGTTTCAAAGCATGTTAGATCGCCGCGCAAAATCTGTCGTAGCATTTTCCGACTAGGTTTTAATGGGAATGCGAAGAAGATTTAATATATAAGCTAGAGATTCTCAAGTGAGAAATTGGACACCGTCTTTAGACGACTTCTGATTGGTCCGCTATATTTTTTCGTACTTGATATCCCATTCTATCTTATGCATAATCTATCTCGTTTTATCTTAAGCGGGGGTCCTGAAAAATATGGCAGAGCAAACGTATAACGTCCAATCTCTTGAAGACCTCCAATATAGGCGATTTACGCGCGTGTGCCGCTTACGGTCCGCTCTTGTCTGCTGGAGCTTAAAAAACACAACCGTTATACATTTGCTTAAACGCTATCGAATGTACACATTAATCTATTTGTTCGCGACAGTCGCAATGAGTCATAGATCCGTGACGTTGGCGACGGTGCGCCAATCCGGCTGCGTCTGCAATTTGCAAATTGCTATGTGCACCGCACGCGAAGTGCGCAAGTAATTGCATACGGTTGCGTCTTTTTTATGATTTAGCGATTTAAGTGCCAAGTGGAGACGATCCCGTAGTCGTGACTCACGACTCCTCTCTAATTCCCAATCCTTCGCTCGTCTCGTTCTTGCAACACGCCGAGGACGGCGTCGGCATCGATGATAGGAACGATGGCGCATCCCGCGAAATAAAAGTTCAATAGATTGCGAAATAAAAATTCACCATATTGTGATCATATATCCACCGGGAAGAGCCGCGACTGGCACGAATACATTACTGTTTTCGATCTATCTAGTCGAGCCTGTCGTGCCTTTCGTGTTTGCGCGCTATAAGTCTACTATGTCCATATGTTAATATTCCTGTAATGTCAAAATATTCAAGAGATATTTTAATGAACTTTTAAATATGTTTGGAGAGAGAGAGAGAGAGAGAAAGCCACATTATCAGCGTTGGCTTCTTCTTCTCAATTTTATTATTTACAAATTATATGTATAATAATTATGCGCTTGTGGGACGGCTTTTTAAAATTTACGATTTTATTTTTTAATTTACTTGTACTTGTGAAAGATTCTTTTTCAAATTTCGCATCTTAAGCTGCAGTTACGTGAAAATTAAGTACTTCGGACAAAAGAGATGGATACAGATTTAGAACAAGGGAACTAGAGACGCAAAGCGTTCTCCATTGAGACCGGCCATCTCGGGCGTTCTGTAACTTTCGTTCACCATCATGAAGTCGCGTGATCGCGGCGAAACGGATATTTCGCTCTCATTGCAAAACACACCGATCTCTGGCCCGCGTTCAATCTATAATTATAAGGTAGGACGAGTGAGACCAGTGGCGCAAATGCCTGCCAACGGCATTAAGTTGTGGCTTAATGGATACCCCCCCCTCCCC
>NW_017305474.1:832685-833500 GCF_001594115.1 Trachymyrmex septentrionalis
CTCCCCCACCTCTCCTCCGTCGTTTTCTGTGCCGCTATTCCGTTTCAAAGAAAGGGAAAAACATGCCTTGAAACTGAGATGTCTGAGAAAACAGTCGGCGTAAATGGAGCTAAAAAATTTCAAGCTCAGTGTCAGATAGCAAAGAAATATTTTCCATTAGTTTGAAATCGCTGCAACTGTTCATTCGTTTTCTCATAATTCCTGAAATGTTAACAAATCCGAAATAACAATGAATTTATCGTCGATTCTTACCAACAGGTAGCACATCTGAAACGCAGCAAAGGTCTCTTACGAAAATCGGCATGCCACTTCAGGCCAATGGCTCGCGGCGACCGTGGGAGATACGACGTTTTGTGGATAATCGTGAATTAATCGCCTTTACATTCCCGATGGCGTTGCGACCAGCCAGACCGACGCGCGGGCATTATTGCGTCGCACCTCGTTTCACTTTCCCTCGAAGAAAACGATAATGCCGAGCGCGCGCAATCGGACGGAGCGGCGTAGAAGGCGAAGGTAGGGAGGTCCGTAATCGCGAGGCAATGGCCTGTGACGAGTCCGAACTCTGCCGGTGATCGCCAGCGCAACCAGGTCCATCCGTTACGTGGTGGAACGAACGTATCCAACAAAAACCGGCACGGCCGGCGCGGACAGGATAAATTGTCTTTCATAAAGAAATCACTGAATTCGGCGATATTTCCAGAGAAGAAAAGAAAGATCTGACAATTTTGTTCAAACGTATAATCATCCGATGATATATGAAACGATGTTCTTTTCGATAAGCCTCTTCCTAACAAAAATTAAATATCGCCACCTTC
>NW_017305474.1:833600-844973 GCF_001594115.1 Trachymyrmex septentrionalis
CAACAGATATATGAAACGATGTTCTCTTTTCGATAAGCCTCTTCCTAACAAGAATTAAATATCGCCACCTTCTTAACTTTCGACTCAATTTCGATAATGAAATTCTGGAACAAATCTGTCATAAATCCATTTGAGATTAACAAAAGGATCCCGTACGTAATTATATGGAAAATTGAGAAAAGAATTAATCTTCACATATAATGTAATTTATAATGTATTGAACAAAAGATGTCATAGACGCGCGAAGCCTAAAAATGATCCATTATTAGGCTTTGTATCGATGACATCTTTTGTTCACTAAAAGTATAGTTTTCACATATGATACGATGTAGTATACAAAAGATATCGTAAACATAAAAAGCTCTAAAATTACCCATTGAATCTTATTTCTATGACACTTTTGTTTACTACCTTATAAATTATATTATGTTTGTGACATCTTGTGTTCACTATAATTATAATTTTCACATATAATATAGTGCATAATGTGTTAAATAAAAGATGCCACAGACATAAACTCAGTAATGGATAATTATTGAGGTATTGGTGTATAAAGTGAATAAGGTGTTCTATTTGATATAAAAACTATTTATTATTGAATCTTGTGTTTATAACACCTTTGCTTCTCTCTCGCCACATTATAAGCTATATTATATGTGAAAACTAACTTTCATCGGAATCCCATTTTCCGTATAATTAATGCAGAAATTTTTCGCTTTGAATTTTTGTTTCTCCACTACTTCTTTATCAGCCTGATATCTGATTATTAAATTGTCGATCAGTAAAAGCGGATATATTTCAATCGCACAAAGCCACGATCGACGGATGAATCCGTATACAAACGAGAGTGGAAACCCGCGACAATCGCGCGAAGTTAAACGTTGCGTAATTTTTATCGGCTGTGACGATGCGAAAAAGCGAGTTAATTGGATCGGTGCACTTCGCTAATCGATTCTATTATCACGCATGAGATAAAATTCCCGGTCGGCTGTTCTTTCCACCGAGAAAGCGGTTATTATAGAGCGTCGTCAAATTTATTATTCATTCACTTCGACCCACCGAGAGAAGAGTCGTGTTATAGTTATTCGCGAAGAACGCGGCGAAGCACGCAAGTATTATTACTCCTAATAATGTAATTAAGCATCCTACTTTTATCAAAGCCTACAAAACGTGAACAGTGAATTCGAATGAGCAACATTGTTACTCAAATATTTCATTCTTTGTCGAAACATCAATAACGCATTTGAAATTAGGAATAATTTTTTTATTTTAATATCAAAAAGAAAATTGATTTTTCATCATTGACTTTGGGATTTAATTTAAATAGGTATTAACTAATTTCACTTATACATACACTAGCATAAATAAACTATTATAAAACGTAAATATTTGTAGTTTAAAAAAAATATCTTACAAATACATAATTATTTTATACTTTATAAATAATAAAATTGAAAAAAGAAGCTAACACTGTTGATATGACTCTCTCTCTCTCTCTCTCTCTCTCTCTCTCTCTCTCTCTCTCTCTCTTCCTCTCTCTCTAAACATATTTAAAATTAATTAAAATAACTCTTTCTTTTTTTTTCAGTTGATAGTATTTTAATTTAAATGCGTGTATATAAACTAATAATTTCACTTACATGCACCTTTCACGAATTCTATTTAATCTTATCCGCTGTGTTTTTTTAACCGATAAGTCGAGTATCATTAATTTTCTTCGTTAAGCGTTTTCTTTTGTAAGATATACGAATAACTTTCTTTTTGTAAATATACGTTTATGATATACGTCGCATTAATATGTAAAACAAAATAAAATTAATATTTCGCAATTTATTTTCGCAATAGTTATTATTGCACGACATAATATCCTGTCACGCGCGTGCATGTGAGATTTACACAAATATAAATGCAATTCCGGTCCGTTACGTGTTTGACTGAAAACTGTTTCAGAAAAAAATCCTTAGAGATATATATTTAACCAATGTTTGATGGACCGTGATAAAGTCTCTTATATGTCTGTCTCGTATTATGCAATTTTACTAACAAGTGACAAAAATGTTGATTAAGTAGCAGTTCTTACAACACTTTCGTTAATAATAAAGCATGTCACATTTGCGGCTGAAGAAGTAAAACGGCGAACCGCAGTGACCAAGCGGATTGCAAGATGCAATCATCATTGCAGCGAATCGTGAAGCCGGTTTCCCCTAAATCGCTATTCCGTATGCACGAATTAAGACGCGGTTTGATGATACGCGCTAATTACGATAAAGTTACGGCTGTCAGGTGTGGAGTGTTCGGGAATACTTCGTCGGCGTAACTAACAACATAACAAAGAAAAGAATTCTAGAAACAACGATTATTATTGAAATATTTCATTCTTGAAATGTCGATATAAGGTTTTTAAAACCGCAGTGAGAAAATATCTGGTTGAAAATGGACGAACCAGAAAATTCTAATTATATTATTAGAATTGCAGTTATTTCCACACACACACACACACACACACACACACACACACAATTAAAATTTAATAGATTTAATCAGAAAATTCTGCTTCGTTCATTTTCAACCTGAATTCCAATTGATCCAATCAGATATTGTTCTTTCAGTGTGGAAATCATTTCTTATTTTAACATCAAAAAACTAATTTTCCATCATTGAACGTATTATGTGGCTCAATCTCATGCATCAACGATCTTCGATAATTACATAATTGTATTGATATATACTGAACGTTCTTTGCAGTATCGAGAATCTATGCGGTTACTGAATTCCTTCTCTGTTTCTAGATCACGTCATAACTGCGGTATAGATACAAGAGAATGCATTTAGTTACAGTTAGCGTTAATCAACGGTGAAGCAATTGACTGTAAAGCCTTGCATGAAATAGCGTTCGTTGAAATATCTCCGTTGTAATTACAATACGACTCACTGTTATCAACAACCATATACATGCACGTAATTTTAGCTATTAATTAACAGCGCTATAATATTTCTATTGGATTATATGATCGATATCGGATTACATAATACGAAATAAAATTTAAAAGAATAATTAGTCTACTGCGCAAATTTTTAATAATTTTTTGCTTCGTAAAAAAATATCATAGAATACGTTTTAAATGTTGACGCTCCCAATTAACGCTAATGTAATGAATAATCTTGGCGAGTTGTGTGGCTAAAGACGCTATAACGATTAAAACATTAATATGTAATTTTGCAACTGTACTGCTAGGTAATTATGTAAAAAAATGCGACAGATCGTGAACTGATATCTGATTAAAAGTATTACATGGCTTACGTGGCCTAAGATATAAAGCGCTAATTAGTTGAATCAGTCGGCCTGTCACGATATAATCGTGGTCATTATTAATTTACAAAAGACGCGTGACTCACCGAGAGTTAAATCGCTATGTTTGCCAACGAAATTCGCGCAGTTTGCACTTTCGTAAGTCTCCCAAGGCCGCTACCATTCTCTCCGAGCTGTTGGAAATTGTGTATACTCAATGAGATAAATTTTATCTTATCGAGTCACTTTGAGTAAATCGCCAACATCTGTTTGATAGCAGGAAAGTTTCGATGAACGAATAAAGGACGAAATCTCGAACGTGCAATCTAGATTGTAAGAAACTTCAACACTAAACAGAAAATTCGTGGAAAGAAACTGAACCTTTATTTCCTTTCTCGAACGTTTTCAGGTCGCCCTGCTTTCTGTTGCTTCACTCATGTTAATCGAATAGCAGAATAGATGACAGTGCCGATTTCGCAGTAAAGTAGGAAATTCCTAGCCTAGAACGCCTAGAACAACCTGGTTAAATAAACGGGTTAACAGCCATTGTGTTACGTCATTGCGAACGACAGACATGAAAATGAATTATACGATTTCGCGAACAAATTTTCATCCGTCGCGGTAGACTCGGTACTGCTGGTATCGAATATCAACCGAAGGAAGATATAGACACGTCATAATATTATTAGTTTGATCGCGGAGAAGCTCACGTTACTTGGCGAGACCGTGCGAGCAGAAACTCGGCTGGCATAATATTTAATTAAACTACGATTCACTTAATGAGACACTCAGACGCAATAACAGAATATTATAGGCAATGCCCGCCATGTAATTTGTGTGCATTGTCGGTGCGCTCATATACATTTTTCTCATCGCGCGACTTACTTTCCGCGCGTGCAGAATAATATTACTCAAGCGCGAAAGATAGCGAAAAAATCGGGTCAGTGGAGTCGCGGAAAAATCGAGAGAGACGAACGAAAGAGAGCCTGGTCTCTCTTCCGTTTATTCCGGTAAAAAAAAAATATATATATATATATGTATATCATAAGCGGTAAACCGCGACACACGAAGAATGAGGCCTATCGCATGTCAAACCGCAACGCGACACTCAGCGACTGTAGGCGGTGTAGGCGGTTTATAAACCGAAATACTAACTTTCTCGGGGAAAGAAAGGAAGGAAGCTACGTATTTTTTTGGAAAACGAAGTAATATAAGACTTCAGATGCACTATTTAAGTCTTAAAAATAATATTCTTAACACCGAAATACAATATTATTCATACTTTTCTTACATTAACACTTTTTTGGGCAAAAATTGATAATTAATTATAATTACATATAAAAAGAACGGTTTTATCCTGAAGTATTTAAACTATTAACTAAATATATATTATTATTATTAGGCGTTAGGAACTCGAAAGCTCATTGCCGCAAATACCAAATCCCGCCACTGTTCCCGTCCCTGAGCCAGATCCCTCCATTTGTGACCCTCGTACCCCATTTCGTTAAGGTCCATTCTAATATTATCTTCCCATCTACGTCTTGGTCTACCCAATGGTCTTTTCCCATCCGGTTTACCAATTAGTACTTTATATGCAATTCGATTCTCATCCATACGCGCCGCGTGACCTGCCCATCTTAATCGACGCGATTTTATGACATTAATAATATCCGGACTATTATATAATTGATGTAATTCTGCGTTGTGTAATTTTCTCCATTCGCCCATTTCCTCATGGCGTTTTGCCCCGATGATTTTTCGAAGTACTTTATTTTCGAAAGCCCTAAATCTTTTCTCGTCTTGTAATGTAAGTGACCACGCTTCGCTGCCATAAAGGACTACCGGTAAAATAATCGTTCTGTAAATTCTAATTTTTAAGCGCCTAGACAATATCCGCGAACCGAGTAGTTTCTTAACCGAATAGAAGCACGCATTCCCCAAATTAATTCTTCTCTTGAGCTCTTCTCTTATTTCATTAGTTTGGTTTAAAATCGATCCTAAATACTTAAAATTGCTAACCCGTTCAAAAATTTTATCACAGACGACCAGGTTTCCGTTATTATGAATATTCTGAATTCTATCAGTGACCATATATTTAGTTTTTTCAACGTTTATTTGCAGCCCCAGTTCTTTCGTTTTATCTAATAGAATTTTAGCGTTATTTATTAGTGTTTCTTTATTATCTCCCAACAAAGCAATATCGTCCGCATATGTTAATATTTGTGTTGTACCGTTCAACTGCAAACCATCATTACTCTTCTGCATTTCTTTAATAGCATATTCCAATACTAGATTAAACAGAAGAGGTGACAATGCATCCCCCTGCTTTAATCCGCTATGAATATTAAAAGTTTCCGACATTTGATTACCTATTCTTACTCTACCTCTGGTATCTTTTAAACAAACTTGGACTAAGTTAGCCAATTTTTTGGGTATCCCCCACCGAGTTAAAATTTCATACATTTTCTCCCGTTTTATCGAATCATACGCTTTTTTAAAATCAATGTAAAGTTGATGTACCGATTGGTCGAATTCCCATTTTTTCTCCAAGATTTGCCGAATAGTAAAGATTTGGTCCGCAGTCGATCTATTTCTCCTAAAGCCGCATTGATGATCTCCAATTATCTCATCTGCATATGGTACAAGCCTCATTAATAAAATATTCGACAGAATTTTATAGCATGTAGGTAAAAGTGAGATACCCCGGTAATTATTACAACTCATTTTGTCCCCCTTTTTGAAAATCGGGATTATAATTGAATCTTTCCATTGTTCCGGCAATGCTTCTTTATTCCATATTAAGATAATTAATTTCTGAATTTCTTCTATCAATCTACTTCCCCCCCATTTAATCAGTTCCGCCGGAATCAAGTCATTACCCGGTGCTTTGTGATTTTTTAATTTTTTAATCGCGCTTTCTACTTCTGAAATTGTCGGTTCGTTAATCCTAGGTTCAGCCGTGTGATACTCAAAATTCTCTATTTCCCGGTCGTTTTCAGATTCGACATTCAATAACCAACTAAATATATATTTGAAAATAATTTTATAAACTATCAAAATAATGTAGGATGTTACTAGACTGCTCATGCTAGTTGCTGTCAAAATTTTTTGCAGCATTTTTTTGCATTACGTTCGAATTTTCTACATAATTATTTTGATAGTTCAACAAAATTATTTTTTCAAATTTGTATCTAATTAAATTTTAGATACTTCAGCAAAATCATTCTTTCCGTATAATTATGAAAATGACAACTCTATATCCTATTAAAGTATAAAATGTAAATCTCCGCCTTATGCCGATGGATAGAGAAAGATTTAAAGATTTTTACGAACAATTTAGAATCTCATAGTATCAATCACACAGATTGCGCAATCATCTAAAATTTCTCGCTTCAGGTCCAAATAATCTATTGCTGTAGTCGAATAAGAATTGTCTTTACACTTTTTTATATCTACTTTAAATGTTAAAAAATAACTAATTTAAAGTTAAATTTAAATAACAAAAACTGTACTAAACTCAAAACGTACATAGCAAAAAATTCATCCACAGTACTATTCCAAAATTAAGATAAGAGATAAGATTCACTGAAAACAGAGAGTGAAAAAATAAGATACGGTTCTAGAGAGGTTCTTGTTCTTCAATTATTCGAGGTATGTTTAATGCACCTCTCTAATATATTCAGTATTAAGTAACTCCAAATATATATATATATATATATATAAATCGCATCAAAACGACTCATCGGCCGGGATAATTATTACGGCTGGTATTCATAGTCGGATCTTATATTTAAGACTGTCTTAAGTATAGTCTTAAGATCACAAGCCAAATAGAGCAGTATTAGCATCTTAAAACACTACTTAATACAATCTTGAAATAAGAACCGACTATAAGTATCAGCCTACACCTCTCAACGATAGCTTTGCCATCCGTAATTGAAAGACAGCGAAACGAAGATGAGACAACAGCGATGTAACCAGCTATTGTGGGTACGCGTGCACGCGTGGGCGGGAACTTATTCTCTTCCTCGGCGGAGACACATCGCGAGAGATGCAATTAGGCGAACAATGAGAGTACAGCTCGCAGCTCCCGACCGTAATAGCACTGGGGATTTTCTAATCTACCGATCTCATTCATCATCCGTTTCTTGCACCTTGCGACACAACGGGGCTTCCAGCGTCGCGACACTAACTCCTTTCCATTCGTGTGTCTCGCGATCGCTCACAACATCCCGCCCTTTTCGTGTCCTGCCTCGACAGACAAAGGAGATAGTAACAATCGCGCAAGCTCGAATGTTTAACGGTACAAAGACAAAGTTTGCCTATGCGGCAATCATGATGTTCCGTATTGGCCAAGAAAAACAAGTCTGTGAAGGCGAGAGAGGATAACAATCTTTTTAAACTTTAATCATCACCTAACGGTACTCAAGTGTTAACCTTTGATTACGGACTGGGTGATAGCATATTGCTGGGTATCTACTTCCGAAGTGATAGTCATTTGCATTAAAGCCGTGGCTGCTCAAGTTGTTTAACGAGTTAATCCTACCTTATCTTATTTTAGAAAAAGCGAGAGGAAGCAGGAAGCTATGGATTATCGCTACTGTACAGCTGAATGAGAAGCTATATCTCGGGATTTCAACTTTCTACGATTCAGGGAACAATCACACGGCAATTACTGGTTATTTGAAATCATTTCCTTGGCCGAGTACTCGGCAAAGACGTTAAATGCATTTATTAGAAACTGTACTGACACATTAGAAACGATCGCGACATCTCGATGCGGTGCTACCTGTAATCAGATGATTGTTAATCGGATATTATACGACAGATACGACCTTTGAGTAAAATTCATAAAAAATCATCCCTTGCGGAGATTATGATGATAAGAATCTCTCATTAACTTCAGAGCTGATGATGGAGAGATCTATTTATTTATAAATTTCCCTTACAGAAATTTAATACTGGAAGGTAATGATTAATTACTTATATTGAATATTAAAAACTGTTTCTCAATGTTTTTAACCCTAATAAGTCATTGTTATTTTTGGTTATTTGCCCGGTCACATCAGGGTTTGTGAAATCTTGCAACTTTGTCACGCTATATTTCTGGACTGAATAGGTATTTTTTAGCTTAAAACGTGTGAAATTTATACTTCGAAATTAGACGAAGACATATAAATATGAATCAAATAAATAATATTTTATTTTTAATTAATTACAATACTTCAAAGAAATGTTATTGGAAAAATTCGCAAAAAATGACCACTTTGGAAAAAAAATTCTAAATTGTTTCAATTTAATCCGGATCTTTAAATTATATTATAAAAAAATTAAAGAAATGCAAAAAAATCGTACAGGGTACGTTAAATAAATGACATAGTAGGATTAATACCCAAAATAAATCATTTTTGGTATTAAATTGGACTTTTTACAAAATCCCTTTGATACAAAGGCTCTTTGAAAAATGTTAATCAATTCACTTTTCTTTTTGTCACATCTGCCAAAATTTGGAGAATTCTTATTAATATTAATTTTTTTAAATACAAATTATGTTGTTTTGGTTCCCTGAAATTAATTAGTGCTTTTTAATTAACATAAATTTAATAAAATTTAACAATAGTTATTAGAGGTGGCTCAGTAACATAAAATATAAATGGGAAGGAATATACAGCCACATACGCAAGAAGTTTTTTGCCAAAGTCATTTCAAATTAAAAATGTAAACGTTTCGGCCAAAAGTCTTGGCCATTATCTATACAATAAACGAATGTGAGATGTTAAATAATAGAACGAATAATAGAATTAAGATGTCGAAGTAAAGTTGATATCCGGAAATTATTCTGATTTTCCGATCTTTTTGACATATGAGATTAAATCTTATTTCTTGATCGCTGTATATTAACCACCGGATTGCCAAGTTTCATATTACCAACAACGATCGATTACACTGTTACAATGCGATGTTATTTGATGAAGAATATTCACGAAGACGGAAGAATTTTATGTTAATATAAATATTTTGTAAAAAAGTTCGTGTATTTAGACGAACTTTCTTAATTGACGTTCTATTATTTAACATCTCGCATTCGTTTATTGTACTGATGATGGCCAAGACTTGGCCGAAATGTTTACATTTTTAATTTGAAATATATGACTTTGGCAAAAAACTTCTTGCGTGTGTAGCTGTATGCTCCTTCCCATTTATGTTTCAAGTTAAATGAGTTTTACGGATTCAGCATCAATAATTATGCTACAAATTTGGACTCTAAAGGGTTATTTCTCAAACGCATCACATTGAAATAATGAAGCTTTTTATAACGTTTTCCATTGAAAAAAACTGTGCGACATTGTGAAAATCGGTTTACATATGTTCTCTCAGTACTAAAGAATTTAATACCTTCAAAATTATGTAATCATGATAACAAAGAATATGTAATTAAAAGAGTTAAGTTATTTATTAATACTGAAAATACGTAAATTAATTTACATTCAATTGCACTCAGTATGCACTAGTCATCAGTGTTGCACTAGTTTCCCCAGCGAAAAACTATATTTTTCTCTAACATCTAATTTTTTCTCACGCCTTCTAAATATAGAATTTTATTTAAAACGTTATTTATATGTATTCAAAGAATTAGAATGAGAAAAAGGTGGAATAACCGTTTTCCGAGTTGGCCTCTCGTTTTGTTAATATTAACGAAGAACGACGCAATTTATTCCGCCTTTCTAATCCTACTTTAAAGAAAAAAAAGAGACGCGAAGCAAGATAAGTATAACAATTCCCCTCTATTGTTGTCGACACAAATAAAACGTGGAAAAAGCAGTCTCGGCGAGCGCAACCGTACGAAACAATCGCAACACAGCTGACGACTCTGTAAACGCGACCATTGTACGGTCACGCGGCTAAATAAGAGCGCAGGGGAGAGTAAAGAGGGTAGAACGTTTCTCGAGGGGTTTCGGTCTAACGGTCTACTTTTTTCGAGGCTTTCCGGTCCGCTTCGTGTCGGTCCCGCTTGTCGTCCTCCGAGCGCTAACTTCTTCGCTCGCGCTTCTAATTAGCCCTGCGTGGCTGCGGACTATTATTGCGTACCGATACGGACCAGGCAGTGTTTGCTTCACGGCCTGGAACCTGGCCTGAAGAACGAACTGGGTCAGGGTGCCTCGGGAATGAAACTTGATAACGGTTCCTCAATCTCGCAGAATTCAATGCATTTCTCCTGTGCGATTTACTTTTTCGAAAGTTAAACTCATACGCGAATAAATAACAGCTTTGCAAATATGTTACACAAAAATGAAGAAACTGAGAAGAAGTTAATACCACGGAAGAAAATGGGACCAGAATTACAAATCTCGTTGTAAATGTCCTATCACTTACAGTTAATTATCGTTGAGCCGCGAGGAAAGAGGAAGAGAAAGAATAAGAAAGATGGAGGGATATCGTTTTCCGACACAAAGAGAAATTTTCAAACTTCGTGACCGAACGAATTTCCTTTTCGTAGGCGCTCATGCGAGGCACGAAAGGCTCCGCCGGAAGTATAACAATTAGATAACTGCTCGAGAGTGTTAGATCGCCCGAGGGAGGATTATAAAGAAAAGATGACTTTTCTTCGTCGGAAAAAAAATCACGATGGAAAAAGTCACGTTTCCCTCCTTGGGACGATTATCTCCATTATCTCGCCAGGCCCATAGTCTCGCGATGCTCGCATGCGCTCCTCCTCTTTGCTGAGACGCGAGAAACGTCGTTTAACTCGTTATGGCATACCTGGGAAAGCTCCAGGATACGTACGCGAGCAGGGTAGACCAAACGTGACTTCATTTACATCACATTCCGTTTCTCTCTCCGCTCGAAACCACCGGTCGGAACTATTGTGTGCTCTTTCGTTGCATAACAAATTCTGCCACCGTTCATTGGAAACAATGGATTACATATGGAATTATCTCGTTCTGTATTTATATTGTCCCTCCGTAACTTTATTTCTTCTTTATTTTTGCTGCTCAGAATTAGACGTAAAAGTATAAATTGTTTTGCGCGCATTTTATAGAATACCTCACGAATTTCAAAGATAAAACAAAACTAAAGGCATA
>NW_017305474.1:845287-873185 GCF_001594115.1 Trachymyrmex septentrionalis
ATTCAAAAATTCTTCTCATATTCATTAAGAAATTAAAGAATCAAAACGTTCAAAACAGAACACTTTAGACAAAAATTGTATATAATGAATTGTTATTCTGAAATACAATGGCTGTCAAAAATTTCCTAACAGACGATTTTACGATAATTTTCGTTACTCTATTTTTCAATTTACATTATTATTTAATATAAGAATTTAAAAACATGATATTTTAAACAGTATTAAGTGAAGTAGACCAAGAAATGTTTAACAATGATAAATAACAATATTTTTAATATACTGATTGTAAGAAAAATGTACCAACAAAAGAGCCCAACAAGAACGACAAGAATTTGAATGAGATTGAATAGAATTTCTGATTACAATTTGTTTGTTTTTACCAGAATAAATACCATTCTTGGATCCTTTTGTTGGTTTAATCAGAACATCTTTCTCAATGTATTAGACTATATTAAGAACTTATACACTAGATCTCTATTTGTAAAGATTCTTTATCCAATTGCGAGCAATGTAATGAAATTACTCATTAACATCGAAAACATTTAGCAACCATTATACCTCATCGAAGCGATGCTAATCCTCGATCTTATTCTCTCGCTCCCGAATTGAAGCACGAGACACCAATGTCGACCGTGACAGCCTAATTAAGCGTGCTTAATTAGTACGCCTGCACCTCGAGGTTAATGGGTGAACTCGATTTTTATACCGCGGGCGAACCGTGAATTCCCAGGTCGACGTCTCAGAGATGCGGCGTGCGAAACTGCGGCTTTCTCAAAGCGCGAAGAAGCGCAGCCTCTCTGCCGAGCGCAGGCGTGTGCGATGCACGCCTGCTTGTATATACAACACCTGCTTTTTATCGCTGGCGAGAATCGGAACTGCCGAGCGGTCCGCTTTCAGACGACCAATTATACAACCACGAGCACCACCGTAGTAGAATGCCGTAGTGGAATGGCTTTCGTTACGACTCGCGATCGCGACCCATTTCTTTTCTCGCAAAAGCACGCGCGTAAAGATGAAAGTGTAATTTTGACGAAAGCGTTTTTTTGACTCCGAGCACGGGGGTGCTCTTGGAGATTTTCTCGGTGATAGATGACGACCGCAAATAATCTACGGTCTGTCCGTGTGTTAATTAACACGATCGTAAATCAGATGGTAGGAAAGCGGCGTGATATACGGCTCTCTAAGTTTCCCTTTGAATAAATACGATTTCAAGCAAATTTAACAAAACAAACTGATTTTTTTCAGTTTTAAATTAATACATTTAATGAGAAATTATTAAATATTTCAGTTCAAGTTCTTATTAAGTATATATACGATTATAATTATATGTATATATATTATTTGTATAATTGTATATTTATGTTAACAATAATTATACGAAATTAAAATAAAACAGTAATATTACCTAATGAAAGTCAAGTACGTGTGTATAAACTAATTCGATTAAACGATTGTTTAATAACAATGCAATTATAGCATCTATTATTTACACGTTTTTTAAGATGTAAAAGTAAAAACTTGTACTAGAATAATTATATGATTTTCAGAAAGTGTTACTAATTAAATCATCCGCACATTTATCAGCGAAAATGAAAACAAACTTGGAACAATCTATTCGACAATTCTACACAAAAATTGATATTTCACGTGCGATTCATTAATTATATACGCTCATAATTTACCGTTTGGCGTAACTGATAGCGAATGACGATGAGTGGAGTGGCTGGAAGTCGATCGGTCGAGGAAACGATACATACGTCTTGTCGGTAATTCGCGATGCTTTCAACCGATTCGAGTTGTATAAGGGACTGCGATTATTCCATATACAAGCGTGGCGAATTTAATTAAAGACGAAACCGGAAACATTAGGTGGTCCCGCCACTGGTATTCGGTCTGGAACGTGCTATCGCCTTCACGCTTAATATTTTACACACGCAATGCGTTCAAATGGTACAAACACGAATAAACATGCTCATACATAGACCAAGCGTCATAGATAACAGCGTGACGTCAAGCAGGTGCACCGTGCAGGCGCACATTAAATTTGCGCGATGACGTAATTGAGTCTTACTCATCGCTATCGAATAAATATTCACAAATATGCCGAGGAGAAGTAGAAAGAAAAAAAGTTGTAAATGTTGTTTGAACAGTGAGAAATTAGAAGTGAGAAATTAGAGAATTTTCCGGCGATTTTCTCACTTTACATACCATCGAGAGAACGGTTTGTTCGAAAAGATCTGTCCCCACAGAAAAGAACAATTATATCCGGAAGTAAAAAGGGAATCACGTACTGTCATTTGAAAGAAGGTAGTTATCTTCTTGACTGTTTTCTCGCGAGAATATCATTGTGAGCATTGCGACTATTCCTTCATTTTTTCCCTTTTCTTTGACGGTCATATCATACACAATAATCTATATTCTTACTTTATTATTCAACTACTTTTTAACATTTAAGTATTGTTAAAATTGACGTTTTCACTGATTGCTGCTTGTGTCTTATTATTGTACTATTTCTCGATGTACTATAAAAAGTATAATATATATTTATAAATATAAAAAATGTAAAGTGTATTCCGGTAGCCATTCTAAGCCGCAAGAAAATAAATAAAAATAAATAAATATCTCAATGTATCGTATTATGTATATGTCGTTCTTTTAATTTTAATTTATATTACTGCATTATATTGCTCGTTATTTCTTACGTTCTTTTATTATCATATCATCTTTTGATGCATTTTATATTTCCGTACGTTCTACTACATATGTATTATATATATATATATATTTATATATATATATATATGTGTATATATATATTGTATCCTGTACCTTTATTTTAATATTTAACTATTAATATTAACTATTATTAATTATTATTAATTATTATTTTAATATTTAACTCCAAAAATAAGACTACATTTCATTTGCAATGCTCTTGAAATCATTTCATTTGTACACCAAAAAAAATTTCTAATTAAAGATGAACGAATCAAAAGATTGTAATCATCAATAAAAAAATCGCGTTATCTGAATTAGAATTATAATACATTTAACCAAAAAATTCTGATTCGTCTATTTTCAAGCAGAATTCCAATTAATGTAATCAGACTCTTTTTTCGATATATTGTTTATCGAATGTTAAACAAGGACAAATAATGCTCGCGAACATTACGAGCGTGAAGTGGAAGGTACTCTAGATTAAAGGCTCGTGCCTTCGCTTGTTGCTTGTCTCATCGTATCTCGGTGTGTAGCTGTGCTTTCTGTAACGAGTAATTGTCTAGATCCGATTTAAAGGGCACGAGTAGGCGCAGGCCTTCCGGAGGTCAAAAATAAGGCGACAGGCAGAATACGGAAAGATAGGGGAATATGGGTAGGCAGACGCAGGCAGAGCGTAGTGCCGGGCATTGTCTTTGAAGCCGTTGGTTGTTGCTTAAGTGGCTTGTTTCCACGCTTTCGTGGCTCTCCGTGGTCGTCAACAGGACTAGTGTTGTCCGTGTATGAAACAGCGGGTGCTGCGCCGTGAACCCCGTCCCCGGATGCTTATTATTATTAAGATGCGATTACACCAAGTCTTGAATTAAATAACACCGGAATAGAGCGAGTGCGAAATATAGCCACAAAGGACAAGCAGGAAAGTTCAATTAGGTAAACAGCGAGCAACCGAGTTGTCGTAATCTACGATAATTCTGTCGAAATCTATGAGAAGCGTGACGACGGAAAGAATAAAAACGCTCGTGAAGCGATAGAAATAAAACGTTGCAGATTCAATGCTTTTTGTTTGAATAAACAAACTGCCGCTGCACGGAAAGAATGATTTTGATAATGTATCTAAAAATTTAGCTAGATACAAATCTGATAATAATTTTGTTGGATCATCAAAATAATTATGTAAGAAATTATCATCAAAATAATTATGTAAGAAACAAGCATGACGAGCAATGCTGCAAAATAAATGTTAATATTCTAACAATCAGCTTGAACGTCTTATATAACAATTTTTTGATGATTCGAACAAAATTATTTTCACTATGTTTAATTCAATTTTTGGATACTTCAGCAAAACTATTCTTTTCATGCGAGAATTCAGCGGGGCATGTCGTGTACTCTCGTCGAAAATCGTTAAGAAAGAGTTTATTGCCCAGTGGTCCAGGTAAAACACCAAAAATCATAACAAGATTAAGATGGCATCAAGTTAAAGTCATTTAGAAAAAATTATAATAATTCGATATATTTTGATGATTTTAACTTGAGAAATATAATTAAAAAAAATTATTGTCATGTCAAAAATTTATTTATTTATTATGTTCATGGAGGTGGATTTTCGATCGCGCCTATGAATCATCTCAAAGAAGAAAAAAGAGCACGCTTGAAATCAGACTTGTGTATCTAATGATCTGATTTGGAACAAAATCCTCAGTGACTTTCGTTCGCTGCTGTTTTTTTTCTTTTTCTTCCTTCGTGATTTGCGGAGGAGAAAATGGTCATTGCAAGAGAGCATAAGCGATAATAATACTCAATGGAATGAACAGCTTGATGTTTGAAACGGACGCGAGTAACCCTAACTGTCTCGCTTGGCCGTCTCGATGGCTCATGAGTTTCATCGTGTCCCTCGAAAAGGCATAAAAGAAAGAGGAAACGAAACATTTAAGGTAATCACATGCAAACAGCCGTAAAATAAAGGCAATTATAAATGAAAGAAATTTATTCCAATGAGTGATAGCACATTAAGAAAAACAGTAAGAGTGTGTTACGATAAACACGTTGACAAAAATGTTCCAAACTTTGCAGCTTCTAAGCAATTAATTTAATTAATTAATTTAAATTTTAAGCCAGATCATTTATTAACATATATTGTTTATTTATCTAACAACTTGTGCATCCTGTATAAATAAGATTTTTACTTTAATATTTTTTATTAATATTTTTGTCATTTATGTGTTTGTATTTAATTAAAAGAATAAAATGATACCTTTTTACATCTGCATTTAGTTCTAAAGTAAATTATTTTCCTTTTTATAAAATTCATTTCTATTTACAAAATATTTCTTAATATTAACAATTAATACGGGAGTCTTTTCTATCCTCTAACTTCCGAAATTGGCTTAATTTCGTCATTTATCTTATTACGTATTTGTCCCTCATTCCTCGAATATACGGGACGAGGTGCAGCATGCATTTTCGATCTTTCCGACACGAGTTCCGCGTTATTTGTCTTATGTAATCGGCGCTCTGCATGCTCGCGTACATCACGGCAACAAATTTTCCGCAGCCGGCCGGCAGCATAATGTTGGAAAGCGACCGTGCCTGTTAAACATGAAGGTGAAAATTTCCGGCCAGTTAACGTTAGAACCGACTTTAGTTTTACGATTGTTCGACGTCCGCTTCTCGGACCTTCGGCTGCGCCATTGTTAAGAAAGTAAATGCCGAGAAAAACCTTCGTTCGATTATCTGTGGATCTGCATTTACATCAGCGACACGAGTGACTAGTAATTTACGATAATGCAGTCGGTAATTTTCATCACGTTCAATGACGCGTTAAATGACATGGTCCCTGCTTGCGATCAATTGATAGCGAGATGTATTTAACTGTACAGAATGACACGTGAGATATTCTTGTGGTTAAAAACTAATCTGCAATGTACTATTTGCTTCCTATTTCTTGCTTCCTATCTTTTATCTCTCCCTCTTTGTAACTGATTTGTCGATAATTATCTTGATACTACTTTTGAGGCTTCCACGGGAATTTTTTATACAAAAGCTAAGCGTTTCGCGAGTTATCTTCAAATCCATTATTAGAATGCCAACCTTTTAAGAGTGTTGCAGTTTATTTCATCAGGGCAAGGAACAGCATGATAAGTATCAACTACTCCATCCCTGATGAAATAAACTGCAATAGACACGTCACGAAGATGATCCGCGAAACCCTATATCTACGACCATATTTTTTTAAAGAAAATAAAGGACGAATCTAAAAATTTTAGAACTTTGTTCTTACATGTTTTCAAACCAGTTTGTAATTGTCAAGAATCTGTGCATTATAAAATTTTATTGCATAGTATAATCAAATTGAGATAAGGCGCATTTTTTTATAGTTTGAAAACTGATTTGACTGTATTCAAACTTGACTGTTGAACAAACCCTTGATCTGAAATAATAAAAAATGAAAACAACTCTAGTTTGAATAAATTTGATTTAAAAAATTAAGAAATATAATATAACAAAAATAAATTGTATTTATATGCATGAAATTGTAAAATATTTTTAAGATTTGCTTATTAACATAATGTTATAGATGTAGAAAAGCTAGTTAGAAAAGAATTTCTCGTAATGTCAAAATAAAGGACAGTAAAAGGAAAATATTGGAAAGTAAAGGACAAAATTAAATTTTAAAGAAACAAATAAATCTAAAGGTCAGCTATCTGAAATAAAGGATTATTCTTTACAATGAATAAAGGAATATATGATCATACCCATAGTTTCTGTATAAAATCATGTATCTTATATCTAGTCACATGTATCTTGTCTCTTCCGAAGTTCGTTCACTTTATCTTGGGCGACAGAAAAAACGAAGAAACAAGATAAGAGACAAGAGAAAAAAAAAACAAGAAGTCGGAATCAAAGAGTTGTAAATTAAAAGATTTCCAAAAAAAAAAAACAACCGAATTTAAGTAGATAGGAATATTAAAAATTATTTACGAAAATATTTTATTTTCATACAATTAACGATTTTATCGATTAGATAAACGATAACCTCGGTAATGTAAACGAACTAATGGTATCCCTAATCGTCGTGACAGGCAGATTCTCGAAGAGCTAATGTTTACGTGGTCAGTGAGTCATTTCAGGTTTCCTCGTCGATTTCGTCATAAAACTAACAGCAATGTAATAAGATATAAAATCGAAGGAGGATTAACGTTCGCGAAAGTGGAGCACGAGCTGGTTGCAAGTTGCAACGTGCCTACTGCTGCGCCGTTGCACACATGTGTGCAACGAACACATTGCATTATATATATGCGAAACAGAACCAGGCTTGGCGCAGTTTTCTATTAAAAATATTATTCTCCTCTCCCCCTCTCCCACCCCCCCCTCCATGTCTTTCTCATACAAAGTGTAATCTCGCAGGCGTGTCGAAAGTAAAATTCACCTCATTAAATCGGAAACTTGGTGCACTCTGCTTTTAATTAATTTTTATCTAATAAACGCCGAGCAAAAAATTACATAAGCGTTATCTCTTAACTGCTGGCGCGGACGATAAATTATTCTCGTATAGTTATGTATTTCGCACTTAAGAGAGAAAACGCTCGAATTATATTTTCATAAATCTCTCTTTGCTGAGCAACTTGTGCATCTCGTACAAATAAGCAACTTTCACCTCAGTAGTTTTTTATTAATATTTTAATAATATTTTCATCATTTGTTCTGTTTGTATTGAATTAAAGAAATAACGAGCATTCTCTAAGTCTGTAATCAGTTCTAAGGTAAATTATTCTTCCGAAGCCTGCAATTATGAAACGAACGCGCCCAGGCAAACGGATTTTTTATTCTTAATCAAAAAAATTCAATTGAACTCTCGAGATCTAAACAAAACATAAAATTCACCACAGTAAGTACGAGTAAAAGAACTCCGCGTTACTTCGTTCACTAAAATTCAAACATATACTCTGTGTTCAATTTCTCCTTACATCAATCACGAGACGATTGGACGTTTCGCCTCGAGCCATCCTCAATGAATTTTTTTTTTTAACAATATGTACTCACTTCTAATTTGGCGGAGTATTCCTCAGCTAAGGTTTCAGCCTGCTTCGTTAACTCCTGATTCCTTTCGAGCAGAGCCTTGCCGAGTTCAGCGGCCAGGACGAGATCTCTCTCGCGTTGCTTCAGCAACTCGGCTGGATCCTGCACGACGTCCTCGTGATCCAACGAGTGCCTTCTCGCCTGAAGATCCGATATCATATCTTCGAGAGCGTACGGCTCCGTCTGACTGTCTTTCTTCGGTAGCATCGCGAGTTATCGGTGTACCTTCCACGACACAACACGGCGTAACGTCACTTCTGTTTCCGTCACCGAAACGAACTCGCGGTTCTCGACCGATATACGAAGGAGGAGGAAACCGCGTCAAGTGTACACTTCGGCAACAACAACACGTCAAACGTATTCGGACACGGTGATAAGTGACGTCACGATCGACTTTCCCTCGTGGACATCGCGTGGTTGTGCGTGGGTAGCGTCAAATTATCGAACGCCATTGATTAGCTGAAATCAATTAATTTCGGATTTTTCTCTTATTACGTTTGACACTCAAAAACGCCAAGCAAACGGTATGATATTACATAGCCGTTCGAATGTATGGCGTTCAAAAATTAAACGAACTAAACTCGACAAACTGGTTTAACCGAGCCGAGGAGTTGAGTTCAATTTTGTGTAGAACATGTTTTTAATGTTTTTATATTAATATAGTATTTAGCAAAAAAAAATTGAAGGCTATTTCAGCTGCTAAGATAAAATTATAATAATTATAAATGAATAATTAATGAAGCTTAATGTATGTTTACAACATATAATTATAATGTATATTTTTACTTTTGTTTATATATATATATATACATAAAATATATTTATTACTCATGTATACGCTGAGAGAAATCTTTGATACTTATAATTGCATGATAAAAATTGTAATTAGAAATTCCATTTTTAGTTATTATTTTTATAATGTATAGTAATATATACAATTATAAATAATTATATAATTCTAAAAAATATGTAATGGACATTGAAATAAATTCATTTTGATTCACATCGATTATAAATTATACATAATTAAATTATGATAATTGAAATCATCATTTTCTCTCAATGTAATTTTCTGTTCTCAATTTATTATATTGTTGCGAATTTTATTATTTCTTATTACTTTTTATTAGATATAGATTTAATTGAAGTATCGTATGATGAGGAAACAATCTATCAGGTGTGACACGTTATCATGTTAATAATAAAAAAGACATAGAAATACAATACATATATCTATAATTAATTTGAAAAAATAGAATATCATTTCTCCGCGCTGAAGTATACAAATCTCCATAAAAAGCTATTTATCCAACCAAATAAATCTTATCCATTCACATAGTTTACAAATATTTCTTTATCTATAAAGATTAATAACGTCCTTTCTTTTCATGTAATTATATTTCAAATCCTAGAATTCTGTAATAAATCATCAACTATATTTATTTGCTAGCTTTTGATTTCAGATAAAACAATCTTTTTTTTTAATAAGCTTTTATCATTGAAAAACATGAGGAAATATGCGTGAACAAATACTGTGTGATTTATATACTTTTTTTATTTTCTAACATTATCTATTAAGGCATACAATATACCCATCAAAAGAAAAAAATAAATAAATTTGTAAATATATATATATATGTATATGGTAATATATTATAAATAGCATAAATATATTTTCAAATTTTATAAACGTGTTCCTAGATAAAATAAAAACAAATGTTCTCTTATATGAATATTAAATAATAAACACTTTATTGTCAAAATAATAGATACATATAATAGTATCAAATAATATCTATTTAAAAGTTTCGGATGAGTATTATTTTGTTTACGACGCTCAAAGTTTTGTCCATCATACATGGCTGAGTATAATTTGATACTCAGTCATTTCAAATCTATATTTGTATCAATTATTTCAACGATGAATCATTTACGATCTAGCGTTCGTATATCGAGAGAAAATTTTTTTTTACATTTATAACCAATTATGGTTATTATTGTTATATAACGTTATATGGCTATCTTAAAAAATTACTGTAAATCATAATAAAATTATAGTAAACTATTTTTATTGTAATAATAAATATCATTATAATGAAAATAATATTCGAAATTATTCTAATGAATACAAAATTATTTTCGATTGTCAACTATATATATACATTTGTTGATAGAACTGTACGTATATGTAATTATTATTATTAACATTAAAGCAATAATAATCATAGTTATGATGTACTTATAGTTTCAAATGCTAAAAAATTTGTCTCTCAGTTTATGAACATATTTTTCTTCTTTCTTATTCAGAAATACGTTCATGAAATTTTAAAACAAACCCTTAATTTATATCTTGATTACTAACAATAAGATGAATTTATACGTGTTTAATAATAATTAATCAATTCTTATTATTAAATTAATTAATGACACAAATAAACTATTAATTATACATTTATAATTTTTTTCTTTCAAGATTCTGCGTTGTAGGAAAAGACCTTGAAGAGCATCGTCTCGAGGAGATTTACAACCCGTTTCGCTCGAGGACCGCGCGCGACCCAAAAGCAGTCGGGCCTTGAAGTCTCGCAGCATACCAACATGCGAGGAGCACGCAATCGCAAGAATCACCTGGATGACGCATAATTCACTTACCTCTCTCTGCAATCGTCGTCGGCCTGTCCCGCGAGTTCCCTTCCTCAAGAATCGTGTCAGCGCTCGGTTACCGGAAGCGATCGGTCGCCCTGACATTGCGCTCGATGCACTCGTAATCGCACAAATATAGATGGGCTGAATCCTCCACTATTGCAATTAACAGCATCCTTATTGTATAAGACAACGACGGCGATGTTCTCATTACGCGAGTGCAACGTACCGCTGTTCTTCTCCCCGGGGATATCGATCGCGGAAGTTCGCCGCGCTATCGATCGACCGGCTATCAACCTGGACGGTTTCTTACGTCTCCACCGCTGCCTCGCTGCTACCGTAGCTCGATGTCGTACACTGCTCCAGAAGGAGACGTTTATTCAGCTCGAGACTCGTCGCGAAATCGTCTCCCGCGATTTCTCGATCTTTCCTTGTTCAGAGCAAGGCTACGCGAATGGAAAGTCCGTCGAATTGCGACACACACCACTCCGTTCATTCGTCCACAACTCGCTCGAGCATATCCGGTTACGAATTCACTTGCGCGGGTATAATCGCAAGAATGATCGATGATTTCCAGTGAGCACCGCACCATCGGATCGGGAATGACTCGCGTGAATTACGACGCAACGATGCTCCGCGGTAATCTCCAATTATCCGCAATGAATAACGTTCGTTTTAGCTTTGTAGAAAGATCGTAAGTAAGATCGATTCTCGGATAACCGCACTGTTTATTTCAGAGCAGCAACGAAACAGAAATCTTCTATGTTGGAGCAAATAACGAGAGTCTCTCGGCGTGCGTCTGATTTGCGATAGGACCATCTCGCAATGGGCATCCAGCCGCTTCTGCAAGAAAGATCAAGAAACTCGGTTTTAATCTCTCGCCTTTGTTGTCTCTGTAAATTGTTTCCACGTATTTATCTAGATGACACATCCTATAAGTAGATGTAATAGACATTAGATTGCGTATTTCTTGATCTTATCATTTGTACTCCGTTAAAAAAAATTGAATCGTATCAGCATTTTTCTTCGACTTTAGATGAGAAATTTTGTAACGATTCTGCGAGAGAGAAAGATAGATATACTATCTCATATTAGCTTATTTACTGTCTCATTCTACATTTTATTAAGATTATAGAATGAAACAGTATAAGTTAGAGTGTGATAGTATATACATAAATAGAGAGAAAATATTTTTCTCTGGTGGGACAAAATCGCTGGCCAGATGTTAACTATGTTATAGAATATTTATTCAGCTCTATCAACATCTCTTTTCAATTCGATACTCTAGAAAGAAAGAGAGAAAGAAAGAGGGAGAGTGATATGATTCAAGTTACTTTACTCTTTCTAAACCGATAATGATATAAACAAAAACAGACTTGTGCAGTTCTATGAAGTTGTCATTCTCGAGAAAGAGGAATCGTATTGCTCTCTTTTTGAAATTTAAAGTTCGAGAAAAAGAATGCTGATTCCGTCTAACAAAGCATAGATGTTAAGATCAAGGCACAGTCTATTCTTCTATGCCTGTAACGTATTCTAACCAGAACAAAAAGTCATCGTGACTTCGAAAACATTACATCAAAATATCTCCAAAATAATTATTAAAAATCTCTGTTTCGATTATAACGTTATCTCAACTTGTTGTTCTGCTTGATACATTATCTCGATTTCCGATCGCGTCATACATTTCAAACGTTAGCGTTTTTAAAAGACCGGTACCCTGACATTTCCTACGAATGACTAAACATTTGTGATGTAACGCGTTATTTTCGAATTGCGTGTATGATTAATAAAAGTCACTGTATAACAAAAAGTACCCGCGCGTTTATTCTGCAAGCAATCAGGAATTATTCATTTCACGTAAACAGCAATCACGTACTCGATGTTGCGGCCCGAAATGCCAAGTTTCCAAATAGTGTAACCCAAGCTGAGCAAAAATAATATCAAAATGATTATTAAAAATCACTTTTTCTTTCTTTGTACTTTCATTCGACGAAACGTTCGATATATAAATGGGTTTTCACAGCCAATTCATTTTTTCGGCGACTTTCTCCGAGTTTTTGTGATTAATCCTATTAGGTTGTTCGGAAAGTAATTTCGTTTTTTCTTATGAAAATGAAAGACGATTTTCAATCAGACGCGTTTCAAATGATCATGAACGGTCGAATTCGATCAATTTAATCTCTCAGCGATCTCACTAGTTGTTATTCGCCGGTCTGCATCAATTAATGCCTTTATTGTGTCTTCCTCAGCTTCAACTGGCCTTCCAGAACGTGGCGCATCTTCAACATCAAAATTGCCGGATCGAAATTTTGCAAACCAGTTTTGGCACTGGCGTTCTGTCAATACATCTTCTCCATACACATCGGATAATTTTTTCTTGCTTGAACAGCATTTTTACCTTTTCCATAGTAAAAAAGTAAAATATGCCGAAAATGCTGCTTTTCACTTTCCATATTTGATAGGGCACCAACCAAAAACTACTGCGTAGAATCAATCGAACTTTTTTCACAAGCAAGCCTTGCTATATCAGCTGTCAAAATATATAATGATTATGCGGCTTAAGTGTGAAGTTGGCTGTGAAAAAATACAATAAGTCCTCTGTTGGGAAAAAACGAAATTACTTTCCGAACAACCCAATACATTCGATTCGATTCCATCTTTTGGTAGTGAAACGAAACAGTTATTATTTCTAGTATTCTAACATTATTGCGAATTGTTCGTCTTGAGAAGCTAGGCGAGGTCTATATACTCGGTTCTCGCGTCGCTCGGCGCGAGTTCCGAGTCGCGAAGGAAAAGTGGTATCGAGCCGCGCGTGGGCGGATTTAATCACGCTGATTTCGCGTGTTCGGCACGCGGACGCTCGAAAATCGGTTCCGCGCGAATCGACTCACGAGCGTGGGTGAAGAAACGCCTAGCGTCTCTGCTCGCTTACCACGAGCGATAGGGCGATAGAGTCGCAATTGCGTCGCATTGGACACGAGCGGCGATAAAAATGTGACGGCAATCGACGGTCACGGACGGCACGTGCGACAGTTCACGTTTATCGATTCGTACGTAGCGTCGGTTTAGCGGCACCATCAACCCTTACGGATAAATCCAATAAAGGAGGACGTGGATCTAAACCCCGACCCACCCCCGACACTGATCGACGTTAATTTGAACGATTGCCACGATCACGTTCCCCTCGCGATCAACCCTCGGTAGCTTTCCACTGATCGAACGCGTCTTTGTTTGTCTTTCGTCAAGTTACTAATTGCCATCTACACTATATCGTTAAATTCATAATGTCGAATTAAAACCTGTTCGAGTCATTTCTAATCATTTCTATAGATCGCCACTGTTCCCAATACGGGTCGTTAATTTGACTAAAACAGTGGAATCAATTTAACTAAAAAGAATGTATTAAATTTGACTCGAACACAGTTTACTATTTACTAAGTGTGTACGTTGATATGATGTTTACTTTGGAAATAATCACTGAAATGGATTGCTCTACGTTTTAACACAGAAAGTTCAAAATAACGAAATGTCATTTAGCTCAAGAGATTGAATTACCATCGCGCTCCTTCGATATCTAACGGTATAGTATTTTTAATTTTTTCTTTTTTGTTTTCTTTTTTTAAACGAAGGATACGAACTTCTTGAGACACTATCTATGCGTTTTTTCGCCGCTTTCGATAAATATTTTACGGCGTCTTGTAGAGCCTCGATAAATACTTGTGACACGATAAATGCTTAGAATTTCTTTTTGAAAATTTTGAAAAAATGAGCACTGGTACATGGACGTATACACACACCTACACACACACACACATGCATCTCCACTTCTCGCGAACTCACTGCGAAACACGCAGGATGTGAGAGAGCGATCACGGATCTCGCTCACGAACACGGATCACGGACGCGAGGTCTACCTGCTCGCCGTGGCGCGGTCGGCCAGGTAGTGAGTCACTAGCCGTGAGTGGAAAATAAATATTACGGAATCATGCAGCGTGCTTGAGAGCGACCAGCACGGCTCTCCCACCATATTGTACGGCGCGGTTGAAAGTAATTCGTTCGGCTCGGCGCACCCGCTCGCGGCTTGGCCGCCTCTTTGTGTCGGCTCGCGTAAATACGGATAAACTTATGACAATTTGCATTTTGTTTACATTACCGAAAAATCAAATCAAATGTGAAAATTCTGCGATTAACCGAAAACGCAGAAAAAAAATCAGCCTTAAACATTCACTTACGTAGAATCGGACGAACTCGTCGAATTAAAAAAAAAAACTACAAATATCTATAAATCGTTAGATTTTAAATATTTTCTGCGAATAATCTGATAAGTGAATAAAACAAAATTACGATTAGATTGAATAGAACAAAATGAATACATCTTTGTAGACGCAAAAATCATTACTATTCTAGCGAGTTCAAATGGTCCACCCTTCTAATGTGCAATTCCAATCGGATAAGAGTCGCAGCACACAACAGATCGCGATGTCATCGAGATCTTATCGAATTTCACAATAATCTTCCACGGATATGCCCGCGCTGCACACATCTTCAACAATCGCCGCTTCGGTATCGATCGAAGCGTATCCGAGCGACCGCCAAAATCGCTCCGCGTCGAGCCCGAGTAATGGCGAGGTAGGTACCGATGTACGCGAGCGACGGAGGAATTTCGCGACGAATCCTTTGTGTATAGGACCGGAAAGGCAAATGGAAATACCCAAGAGAGATGTACCGCACGATGGTCGGTCGGAATCTGAAGAGGTCCCTCGTGTTCGTTACTCGCGCGCAGCGAGTAGAACCGATCGACCTGGCGACCTTCCCCTCCGGAGGTGAACTAACGTCTCCCCCGTCTGCATTCTCGAGCGTGTACCCCCACCACTTGACCCACCTGGTCAAACCACCACCTGACTGAATCCCACCGAATATTCACGGGTAGTACTCGGCGCCCATGAAGTTCTCGTGCAACGACGTGGTACGAGCGGATCCACGAGTCGTCGATCAACGGGTTAATTATTTTTTCGCCTCTCATCGATTATACGGGAACACGTGAAGAACGTCGGCTTCCTGGGGTGCGTTCCAAAAATTTGGCTCTGTCAATTCCGAATATCTTTTATCCTTGTTCGACATTCGGTGAACAATAAAGATAAAATAATATTCGGGTTGATAGAGTCGGGTTTTGAAATGCAATTCTGATAAGCGAAAAGAGACGTCAAAATTCAAACGGAAAAATGTTTGAGATCAGAAACTCAATTATGTAAATTTTCTATATATATGTGTAATGAAATACAGGAAAATACAGGTTCACACATACATATAAAAAAATGTTCACATTTTTATTCTAAGGAAAAAGTTACATGAATGACCCTCTGGCTCTATAATAGCAATTTATTGACGATACATTAATTAAACATTGAGATATATTGGACCAATATTGTATTAATAAATTGTGCACTTATCAGTGATGATCAAGTAGTTGTTTTTTAAACGATAATGTGGAAAATGAAAATTTCTATTATAAAGGTGATTGAGAAGTTTTTCACTTTGTATGTTTCCGCCGTATATAGGGAAAAAGTTATATGATTGCTGCCCTAAAACAATTTTGTAGATACGTCGTCTCTCGCTCAATATTGAATAAAATGTCCAACATTTCCTAATGACGAGAATATAAAAGTACTATCTGTACTAACAGTCTGAATTTTTTTTGCGCGGCTATTTGTAGGAAACGATTAATACTAATGAGAAAGGAAAATTGAGTGCACGCAAAATACTCCACGAAGAAACCTCTTTTATTTAGCTATACTTATTCTTTGATCTTATTTACAAACGCAAACGCATAACGTGGATTACCTTAACGATCAATAAACGTATTAATAGTGAAGCAATTTATATTAGATACATTTCCGATTATCGCATTGCAATGGATCTTCGCTTGAATATCGCGAAATGAGGTCAAACTCGATCATAAAATCTTCGTCGCGTGAGATTTTACATTAATTTATATTATGTAATAAATTATATGTATGTAGAGACGAAACATAATACGCTTAACAATTAACAACTTTAGAATACTATAAAAAGCACGTCATAATTCCATTATATATATATACATAAATGAATCAACTTAGCTTAATTTTAGTTTTAACAGCTTAAACAGCTTAAACAGCTTAATTTATAACTTTCCTATCCTTGTACCGAATTTATCAAGAAGTTTATAATTTAGATGAATGCTTTGGAGTTACTTCGCAACTTGCGACATGGTGCAAGTCGAAAATATGTGAAAAATATTTGCAGATAGGAAATTAATTTCCGCTGCGCCCAAGCCCATTCAGCGAGCGTTACGTCGCTGAGCCCATTGCTTAGCAACCGGAAGTAGCAACAGAAGCGGTTATAGCACGCCCTACAGTCTTTTACAGCTGCTAACTGTTAAGCTACCTCGGCTGTTCGGGGTGGCAGATGTCTCTCTCAAATATCGGCGTGAAACGTCATCGGGGATCGCGACTGGAGTGCGACCCGCCCCTACATGGGTCTTCGTGACCGGCGTTGCCGATCGCAAAGACATCAACGCGACGTCTTCCGGGAAATTTACGGCTTTCTCTCCTTTACTTCCACCTATCTTCCATGAACCTGTTGTAAAAAAGTAGGTACGCGAAATAATAACCTCCGGGTTATTATTAACCTGCTTTCAATCGCATGCAAGATGATTTCTGCGAATTGTCATCGCTGATTGTCAACAAACTCTAGAAAGATTGGCAAAGACGAGACTCCGAGATGGCGTATAAACAGCAACCGGTCCAGGATGAGTTGGAGATGGAGACGATGGCGGAGGCCGAGCTTTCGAGGCTGAGAAGGCAATATAGGATAATGGAGAACGATCGAGCGACGTGCGCGGAAGACGCGAGATTGCAACTCCACAATCAGCAGAACACTATCAATCGTCTGGAATACGAGAAAGCCGAACTCGTACTGGCGATTAAGACCGCGTCGTCAAAGACATTCACGCGTAGGGATGTGGAAATGGTTGAGAAGCTGAAGTGTCTGCTGACGAAGCGTGCCAAGTATATTGAGCTGATTGAGAACGAGAAACGGCAGATAGCCGAGCTTGATGAGCAGATCGGCAAGGTTGCTGGTATTGCCAATATCAAATCTATATAGATCTATATGTATAAGAGCAACAATCTCATTAAAGTTAGAAGTCAAATTGGTCAGAATACCAATAATTCTAGAATGCTATCGATATTAAGTAATACAGTATTACTTTTGATATTTATATATCATACAATTGATATATAAATTTTACTTACAAGGAAATAGATCATTTTTAATTTATGTAACACAAGATTTTCATACATTTCGCATTTTCGTGCCAGTTTCCACCAATGTAGATTAATTTTAAACCGGATTTAATTTGCTCTTTATCCTTTTATAATTCTTAGACCGACATTAATGACAAAATATTTATAATCTAAATCTTTATAAACACAAATAATCATAACTAGGGTAACTTCGGTATATATACCGCACCTATCAAAAATTTAATTTATTAAATATTATTTACTATACTTAAAGTAAAAAACGAACTATATCAGTAAAAAGTATGTACTGTCTACTACTATGAAAACAATATTAAAAATATCCGAAATACATATTTATTTTTTGTATTAAAAAACGAACTTTTTGAAACTCTTATATTTTTGCCATATATCCCATATGGATGAGGTATATGACTATTTATAGGGGGAAGAGAGGGGAGCGTATATATGACTTATAAAAAATTTACAAATAATGCATATAAAATGACACAATAACTTATAAAACGCGTTTATAAAGTTTTATTAAGGAATAAAAATGATAAATATATATATGAAGTAATAAATAATAATTACAATCTTTTCCTATATATATTACAAATATTATGATATGAGGTATATATTTCATGTAATGCGTTTATTGCATTTAGTGAGCTGAATTCAATCTGCGAACTTGATATGCTTTGGGCATAAATCCCGCCCGCTAAAAATGCGGTATATCCCAAACAGGTGGAATATACAAGACAACAAACTAAACAAAGAATACAAGAGCAAAATATTTATATTTTGCTATACAACATGCTTTACTATTCCTCTACACGTATGCATCACGAAATAACCTAAGTCTTTTACACGTCCTACAGCAATCATTTTATGTAGATTATAATTTATGATGGCGCTACTTATTACAGTGACAAATCGGTTCAACTCACAATAATTTTATTAATATTAACAGTAAGAAGCTGAAATCATAATTCAATATTAATATAACGTAAAAGCATATAACAGAGTAGTTGCGGGAAAATTACCTCCTTCTATTTTTTCTGACTTCTGCGGCGTATTTGCGGCGGAATTACCCTATTAATTTAATAGGAAAGAATAAATAAACACACAACAAATTTAACCTTGGAGTAATATGAAATATACAAGTATAATGCAATATCTCCAAAATACTTACTAATAAAATAATGACACAAAATTGCTTAAATATTGATATTACTTATCACTCTGTTATAATACAAAATTCAAACTGACATATAACGGACTAAATTTTTATAAGTTTTCCCCCACTTGTCCCAGTTTTTAGCACCTCCTGATGATCACAACTTCAACACTCAATGCGCTGAACGTAAAATTTACACATGATAGCATTCTAGTGATAAATATAAGAAAAATAAGAATATTTTCCACGAGAACTGCAAACAATGCTTTACGCAACCGTAGTAATCGATAACGAATGAAAGCGCGATTTGTTACCAGAGATCGGATTGTCTCTGTAAAAAGAAAAATATCACTTTCATCCTGCGATCGTCACGTTTACGACATGTAAGAATGTTGTTGCAGCTTTCGAAGGATGTCACGAGCCTGAAGATGAAAGTGCGCACCGACATGCAATCGCGGGAGATAGCAGCGCAGCATACTAGGACGATACTCATGCTGGAAAATCGGGTGGAGGTGACCACCAAAAAGTTCAATTTAGTGATAGCGGAGAATACGAAGCTGCGCGGTGAGATTGAAACCTTGCTGAAGGAACGGGCGCAGTTCATGCAGATGTGGAATAAGCTGATCGGCCAATTGAACACTGGTAAGCAGATCATCAACGACCTGATCGAACAGGCGACGGTTACGTTCAATCAGCGGGACGAGGAGCTCAACAAGATCCAGGCACTTCGCGAGAGGTAGGCTGCGACGCGGATTTTCCGCGTCGTTGATTGGTGCCACATTCGTGAAACTCGATCTGCGCAAGCTAAAATGTTAGTGATTTACACAACATCGTTGTTGCCAATCAATAACCAGTTATAAAGTCGCGAAAGTGGAAACGTTGTCCCCATAATTCAAATGATTTTTTTGTTACTAACTACGCAAAATCTCAGACATTCGCATGCTTAATGAATGTCTGGTACGGTCTGATATTTGATACAAATAAAAAGTCTATTTGATCCTCCGTGGCTGTACGTAAAGTATAGATTCGTAAAACGATAAGATACAATTTGCAAGCACTAACACGGAGGCTCACATAGGCATTTTATTTGTATTGGATTTATTCTTGGAGCCACAATAATTATTATTAACTTACTTTAGCCTGATGTCGTCGTTGTCTTTGAATTAGAAACTCGGAGAGCAACGATCGGCGGAGCCAATGGCGCATAGAATTTCCGCCGCTCGCGCTTTCCGTCCGATATGCCGTAACGGTTCCTTGAATTTATTCTGTCGCGAATTTGCGTAATTTTCTGCCGAGCAAAGAGAAAAGTTCCGATCAACGTAAACTGACTATGAACTGATAAGAAGGCTTCTGTTCTCAGAGGAATAAGGGACTTGAAGAATCACACATCGGAAATGTGCGAACTGAAGAGAACTCTGGACAACGAGATGAAGCTGCAGGAATTCCTTGGTGTGAAAGGACAGTTCCGCGAGATGATCGATCTGAATGCGAAGAGGGAAGCCGAGAGACAAGCTAAACGGGAAGAGAAACAGAATAAAATAGCGGCCTTCACGCAAATCTTGCAGACGATCAAGCAATTCACTGGTACCGTAAACCGGCTCTTACTTACAATTAGAATAATCGGGCAATCTGATTTTCAAGAATGCCTTCTCTCTTTGTAAAGTGTTCTCGGATTTTCTCACGGAACTCTTAAACTTGCCCTAGTTTTCTACAATGTCTTACAATTGAAGACGTAGGTGTATGTCAATCTGGTATTAATAATTGTAAGATGAAATTTATTAAAGCCCAACTAATTAAGAGCTCAAATCGACATGAAATTTTTAGAATAAACTTTAAATAAAGTATAATCCTTAGATTAAAATTATATTAATCAGTAATAGCGGATTAATACTTATACAATATCCATAGCTTGTATTATTGATCTAAAATCTTGATTCCGATTAATGCGGCCATAAATAAACAGGAGAGCAACAAATCGACAAGCTTACCGCGCTCTTCATCAAGCAAGAAGAGGAGAATTTCGCACTCTTCAGCTATGTGAACGAGCTGAACGATGAGCTAGAGAGTCTTCAGACGAGGATGGAGCAGCTGACAGTAGCTATCGATGAGGCACGTGCCCTGAATGTTCATCGTGATCAAGAGCAAGCTGAGAACTTGGAGAAGATCACCAAGGAATTGGAGGAACAAACAGCACTAGCGAACATTACCGAAGAGAATCTTGCTAAGGTTAAAAGAGAAAATTGTTCGAAACTTGCTGGAAACTTCGTGCTGGGATTATTTTCTCGAAACTTAAACTTTTAGAAAAACATTATCGTTCGCTTAAATTTATAATATCAAAATATCCAATTAGAGTTATTTTTAATCATTTCTATAAGTCGCCTGTTTCTATTCAATATGTTGTTAATTTAACAATGAAGTTGAAACGATTTAATTCAAAAACATTATTAAATTTGACTCAAATTTAGTTTAAATATTATTTACTAATGTAAGTGGATTTGTTGATATGGATGTTATATACTTTAAAACTAACCACAGAAATGAATTACTTTGCATTTTGACATACATTGAAATTAAAAGTAATAAAATGTTATTTGATTTAAGGGATTGGGTTATCGTTACTCTTTTGACATCTGACAGTGTTGATTAATAACAAAATGCTAATAACAAAATGCTACTCTTGAAATCGTCATTAGCATTAACGCCGCGCTTTTCAAGGCTTTTATCTTGCCATTCTCGAGCATTACCCTTGAGCCTAATAAAACAAATTTTGATATCCGCATGGCGACTCGGTAAACCGCAGCCCGAATAAATAATAAACGATTATTCATGTTTCATTCCAGTGCAACGACGTGATGGACAAGCTGCTGCTTGGAATCGACGATCTTTTCAAGGCGATACGCTGCGACAATTCACCGATTTTAGCATTATTGGGCGACAATACTCACGTTACCATGAGCAACGTCATGCTCTACTTGGGTATTATTGAGAAACAAATCAACGAGATGTTCCACAAGGTCTATTGGGTGGACAAGGAAACCAAAGCTCCGCATTTGCGGCTGGATGAGGAGAAGAAGCCCAAGCTGAAAGTGCCTGTTCTCAATCGCATCGTACCCACCCAACCTTGTGTTCTGTGAGTCTTATTTTTTATCCTCTCACGTTCCTTTATCCCGCCCTTGAACCCGTATCCTTCCGATTTATCGAGTATCCTTGAAATTTTCTAACATTTCGAACGTTTAGCCCTAAACGTGATAACCCAATTTCCGTTTAATACTTAAAATAGATCGGTTCTTTTCTCTATCAAAACACGAATTAGAAACAGACACTTACAGTACATACAATATTTGATCAGTATAGATATCTAATCAGTGTGACAATTAAGGAAAGATTTTATTAGCCGATTATAATCGGCGTTAAACACACACATCGAGGATATCCGGACGTGTGTCAACTTTCATCTGACTACTTTAACGTTCTTCGAATGCAGCTGCGTAGAACAAGAAAATCTGCAGTTCGTTTCGGAGGGTCTAGAAGTACCGCTGACACGTGCCGAAGCCATGCAGAAGCTGAAAGAACGGCTCATGGAGGATTACACAGAGCTGCTTCACAACGTGTCTGGCTGTCACTTACCGGCGGCTAGGAAGATTATGCAAAGGCGTTATCAATAAACGGAATTAACGATGGCGCATTTTTTTCGTTGATTTGCGTTCTAACGACGTTTGCGTGAACCTTACAAGGATTCAGCCAATGAGAGAATCGCCAGATTGCTGCAAACGCAATAGCGACAAAGAAAATAATAATTTTACGAACTGATTTTTGTAAATTATATTTATTTATTTTAATTAATTTTACTTTCAGATATATATATTTATTATATCATATTATAACATTAGTTTTTTTTTTATGAAGGTGATACAACTCGAAATTTTTCGTTACCAAACGGCAGTGTTTCATTTATTCGTTAGCTTTACTACACCGCAAAATCGCAATCAGTCGCAGTAATGGGACGATAGATATCTCTAATCGTGCAGCAAACCTTTCTCTTCCCGTGCCTTCTTCTTGACGGTCTTGATAATTCGCTTCAATTCAATGATGGTGCGCTTGATGTGAACCAGCTGTTGCTCGATGTCCTCGCTGCTCACCTTGACGGGTATCTCTTTCCTCTTGCAAATCTGCTGATAGATGTTCCAGCAGCACGCCTTCACTTGCGTAAGCTCCAAGTTCTTCGCCGCGGCGGTTTCCTTTATTTTCGAAACGATCGTCTCCCATTTCAAAGCCTCCACTTTCGCTCGATCATATCTTTCTTGCAATTGCGCCAATTTATTATTGAGTCCCATCAATACTTCGGTCTTGGTTTCTGTCAAGTGGTGCTGCACGTATAAAGAAAATTATCTCTATAACTCTCGGCTTTTCAATCCTTTTTTTTCTATTGAGAGGAAAGATGGCATGAGAAAATATACCGTTTGGAAACGGATATTTGAAAGCTAAGAGATATTAAATTCATAAAAGAGATTTATACGAAAAGAATTCGAGTGAAAATCGTACAAAGAAACGGCAGATGTGGAAACATATATAGGTAAGAACACGTGATAAAATAAAACATAAAGAGATATTTCAATAAAAGATATATGAAAAAAAAGTACTGCTTTGAGCTTGCGAAAATTGATAGAGCACGTTATTGCGATATAGTAGTTGTGTTAATTATATTTAGGACCTGTGCACAATGGAAAAAATATTATAAGAATTATTAGAGATAATTATTATAGAATAAGAATTATTAAATATTAGAAAGATAAAAAATTAGAAATAAGAATTAAACGTAACGCATAATAAATATAAATAAGTTTATTTACATCTGCTATTGTTACATTTAATCTTTATTTCTAATTATTTTATTTCTCTAATATTTAATATTTATTCCTAATATAATATGCCTCATATTTTATTTATCTCTATTGTGTGTTAAGTTTAATCTCTATTTTTAATTTTTTAATTTTTCTAAATTTAATATTTATTTTGTTTCTAATATATTTCTTCCATTGTGAGCAAAACCTTAATGCAAAGTTAAGGTGATTGAATTAAATAATTTATAATAGAATAATGTATATGCGCGAATTTATAAGATCATGATAAGGCATATAAGACAGATGATTATTCGAACAATACTATTTTTTTTCCTTTTTCTTCTAGCATCTGAAGGTTTCTATCTTGACGATCAGACAATGACTGCCTGGTCTCGACTAAAGTTTCGTAGCGATTAAAAATTTCGTTAATCGATTGAAACTCGCCCGTCTCGATCACGACCCTGTCCAAGTAATTTTGGTACTTCCTGTATTCCCCTACGAACCGCTGCATTTTATCACGTACGTCTCTCATATATTGCAATTTCTGCTCCAATTCCTCGATCTAATAAAAAAAAATATCAGTTACAATCTCAGATTACAATCAGATATATGAAATTCTTCTTGATTTTAATTGTAAATATAAGCCGCTCGACTAAAATTCAGATCACGAGATCCACTTCGCAGCTTTTTTTCCTTCGTTAACTGCGTACTTCTCGCTTGTATTTTTCCTGACGCTCATGCTCCTCCCTGATCTTCTGCTCAGCTCGCTCGCACTTCTCGACGTTCTCCTTTACGAGCGTATTAAATTTTATAAGAGACTGTCGCAACTGCAATTGCTGCTCTCTCGCCTCCTCCCATTGCTCATCCATGTATTTACGTCTTATTTTCTGTTCCTCTCGTTTCTCCTTTAATGTTTCATTAATCTCGGCTAATTCTCGATAAGTTCTGATCACCTCGGTTGCCGGACAAACCCTCCCTTTGTCCCATTCTGGATATTTTCTAATATTGTTACACATACGACAAGAATGTAATTTATAAATATAATAAATAACAAAACATGACAAATTAAATTTATTTTAAAATTTATTAAAAATATAATTTTTTTGTTATTAATAAAATTAACGTAAAAATTGATAATTTTATTGTACTGTCCGCGCATGCTTCGTATTCTTATCATGATTGTTATGTGATACAGTGGATTATCTATTTTTTACGTTCCTTGCATATCTTCGAATTATTTTATTATGCCTTCTAATTACTAATAAACGCATGGTCTTTTAATAAGGAATAATTAAAAATACTTTATTACAACATTTATAACTATTTGTTAATTACGTTACTTGATAGACTGACGTTCCTCTTGCTTAGATATAAAGTACTCTAAAACTGCTTTCTGCGAATCGGTCGGGATAACAGCTCTTTGCACTAGATTTCTCGACTCATCTTGCGCCATAGCCATTTCTTTTTCTTTTCAAAACGTTCCTTTATTAACCACAATTTTTCCATAAACGTGTCAATACGAGAGTGTCTATAGGCTTTTAAAAAAATGTCGTGAAAGGAAGCACATGTTTGCCATGCACGACTGATCGATCAAACAAATTGAATGCAGTTGCGCACACGTAGGCGCAAGAAAGAGACAAGAAACACGTGGTACAGACGTGTAGTGGAAGGGAAAGTCGATGGCAGGAGGCATTGTTGAAAATAACGAACCGGATTTTATTTATATCGTACACTTTATACAAGAGCTAACAACGACCTTATTAAAAAAAAATGCATACTTATTAGATATCGCGCGGGTGAAAGAGAGATGAACGGAAGGGGAATTGGCGAGAATGATCAAAGCATATCCGTTCACGAGTGGACTTCCTGGCCGAGCAGAGAAAGTTGCTTGAGCAATTGCTTAGCGTTGTTGAAGGTCGTGGAGCCGTAGATCACTCGTTTGTTCACCCCAGCTCCGCTTCGTTGCTTCACATAGTCCACCAGATTCTGGTACTCTATGTAATTGCCGCCGCCAACCACAAAGACTATTACGTCCTGGAACGTCGGCCGATTCTTCGGCATCTGTTCGGTGTGCTTGAGCTGCTTCGGATCCAGATAAAGGTAATCCTCGGTACGCGAGGACTGCTTAGATTCCATCAGCTCATCCACTATCTTGGTGACTGGCAGATTGTGCTTCTTTACCACCAGATTCTTCACGCCCTCCATGACGAATGACGAGCCTTGATTCATCAACTTGGAGAACATACTGACTGTCTTGGTACCGCCGCCTTCGTAGCTACTCTGGATCTCGGCTATCCTCATGTAATTGCGTAACCGCTTTACGTATATCAATGGATTCAGATCGCAGCCGGCTGCGGTTAGTGCCGTCTCCAATTTATTGTAATCCGCGTCGGACATATTCGTGCAAATAAAATAAATAATAGCAAGACGTAGTTTATCTTCAGGAGTGCCGCAGTCTGGATCGCCGATGGTTTCCAATACGCTCCGGTCTAACGTTTGCTTGCTCATAATTTTCTCCTCCAGCTCGAAGAACGTATCGAGTCGTCTAGATTTGATAGCGTTCAGGATGCCTGTGGCCACTGAAGTGTGCATATCGATCAGCCGCTTCATCTCCAGGAGCTGCGGCAACGAATTCACGGCGCTCGTCAAACGCGCAGTGTTATTGGATACCATAGACAACGCTACCTCGCTGTCATTGTCAATGCCCATAGAGAATTTGAGCTTCTTCACATCCTCCTCGAAAGTACGGTATTGCTCCAGCTCCTCCTGTATGGCCTCTGCCACTCTGGGGAACGGACTGCCTTTGTGCTGGCACCAGAAACGATCCCGGTTGTCCAGCTCGTAAGCGCGTGTCTTGGAGCGTGTCCCGCCAGCGGGAGATCGTCCTACATTCTCCTCTACAACAAGCCTATTCAACGCCATCTCCAGAACATCATGTGCCAGTGCCTGGTACGTCCACGTGTGATGCAGCGGGGTGGCCATGTCGACGTTACGGTCCAACACAATGAGCAGAGGCCTCTGGAAACTGTAGTGGCCGGTCGCAGATGCTTCACCCTCGAACAGGTTGTTCCTCGCATCCCATACGTTCTCTCGCAGTTTCTTGTCGATCATCTTGGCAACCATCTCGGCAGCATTACCCCTGGGACACCTTATGATCGGCACGGTGCCTAAAGTGACAAACACTGAAAACAAACAGTCTACAATAATATCCATCACAGACTCCATTTCGCTGTCTTTGACGTCACCACGATTGATCGCATGATAGGATATCACATCGCTGTTCTGATGTCGCAGGACAAACAGATCGTCCTCCAGGGTGATGAAGTTCAGATACTGATCGAACACCTTGTGAATGCTAGCGACGACGCCGCCGAGCAACGCCGCAGTCGCCAGGTCTTCCATCCTCTGTCGACTAATTGGCGAAATGAAATTCAGATGATAGATATCATACAGGCCGTTCTGCAGATCCTGCCCGATCCTGCCAAGATTCTCATCCGTGGGCGCGCAGAAATAGATCGCCGGTACCTCGGGGATGGAGTCACGGTCCGAATGCAGCTGCATGTGTAACGTGATGCCAAGTTCGCGCAGCTCCTTGACCGAGATCAACGGCGATATGATGTCCTGGCCAAGGCGGTCGTAAACGAGGATCTTCCACGTGGGCACCGCGCTTTCGAGCCCTGGCTCGGGCAGATTCAAGTTCAGCATCTGCTTCAGGGCGTTTATTTGACGGTCGCGTAGGCTCATCTTGGCGGGCCTGTCGAGGAACCTAACCTCGCACGCGATACCCGGGTACTTGTACTCAGTCGGGAACCGGAGGCCAGTCAAGTTACGTGGCTCGTAAACGCCACTGCGATTCCTGGGAGACGTCGAACGCACACTCGGTGTCGCATATAGGGCAGAATTCTTAGAAATTTGTTAACCTAGTTCGATCTTGTACTCCCTTCGAGCTGTCAAACTATGATTGCATACGATGGAGAGACGGACACGTCACGTTGACGTTTTTCATGGTCGACCAATGTATTTACACGAGTTATCTATAAAGCACAGTGACCTCATTTATCTACAGTAAACATAACGTAACACTTATCGCAGGTATCTAAATTATCTATCACTGCTCTATCACGACCAAAATAGCGGTCATGTAACTTTTTCTCCAAAAC
>NW_017305474.1:873460-874074 GCF_001594115.1 Trachymyrmex septentrionalis
TATCAGTGCTCTATCACGACCAAAATAGCGGTCATGTAACTTTTTCTCCAAAACACATTCATATACAAAAAATTTGCACTTTTCACGTTTCCGTTCTAAAGAAAAAGTTATACGATTGCTACTCAGTAATATTCAAGAGAATATATTCAAGATTTACATCAAGATTAATATATATCACGTACATTTCGGGAAGAAATATTTCATATATAAATATACAATATAAACATGTATAATCATATATGAAATATGTCCATATATCTTTATTTCTTTTGTAAAATTATTATTTGGTACAGAAAATAGTATCTAATGATAATGAGAAACATAAAAAACAAAAAGGATAATTTTCGCGTTTTTTTTTTTACACGAAGATGTGAAAAAATTACTCATATATAATTATATATAATAATTTATATATAATTATATATATATGAGTAATTTTTTCTCATTTCTTCAAACCTGAATTTCTGTAAACGAAGCAGTGCAAAAATTATTCTTTTAATTGTTTTTTATGTTTCTCATTATTATTATTATTTTCTTGTACTAATTTTCTTGTACTAATAAAAATAAAGTAATTTTACAAAAGAAAGAAGGATATATGGACATATTTTATATAT
>NW_017305474.1:874174-914558 GCF_001594115.1 Trachymyrmex septentrionalis
AATTTTATGCAAGATTTTCTCATATAATTTAATAAACATTATCTTATTGAAGAACAGCGATGCGTAATACGTAAATTATTATAAATTGTAAGATAATACAATACAAAAAATAATTAAAGTTTATGATAGTTAATATATTATTTGACTTTAATAATTGATAAATAAATATATACACATATAAGCGGGATAGAAGCTCAAGTGTAGTCTAGTGCAACGATAAAGAACGTATTCAAACAATACGTATTGTGTAGTCAAAGACTTCTTTACGATGATTTTTAGATATCTTTAGAGATTTTCTACAATAAGTCATTAATAATATAATATAAATCAGAAGACAAAAGAAACTGACTAATCACAATCGAATGTGAAAAAAATAATCGACTATGATCGGCCAATTTCTAACTTTCAATGTATTACTAGTGGCTTATTGTAGAAAGCCTTTTAAGCGATTGCACTAATGTTACTTTAATTTTAAGCATAGCTTAAAAATAATAATAATATAAATTAAAAATACTCTCTCCTTCTCTATCTTTCTATCGGCTTTAAAACAAGAAAAAGATTTTTAGGCTCCGCTTAAAGTCAAAGTAACATTGGAGAAATCGGGCCTTAATCTTTAGACATGCATCTGTCCTAATCTATTCTAAAAGATATATCTTTATGACGTTTTCAAGTCTTTTAAGTATGTCAAATTTGAATTAAATTTCGAAAACAATCCATAGATTTATAGTGACCATATGTTACGTACGTAAAATAGCAAGTGTGTGTGTGTGTGTGTCCACATAATGGAAAAGTAGTATAAAAGTATAATAGTACACCTACTGTATCACCAGCAGGGTGCCAGCCTTCTTTTCGAAGACCGACGAACATAAATCTAAGAAAAAAAAATTTGGAAAAATAAAAAAAGAAAAAAGAAACTGGTATTGTAAATCGGAGATTTATATTAAGTAACTTATATCTATACCGTACAAACAAAATATAACATACACAACATGTTCATATTGTTCACACAAAAATAGCTTTATATATGTAATGCTATATACATAATAACTTTTGTATATATCATACATATACGATATTTTACTTATTATCTGAAATGTATTGCGTCAATTAAGTATTTAACACATTTTTTATTTTTGATTTCTTTATAAATAATGATCTTAAATCTTATATTTTAGGCCCGATTGCACCAACATTTTGGCTAAAGCAAAACTTAAAAATCTTTTTTTTTAAGTCGATGTATAGAGAAACAGAAAAGGAGAGAGTTTTAAGCCTTGCTCAAAATTAAAGTAACATTGATACAATCAGGCTTTAATAAATCTATAATTTATTACAAAAACATTACACGTTATGTATTTAAATACTTTCATCAGTTTTACATTCGTTCGTCGTACAGTCGTATTATTTGTAACCATTTACAAAGTTTCAACCGGATTTCATCGTAAAAATATAACGTAAATAACGACTTATATTTTTTATATTATATTTTTTATATTTCTCTGATCTACTTGTCTCTAATCTCAGATAATAAATCATCGGACTCCCTAGTAACTTTTACAATATACTTTATTATTAATAAATAAAAAGAATTATATTAGTGAAACTATATTTTCTATGGAAATATGAATAAATTTTTAGTGAAAAAAAAAGGAAAATAAGAAGAGCAATTTCCAATGACCTTGATCTTGAAATGTTATCCAGGTCATGATCCTGAACAATATTCCAAAGATTTTAGCCATCGATCGAACACCTTGATAATGTTAATGCCGGCGATACTGTAACTTTCAAGCCTTATAACTCAAAAAGTACTTAGTAAAAAAATGTTTTATTATATAATAATATTTTTGAAAGCTCTCGAGATGTGCTACAAATATTCAATGAAAAAGAAAGGATTTTATATGAAATTTTAAAATTAACCTTCAAATAATCTTAAAATATGCTTTCAAGATCAAATTTAAGGTCACTAACCTTTTTCCCCCTTAAAATTACACAACTTCTTACATTACTTTCTTCTCTTGTGTTTTTTTTTAATGCTTTCTTTTCGAGTAATCAACGTAGGAAGATTAAAATGGCTTACCCTGTATATGTTTGTTACTTTGCGAATTATCTCTCTTGAATTTGTATTCTATGTAATAGAACTGTGCGGTTTTGCATATATACGATATATTGCTTTTTTTCAAAAGCTTCCGTTTTTATATCATTCTTTTAATTTAACTGAAAAACGATCAGTTTGTTAATATGACTAATCATTGCTTTAAAATTTTTTATACACTTTTATATTTTCAGTTGTTTAATATATTTTTACTTTCATTTTTAGTCAGTGTATTTTGGAAATTTGGAACTCGATATATATATAAATGAAATATATTTTGATAATAAAATGTTTAATTATGTGTAAAAATTAATTTATGGAGCTAATTAATATTCCTGAAAGTTATACAGGGTGGGCCATCTATTGGTACGTTTTTAAAAATGCGATCAAATGAGCATACATTGATATTTTTTATTAATTTTTTTTTTGTTGTGAAGCTAAAATTCAAAAACGTACCAATAGATGGCCCACCCTTTATTATATATATTTGTACTTGCTGAGATATTATTTAAAAGTAATTTCAATTTTATTACAAATTCTTGTAAATAATAAAAATTTTTTTGTATTTAAAATTGATGACATATAACAGAAGTGAAACTCGAACATTTGGAATTTGAAGAATGAGACTATTTTTAGACAAATATGGAAAAGAAATAAAAAAACTTTTTTAATAACGTGAAAAGACTTTCTTTTCAATTGTTTGTCTGAATTTCTGAATAGATAATACCTATTCAAGATCGGTAGAAAATCAATCCTTTTCTTGTGAAAAGTCCTCTTCCTTTTAAGGATTATAATGATTTATTTCTGTTTGGACAGGATAATGTAAACGTAACAGGCCTAATTCCATGATGTATATGTGCGCGCGCATGTGTGTGTATTTAGTGTATTGCTAGCTCTCGCGTTACTAACACACGCGCGCACGCGCGCGCGCACACACATACACACACACACACACACACACCGCACGTGCCGCACGCACCGCACCCACACATGACATCTGTTCACGTTGTTGATCCTGAGTAACGCCGAGAGCAGGGTACACGCATATCTACATATACACGCAAGCACTTATAAATTAAAAAGAATAAAAATTTGAAATTCACACTTTAGTTTCTTTTCTAATAAATTTTTTTCGTATAATAATTTGTTTCCGAATTATACTGAGTTTACAAGAAAAAGTCCATTTTATAACACTTTTTTTAAAACGCTATAACTTTGTAAAAAAGAAATCGTAGAAAAATATTTCAAATATGGATTTGTTGGGAAATTAATGATTTTGAATATATCATACACACTTTTGTACCTGACAACTAATTCCTTTGAATCACGCAATAGTTTGTATAAGATATTTTTTTCCTATCTTTCAATGTCCGTCTTCAACGATTCAAATTTAATCTGCATGATTATCAAGGAAAATGTTTAAACTTTAATTTGAGATATGGTTCATCTTAATACGATGATTTTCCGCTGAGTCACCACTATTCAAAGATATTACAAAATATTTGCTAAAATTTAGTAGTCCACTTTTTTGCGTTTGAGTGTATTTTCTCTTTTTAATGAAGACAGAAAAAGAAGGAAATACTGACATACATACATTAAGTACAGGCGGATCCAAAAATTTATTGTTTGGGAGGAGGGGGGTATTGAGGTGCCGCGAGCGAAATTTTTCCAGATTTTTCAGATCAAATATGAAATATAAAATATTAAAATTATTATTGGCATATTACATTGAAAAAGTACTGTGTAATTATATAATCTAGAAAATATTTTTTATTTAAAATTATATAAGCAAAAAGCACTGCTGGATCCAAACATTTGTCAAAGGAGAGATCACTGGCGGATTAATTTACTTTTGGGTTGATTTTTGGATTATCAGGTTTCTGAAATATCATGTGTCGATTGTAACGAATGAGTAACAAAGAAAAAAGGAAAATTTAATTATTTTACATTACATTATTCTCGTATCTTTTTCCTTATTACTTATTATTAATATAACTTGCGCCCTGCAAGCAAAATTTTTTTTAGGTCAAATAAGAAAGAATAAATTATTTGAATTATCATTATATTAAAAGAGTACTGTGTACCCAGCCAAGTCTGTAGAAAGCATATTTTTTAAATATGCTACACACATGTTTGCTATGACAACAAAATAACAACAGAATTAGATGTATATAATACTGTTGACAGACTGCTAGAAAAAACTTAACAGAATCTGCAAGCGTCAGATAATGTCGGCAGGATCTGTTCAGTTTCTGCCAACAATTTGCCTTCATACTATGTCGATAGGCGATGTTAACAGAAGATTGAGATTGAAGATTGAAAGATTGAAATTTAACCAATCAAAACAATAGGAGCTAAAATTCCTTTATCCTTACTAGTCAAATTTCAATCTTTAATCTGCAGTGTCAATCTTCAATGCGTAGTCTAATTCCAGTCTTAATAATAAAATATTTAATTTATATTTTCTCTATTTCTGCTAAACCTATTCAATACTGTTTCTTTAACAATTTTTATGTTTTTATGTATGTATCAACGCAAGCTCCAAGAATTTATCTTCACTCATACGATTTCTTAACCAAACTTTCATGTAAAGGGTTGGAAAATTTCGTTAGTGTGTAGCAAAACTTATCGGCAGACATAGTAAAATTTTAAGTAATCTTGAAATTAATGATTTTCGCATAACGTTGCAATAACGCCGTTACAATAAAGCAGTAACCCAAGCAGAACAACAAATCATTATGATATCAAAACGATGTCAAAATGACTCCAAAATGATTATTAAAAATTATTTTTCAATTATTTCCGATTTATTTTAATATCATTTTGACGTTATTGTCACTTGTCCTGTTTGGGAAGCCTTAAGCCGCAAGAATCTAGAAGTTTCTTAAGTTAAAAAATATTTGTGAAATATTAAAATTGTGATTAAGCATTTCAGAAATAATTAAAATACATGTAACATTTTATTACAAAATATTTAAAAAAAAATAGATGTCAAAAGAGCCTCTATGGATCCGCCACTGATTAAATCAAGAATTATGAATTCTGGACATTAATTTAACAACATTAAACATAATCCGATTTACAATACAAAAAGGAAATATTTAAAATTCTTTTTAAGTATTTTCATGAGTACTTTAAAATAAAAATAATTTCTTTCAAGTTCTGATAATTTTTCTAAAAACCATTGAAATAAGAAATATTAAAGCAACTGAGAATATAAATAAAAGTCTCGGTAAAAGTATGTGAAGAATTATAAAGAAAAATTAGAAAATAATCTGTCAAAAAGTTGTTTTCTTCTTTCACTAAATAGTAAATAAAACAAAAGATATTTTCTGAAAAAGGCGACTAGAGTTTTATCTTTTGTAACGAAAATTCTATTGTTCTAGGATTCATAATCAATATACAGTATAAAATATGTTTAAAAAAAATAAGAGAATAAAAACCTTTTGCATGCTTCGATTTTTTGCACACAATAACGGATGTTTAAGATTTATTAAGACATACACACAGGATGTTCCTATAACTTTTTTGACATACCGTTTATGTCCAAATATATAATACACATAACGTATATATATATTATGTTATATTAAATAAAATTTTTCTCGTAGAGAAAGTTTTGAAATATATATAGTTTTAAGTTATAATACATTATGCGTACAGTCTAAAATTTTCAATCACATAAGTCTGACAAAATGTCGGATCTTCAAATAGATTATAAATCTAAAAAAAATTTTTACCAAAGGCCATAAACCTTTCTATGACTTGAGGAGAGGATAATCCACAGGCAAATATTTGAGGCACGCTCTTTTTCGCATCGAAAAGTATTCCAAAGTCCAACATGTGTCCAATATGTTCTTACCATAACTCCTACTCACTCTAACAATCGCGTTTGAGGAATTAGGAACATGCTGTACATGCGAGGCAGCCAAATCTCAGAAATTTAAGATCCTTCTACTACATTTCCCTCCATAAGGTCAATCCATTGTTGTAATGGAAAGCAAAACGCTCATTGGCTAGTATCGACGCCATATTGTACTTGCACAGTGCTGCCGCAACGATGAACTCTCTTCAGTTCCTCAGCGAACTTCAAGATATTCATATCGTAGTGTAGACTGTGGATAATTGTACAGAGTGCCTCGTAGACAACTTCAGTCGAGTTTATCCCGTGTAGGAACGACTATGGCGACATCATGACCTGTGTGTTAAAACTTGATAATTGGATTTGATTGGATTTTCCAAGTGGAGAGCAACCGACCGTGCAGTCGCAGACGACCAATAGGAGACAGCGTTATATCGAGCGCTATTCCATCGGCAGATAAAACGGAGGTACGTATGGCAGCCATTTTACGTGGAGATCCTGTTCGCGTAAGCAGTAGTGTAGTGCAACGCGCGTGGCTTTTTCGAGGATCCCGTCGAGAGTACGGGCGTCCATCGTACGGGACTATGCCTGCTTACGTCGCGCAATGCGCTAAAGAAGGTAATTAATCATCGGGTGATTGGCAATAGAAAATAAATAGCGTTCAACGGCGAGTCGCGAGGAAACGGGTGGCAAAAACGAGACGGCGACTCCAGATGCGAGCTGGACGTCGTCTCTTGACCGCGCTTTGGCACGCGGATCCTGGTGCGTAATGGATGACGTCGGAGATCGCGTCCAGGACGCGCAGTGGGTTCATCTTCTTGCATACAGAGCGGCTGCTTCGATCGCGGGTGCGAGCGAGAGCGAGCGTGAGAGAGGGAGACGCGCGAGAGTGAAATCGATAAAGTGTTTCTCCGCGTACAGACGTGGCCGACGACCTTCGTCTAGAGCCGCGGATGATATTACGTAAACGGTCACGTCGCGAGCGGAGTTCCTGTCGGAGTCTCGAAAGCGGCATCCAGGTTTCCTGACGACTGGATTCCATTCGCATCCTCGGCTAGGGAGAGTCGGAGACGCGTAACGGAGCCTCGCGATGCATCGCCTCGCCTTGCCTTGCCTCGTCTCGTTTCGCCTCGCTTTCGCGTCCTAGATTTCGTCTCGGTACGACCGCAAGAAGCATGCTTTCCTTCTCGGACGGCAACGTAAAAAGCCTCGCCGTCGCTCGACTGTGATATCGTGTCGCAAGCACGGTCTTGCTTCGCATTCTCTTTTTCTCTCGGTGAATCATTCTTCGAGAATTCTGTTTTTAATACTTTCGGAAATTCCCCTCAGTAATAATTTGCGTGCAAATATTAAACCGCGTTTTGAAGCAAATTATGCGTACAAGAGACGCGCGACGCAATCCTTCGGGCTACAGTATGTCGAAATCACAGCTTCTGAATCCTGTTGACATGGTGCATTCTGCAGGATCGTCGGTTTAAATTGAGACTTGTGACGTGCGTGTTTTACAAATTTTCTGGAAAAACACGCAAATTTCTACGAGATATTGAGTAATGATGTAACATCCATTATTGCGAATGCAATATCAAAGTATTAAAAGACCATCTGGAGTCAAAGATTGTTAGAATCTCTTTTTGTTTATGTATTTTAATATGTATCACTTAATGAATCATAAAATTTTGTGTTACAAAACATCTAATCCTTATTTCAGAAAATATTCTCTTTTCTTTAATATGCAATAAAAAATAATTATTTCTGACAATAATTATCTTTTAATGGATTGTTAGAAGGAATGAAAAATTATAAGAATTTTTCTTGTATTTACCCAATACATAAATTACTTTCTTCCTTCACATAAATTAATCTTTATATATATGTATATTTTTTTTTTATTAAAGAGATATAAACGTTTTGCTATAAAATATATGTTTCTTTTTTATGTTACAGTTTAAATTTATGCTCTGGGTTTGATTCGGATTTTCGTCGTGTGTTTATTCGTTAGTGGCATCATGTTCTCGTCGACAAAGTCCAAAGAAGTTGCAGATGAGTACATCTCATCTCTATCTGATCTTACTATTAACAGTAAGCCGCTTATCAACATGCTCACCATGCTGGCTGAAGATAATATCGAACATGCACCAGCGATAGTGCAAGCTGTCGAGACTCATCTACAAAAGGTTATTTATCCATCATAGTTACATCTAAAATCTTTTATAAAATACATTCATTTTAGTCGAAATTAATAATTACGTATTAATGTGATTAATTAACTCGCATAAAACTGCAAATTTTTTTTTCGTCACAGTAATTACTTTATTTTTATAATTGCAATTTTTTTTTCCATTGACACAATGAAAAGTTCTGTTGCTGTGTCACATAGCATATAGCATGCACAACAATCATGTCAATAATTTTGTCTTTACTCTTTTTCTTTGCATCACTGTAAAGATATTTATAAACAGTCTGTGATATTTTTGTAAAGTATATAATTAATAAGAATAAAATTAATATTTTTTTTATTAAAGCATTGTTTGGCTATTTTATAGCTATTCTATATGCAATAAGTTTTTCTGTTTTCTCTTTGTATAAATTAAATTAATAGTTAGGAAAACAGAAAGTGTGTATGAATAACTGCAATAATTTGAGACTGCGTTATATAAGAAATAATATTTATATCAAGGTTTACAGTAGTTGTATTATACATTATGTGTGTTAAAGTAACAAATAAAATATACTATCAACACTTATTGACTTTGATATTGTATTTATATTAAATTCCAAATATGCTACGTATATTTCATTAATCACGATATTTGAAATAAACGTTCAAACGCGTTGAAAACGCGTTCATGTCCAATCAGTTGATTTACATGTTTTATACATAAATAAATCACATACTTACATGTACATGTTGTTAAATGCTTAAGATTATACAATGCCTAGTAATATTACTACTTCATAAGAACACACACTTAACTCTTAAACGCCACAATATGGGAATAACACACTTGGATATAGCAAATACCCAATCCAATTCGGTTTTTAGAACTTTTATAAAAATAGACATATTGTAAACCCTTTTTTCTCAGTCGAAATGCTAAACATTAAGAAATATAACGATATCAAGTAAATGTACGTATATTTTTATTAATAAAAAACAAGAAAATTATCGAAGAGGCATTGGAAAAAGAAAGCTGGATATTCCACATCGGAAAGGCGTTTAAGAGTTAATTATATAAAATAGAGCATATTATTTATATATATGAATTTATTTTCGAAAAGTGCGATACTAGTTTGTCGATATGTGATATATCGTTGCGTTAATAGAAAAGTGACACAACTCAAAATGAACAACCTTTAGCACAGTAGAGAATTTAAAAAATTCTTTCTGAATTATAACAATGTTTTAATTAAAATAGCGAATATGCATATAACTTTACTTTCTTTCATGTTACTTTCAATTAATTTATTTTTTTAAACTATGTCATGAGTTTAAAATTTGCACAATGTAACCCTAGTATAAGGTTGTATAAGTTTCATTCTTTATCAGAGTTGTGACACTTCTACATAAGCAGTATGTAACAAATGTATCATTTTTAAACAACAATATATTAGTCTTTAAGATAGACTTCGTTTTATTATTTCAAAAGTGCGAATTGTTGACTTGTGTCGCTTTTCTTTCAACGCGGTGATATATTTTCGTGTGCAAAATATTTTCGTGTTCCGAAATTTCTACATTTTTCCTTAGCTGTATATTTTTTTAATAGATTTATAATGGATTCATTTTCCTAATGGAAATTTGATAGGTTGCTTTCTTATTACACTACTTTTATTTATAGCATTAAATGTACTGGCAATTTAGCCGCAGTTAAAATATCTGTATAAATAAAATATATCTGCAATTAATTAAAATAAGATTTTACTATGTGTTACCCTTGTGAAATTATCCTTTTCGAAATCTAATGTAGCGAACTTCTACGTTAAGTATTTTCATAATTAGTCTTCCTATCAAGCTCTTCTAAGGAAAAATGGACTTCAAATTAAAAATATGTGCCCGAAGCTGAAGATAATTACAATGATTCTGGAATGTGCATGTATATTGAGATATTTTTAAACCGCACACATATATAATAGTTTAAGTATCCTTATTAATTGTAAGTAGCGTATTTTGCAATATTATTGTGTTTCACTAGGTGAGAAGTGACATCAAATTACCGGTACTCTATCTCATCGACTCGATTGTCAAGAATGTGAATGGAGACTATTTGAATCTCTTCACGCAGAACATAGTAAACACATTCTGTGGGGTGTTTGAGAAGGTAAATATCTTTGTTGTTTTTATAAAATCGTTGATATAAAGTCTGTTTTTCATAATGTTTTTCATAGTTCTGAACTAATGTACATTCTTCGTATTTAAAACAAAATAGACATGTTTGATATTTGGCAAAAGCTAGAAGGAAATCTATTTTAGTAGTGCAGCAAAAAAAAACATCTCTAGAATATTATTAGGAAATATGATTCTTTCTCTCGCGATCGACAATCTGTCACTGACCGGGAGTAACCTTTGCTTTCTACACGCACGCAAATAAGACAAAACTACAAACTACCGAGCTTTATATATATATATATATACATATATATATACATATATACTTCTGAAAAGCATATATGTATAGCATGTGTAGAGTCGTCCGGTATTTTATATTTCACGATGACATAAGATAATTGTTTGATCGATATAACATCAGCTTATCACTCTGAAAAGTTTCATAGATACTCATGTAGCAGTTCTCTCTTTCAGAAAAAGAATATATATACTAGTATCTCAAATTTTAAGAAAAATCTTAATCAATTTAAGATGATTTCTATGATTTAGATGAAAACAAGAAAAATTTTTTATCAAACATGTCAAATGATTGACGATATTTGAAATTAAAAAAGATTAATTTTACACTAAACTTTCCTGTACTTTTTTTTAAATTGTGTTTAAATTATGTAATGTGATATAATATTGATGTTATTTTCATAAATAGGTTGATGAGAATACAAGAGCTAGCATGTGGAAGTTGCGGCAAACGTGGAATGATGTATTTCCACCAAATAAGTTATTTTCATTAGATGTACGGGTGCAAAGTATCGATCCTGCATGGCCAATCACTGCCCCACCTACTAGCATTCCTTCAGGATCTATACATGTCAATCCAAGATTTCTTTCAATGGTAAATTTCATATATGTATTTCATACGCAATTGTATGTGCAAGGGCACACACAACGTACTATTATATATGTTAATTTTTTTCAGCCTCAACAAGCCACAACGTCAATCGTTCCGCCCGTTAAATTGCCGCCAGGAGAACCGGTAACAACAACAGAAGCAGCCATGAGAGAACAGCTGCTGAAGAAGCAGCGAGAATTGTTAGAATTACAAAAGAAAAAAATCGAGTTAGAGCTGTTGCAAGCTAAAGCAAGTTTAGAGCAACAGCAGAGGCAACTTGACAAACAAGCTGGAAGCTTGAAAACGGAAGTGGTAAATGTCTATACAGTCAATCTAAAAATAGATATAAGCTAAGAATCTCTTATGGCTCTTTTTACGCTCTAGTTTAACGTTTTATTGTATTGGATTTATTTTATATGAATAGTGATATAATATCTTTTCTTGTTATTTTAGGTTGTGTCCACTGCACATGTTGCGCCAACTACGGAAACAACAACGCAAGCGAAACCCGTCGCACCTGTAGTGCCAAATCAAACTTCAAAACAAGTAGCAAAACAAGTAAGTTAGATATATATGTCATATATACTATTTAAAAAGTTTAGAATTTTAAGAATATTTTAGAAAAAAGGATATTTATAAAAAACGATTCCATCTATCTCACGTATATAATTGCTCATACTTAATTATATACCGTTGAATGTTAAATATTATAACTAATAACAATTTTATTTGCTTATAGTTTCCAGCAGCAGCAGCATCACTTTTGAAGAACGTAGGAGCAAACAGTGGTCCACGAATTGCACCAGCCAGTAGTATAGCAGTTGCATCAGCGAAGCCAGTCTCGCGAGATCCACGTTTGAAGCCCACTTCTATTATTCAGGATGTGGTAGTGCCAACAGCAGACCCACGACAACGACCGGGTACGACCAGTCCGAAAGAAGCGCGGAGCGAAAGTCAAACGCAGCAAGTGGCAAATACAATTGTAACTTCAAACCAATTAAAACAACAACCTTCGAAATCGGCTGTAACTATCAACAAGCTTCCGGCCAATCCCGGCGCCGGACCTGATAATACAACGTTATTAAACGTTATGAATAACAATAATTCTGATAATAATAGCAATAATAAAAATTTTAATAGTAATATAAATAAAGATGCTACCTCGCATCGCATAAGTCAAAAGAAAGATCCTAGATTAAATATTAATAGTAGTGCTAACCTAAACAGTAACAACTCCAAGAACATTCAGAATTTATCGGTTTGCAGTAATAATTCGTCTTCAGTATTATCAATGGGAAATCGAGGAAGTGGAGGTAGTGACATCAACAAGTCAAAAGATTCGAAGAGCTCAAATTCGCGCGGCTCTTCCTCTTTGGCTGACAAGTCTTCCACTTCCTCCAAATCTTCGCATAGGAAATTAGGCAATAAGTCGCGATCTAAACAGCCTCAGATATGTCCGAGTAAGATTCCGAAAGTCGACAGAGACTCGAGTCCGATTAGATCAAAATCTCGTGAAAAAGACAGCGGAGACAGTTCACCGTCCTCACGTACCTCTCCACAATCCTTCCAAGCCTCTAAAAGCCGTAAGAAGAACACAAAATCGAGAAAGCGTAGTCCAAGTCCTCCGTATAGAATCCCCAGGCGTAACGACGCGAAATCGAGCTCGAGCTTGAATAATTCCGGTGGTGTTACTGAGGAGGAGCAATCTGGTTCATTAATAGTATCTCCTCCTCATCCACCCGCATTCAAAGAGATCAGACCGAACGCTAGACAGAGAAATTATGTAAGACGAAATAAAGACGACAGTCTTAGTCCGGAACGTTCTCCAGTCAATGCTGGAAATACTCAAATCGCAGCTGAACCAACATTGGAATCTTCTAGCAAAGACGAAGATCTCAGGGCACCACTATCTCTACCTGGAGCCGCTGTTTCTATATCTGAAAAGAGTGAGTCAACAGTGCTTCGAAACATATATCTATATGTAACAACTTAGTAACACTTCATAAATATCTGTCAAATATCTGTCATCCAATATCTATCATCTATATTTCAATTGTGCATGTAAGAGTATCTGTCAATTTTCCTGCGTGCTTTCTCTAGTTACTGCTAAAAATTCTGTCTTGAATATTTTCTCATAAAGGTGACTACAATATTTGCCTCATCTGTGGTAGCAATTGCAAGACTGTAACAGGTGATATCTTTAAAAAGTAGTATTTTCAACTTATCGTACTAACTTCTCTTGTTACTTGTAATTATATAATTTCAATTAATTTTGTGAGATCTCTTAACGTGCATTTCTTCAGGAAAATATTGTGCGAAAATCTATTTTTTTGAAATGCATATATATTAGGGATGTATAATAAAGAGAAACGGTAATATTAAGTTAATCCATAATAAATTTTTCTCGCATAAGTTACTTTATCTTGAATTTTTTTCCAGAAGAAGATTTAGATCTACGAGTATTACCACCTGTTAACACTAACAAAAGACGCAGTGAGGAATGTGTCGAGGCGACCCCACCAAAGAAAACTAAGGCTGAAAAGTTTGACGCGTATGTATCATTAGCTGAATTTTTTAATTACATTAAAATCTTATGTGTATAATTAATTTACAAAAATACTATAATTTACACTTTCAATTTTACAGATTATTTGGTAATGAAGACGTGGATTTGCGCACTTTGACGCATCCTAATGCCGGTCGACCTCCGACACCTCCACCGCCTGTGATTTCCGGGGAGGATGGGAAAGATGGTTGGGCAAAGTTAAAGACGCCCACGAAAAATGACAGAGATAAGCAAGTTAATAATACTGATGATAAGCGCGACCGAGATCGTAATAGAGATAGGTTGGGACGTCTCAGACTCTATAATAAACTTCCGGACGATCCTAAAGAGAGAAGAAGAACGTTATCGAACGAGGAACAGGATTCCAGACCAGGACGTAGAGGTCGGGAGAATGATAAACCTGAAAGAAATGACGATAGAAATATTGAGATAATAATGAAGCAAGCTGCCGAACAGTTGAATCAGGGATCGATTACGAAAATGCAGTACAATACCTTGATACAAGAGGTGTTACACATGAGCGAAGATCGGAAATTGCGAGCTGCGCAGCGTAAGGAGAAAGAGGCTGGCACAGTGATATGGGAAAAGGGTATTAATATGGACATATCTGGTCCCGGAGATCGCGCCGCAACGTTCAGCCCGTCCAATGATAAGGAAATGATACGAAACAAGGAACACCCAATGCCACGAAATCCGAATGGTCCAAGATGGCAGAATCAGCCGTGGCAACAACCTTGGGCGCATCCGCCGGGACCACCATACGGTGGGCCGCAGGGACACTTCAATTCGGACATGAGACCTGTCGGTCCTTGGCAGAATCCGCGACACTTCGGGCCAATGCGACCGGATTACCAGTATCATAGCGGCTTTAATCACAATATGGGCCCTAACCCGCGCTTAGGACCTGGTATGATAGGTCCGATAGGTCCAAATGGACCGATCATGTCGAATCTTTTGCCGAATGGTCCAATGGGACCAATGGGACCTTTGCCAAATCCTCCTATACCGATGGGATGTCACCCTGCGATGATGATGAACAACGGACCAATGCCTAATCTTATGACGAATATGCCACCATTAACGTCTGGTAGAAACGTATCACCGAACACATCCGGCAAATATGATCTTGAGGATAATGATCACAGTTACAATAACGCAGTGTTAAAGAATCCTGGCTCACATAGTCGCGAATTGCCGCCTCCGGATTCAAAACTGTTGGCTGACATCGCGAGAGACACTATGAAGTCTATAAATATTGACAATATACCGCGAGAGATTCGTTATTACGGACAAATCGGTGTAGTGTTCATGAACTGGGATGATCCACGGGAGATCGGTTTCCAGGACGGTATAAGAAGAATATTGATTGACGAGAAAGACACTATAACTTGTGCATTTAATGACCAATATAAGGAGTTCATGTACGAAGGAGAAGTACATAGGTGAGTACACATTATATCCAGATGTTATTTGAATTCCGATGCATGTCGAATAATAACAGATTATTTAATAAAATTGCATTAGAGGGATATTATTTTATCATTCAAGCCTCTATTCTTTCCTTTTATTAAACTTTCAAACCATAATATTAAAAGAATTTGCTATATGTTAAGCTACTTAAAGATAGATCAGGGAAAATGAGAGTAAATTTTTTTACTTAAATGCTAATTACTCTGAACATTTGATTTAAAAATATTACTTTTGATTACTATTTTAATGCCTGAAAGATTACTTTTTGTCATTTTTTTTCTTTTATAAACAGTTTATTCACATTTTTCACATTTTTTATCTGATTATTGGATAGCAGTGCTAATATTGCAAATCATGTCTTTTCAGAATTAAACTTGGAGCACCTACTCGAGAATTGTATGTCGACGATTGCTGGTATGAGTGTTACTTTGGTGGTATGCCAATAACAATCGAACTCGGTGGCAAGAAAGTCAGTGTAAAGTTGGAGGGTCCTCCTCCACAAGTCAAAATCGGCACTGTAAAGCGAACGGATCTCGTGGTTGCGAAAATTAATCTTATTATCAACGCGCGAAATATGGTGCCGGTATTTTTAGATGCAAAACCACAGATGTAAGTACATTTTCTGCAGCGTGTGAATTATTAGAAGAATTAAACCTAAATGTGCACTCTTGTAATCATCCTTGTTTCTTTACAGATTCGAAATCGAGGGAAAGCCTCATACTTTAGAATTTACAGATGCATTGCAGACAGTTCTGCTAAATGGACGACCATTTAAAGTCGAATTTGGAGGGTTACCTAAACCTATTATTGTTAGAGACAAGAAGCATTTTATCAGATTTTCAGTATTGCCTAGAGGAGTGCGTGCTGGTCATGTTAAAATTACCGGAATGAGAGGTGAAGGTCCCATCGAATCGCCGCCACCGGTGGCACCTTTGCTGGCTCAAAAACCGAAAGTAGACGCTGCTCCTGCGCCAAGTCAATTGCCCACTGTAGAAAATGAATCCACGTCGCAAGATGGTACAGATTTTACTTCTACTTCAAAACCAGGTAAAAAGTTAACTCCATTACTTATTCTTTAGATTATATGATTCTTTGATATTTTACATATTGTGCGCATTTATCACTGAGACACTATCGTGTCTCCCGCTGATAATTGTGATCAACAATTTCAGACCTGCAATTAGATATCTTATCATCAGTTTTACCATCAGCGATGGCGCCGTCATCCGGTTTGTCGTATCAAGCCGAACCTGTAGAAAATCCGCCAGCACCAGCACCGACGTTGCCACTGAACATGAGCGAATTATTCCAAAGATTGGTCGAAACTGGTATTGTTCCAAATCTCACAGAACAAAAGAAACAAGAAGAAGAAGAGAAGAAAGAATCTGTGATTACTCCAGTCACCTTCGATAAACCGGAAACTCTTAAGATGTAAATTATTATCGATACCATAATCCTCATCGATTAGAATATTACAGTCTTTATATTGATGAGACAAAATCATACTTCAGATATAAAATAACAATTCTCTCTTTTACAGTAAACAACCAGCAATTTCAACAGCATTGTACAGTGGTATGCAATGTAGTTCTTGTGGTGCTAGATTCGCACCTGAGTTAGCTACTCGGTACAGCCACCATCTGGATTGGCACTTCAGACAGAACAGGCGTGAACGTGACTCTGCGAGAAAAGCGCATTCTCGACCATGGTATTATGACGTCAGCGATTGGATACAGTTCGAGGAGATCGAAGATTTGGAAGACAGAGGTTTGTATATTTTTCTTTTTTTTTTTCAGTATATTGTTATTTAGAGTTCTTGAAATTCAAACATAATATCAGGCTAGCCGAATTATAGGCGGTTATATTTAGCTCAGCAGACGAGCGAAAGGATATCGGAGCGTAAGGCTTGGATAAAACTTTATATTAAGAGTAATCGAAACATCCATGTTTGGTTACTCCGTCATAACAACACTTTGTCTCTTCTTTATCTTATATTCCTCATTTCTCTTTCAGCACAAAGCTGGTTCGAGACTGAGAAACAAACAGCGGAAACGGAAGGTATGACTACTGATGATTCGCCTCAAGAAACATTGCAGCCCAGCGTACCAACTGGCAGCGATGAGGATTCGCGATGTCAAGTATGCCATGACGCATTTGAGCAATTCTATAATGAGGAAAAGGAGGAATGGCATTTGAGACCAGCGGTTAATTACGAGGACAAGAATTACCATCCGCTCTGTTTAGAAGATTATAAGGTTCGTGTCTCTATTCTATTTTAATTGGTAGTTTGAATCTTGTCCATCAATATGTCAATATTATATTTCATTAACATAACTACCGTTTCTTGCATTCTTACAAAAAAAAATAGGAAAAAAGTTCAGCGGTACGTGATTCTCAATATGACTCGTATTCATATCACATCTTTAAGCTTTATTGCTCTTAGTAATAGAATAAGTACTGCTATTTACACGCAATATTTTTCCGTTTATATAGAATTATTTAAGGGGGTTTTTCAGTCTTTTCATATAATATAAAAACTTGACCAAAATTTTTAGAATGAGTTTATGATTAATTTATACGTAAATATAGGCATTCCTGAATTTTTTCAAATTTTTTGACCGTACAGTTTTCTTTAAATAATTTTCTTAAATCTTATTTTTATAGAAAAATAAGAATGTAAGATGTTCATAAATTATTCAACTGAAGTTATATGTTGCATGATCGATGTCACGAAAAATCAGCATTTCCTTCGACCTACCAGTTACTTTTTCTTTCAAAAAATTACTTTACATTTTATTTATTATTATTTAAAAAACAGCAATGACCAAAAACTTCTGTGTTAAAAGATATAAAAAGTCATAACTCCCTTTTACTTATTTAAACTGAAGAACCTCCTTAAAACCGAATTATAGGCGAAATTATTTATTTTTTTTTAACAACATGCATTTAAAAAAGTTGAACATTTTTCACAATCTTTTTTATTTACACACATATGTCATCATGTAATCTTACTATCTCACTATTCATATATCATATATATTCGCACCTATAATTAATTTTGATATAAACTTATAATTATATTTATGTATTTATTCATATTGTTTCTGTCCTCATTCAGTTTAATAATCTTGATCTTGTTGAAACTTTAGAGAGCATTAGAGAAGTCAGCTTTGGTGCTTGAAGAGACCGTTTTAGAAATGGAAGAAAATAAAGTAGAATGTTCCGAAGAAACGCCCGTAGATGAAACTAAGCAGGAAGAGTCAGACATAGAAATGTCGAAAAAAGAACTCGAGTCTACGGAGAATTTAAATCAAGTAGAGGTGAACATGCAGCAACTTTTAGATTCTATTGTTGCATCAGAGAAAAAAGAAGAATCTGTTGATGCGGAAAATTCCGAAATTCCGCAGGACGATACGGAAGAGAAAACAGACAATGTAGAAAACGTCAACGAAGAGAGTATAGAAGCTGTCTCAGAAGACGCCGAGCAAGACGCGCCTACGGTAAATAAAGAAGACGAATCTCTAGGCGAAGGTGTAACAATACCTTTTGAGAATATTAAAATTAAAGAGGAACCACTAGACGATGATGAACAAATTGACAGCGAAGTGTTTGATTTCGCCAACGTGGAAATCAAAGAGGAACCTATAGAGCCTGAACCAGGTATGTATATCCACTCTCTTTAAATTATAACAAATAAATCCCTTCTTATTTTTTATACTTTTATATTATTCTAAATTTTTCCTCAGATCCAGAACAAATTGTAAATGAATCGAGCATGGTCGATACGACATATGCTGCAGTGAAAAGTTCCATCGACGGAAACGTGGAGTTGGACTCCACACCACCAGCTATTCCCGCGGCTCCACCACGAATTAAGATTAACATTACTAAGCCGTTGAACATTAACAAAGAGTCAGAAGAAAATAAAGAGAAGGAGAAAGTAGCAATTGAGAAGGAGAGAAAATTATTAGAGGAAAAGATAGAACAGCCATTAGTGCCAGCTTCTATTAAGCCAAGTCTACAGGGTAGGAAACTATCGATTTTACCCCCTGTAGAAAAAGGGCAGGAATTATCGGGACTTTGTTCTATTATGTAAATATCCTGTGTACAAAGTTAGAAAGTATACACTTTGCGATACAAATGTATAAAGTGCTAGATTTAGACAGAACACGATCTATTTCTTAGCTTACATCTTGTACATTATAATTTTGTACAGCTTGTACGACGTGATAACGTGATTCTTGTAGAAAAATGAAGTAGTAGAATGTTTCTTTGTTTATATTCAATGCTATTCGTGTACGTGCTGCTCGACTTTAGAATATTTTATTCATTATATCCTTATATTTAGATAAATTTATATAAATTTCAAGTAAATTAATTTAAATTTACTATGTAAAACTTGCATATACACGATTCATTCGAAAGCACAAGAACTAAATCTTTACATTTGATTAAATCACGTTGTCCAAGTTGAAAAAAAATATGTGTAAAATGTGTGCAAGCGTGTAAATATAATTAAATATCAACATCTCAATGAACACAAAAAGAGAGCGCGAAGGTTGTACATATTTTATGTATTTTGAAAAGTATGTAGTAGCATTCCTGCGCGAGAGTGAATGTATTATTTGTCGACATTTCTTTGTGATAGAGAAAACGACGGATTTACTTATGATTTATATACTCAAAACTGAAAACTTCGACTACCCTAACGGTGCTTGCTTCAGTTTGATGATGTGTTTTTATTAAAACCTTCAAGTACTGTTCGTGCTTATGTAAGGGTGCGAGCCACTTCACGTTGCAAATGCTTTGAAGCATTCTTTTATTGATAAAATTTTTTTTCTGATTAGTTAACGAAATATTTGCAGCGTTAAATGGATCACATCCTAGGCTTGATGGTGATTTACACTCACCTGTAATATTAAGTACTCGTACTTGTACATAAAATGCTGCAGATCCTTCAAAATGAGTTTGCTGGGAGAGGGGGGGGGACATAGGGCGAGTCATTTCAAGGTGTACAAATTATGTGATACTAATCATCTACTTGTAATGTATATAACTATCAAACAGAAAAACAATGACGACGATAAAATCGACGAGGATTATTACTACTGCTATTAGATATGCATTATTTTGTTGTATAAAAGAAGACTTGTTTATTACAGGCTTGACTTTTCTCTCTTTTTAATTATCCTTTCTATTATATCCTTTTATAACTTTGAAGCTGCTTAGGACTTGAATTTCATAAGCTAGGAATACTTGAAACAATAAAGACATTGATGAAAAAAAACTTATATTTTTGTTTTTATGTCTCAATATTTAATAAACTGCGTTCAAAATGGAATCACTGCGTAAACTTATTGCGATTATTTCGTTGTATCTTTCAATATTCAATAAACTGCGTTTAAAATGGAATTACTGCGTAAACTTATTGCGATTATTTCGTTGTATCTTTCAATATTCAATAAACTGCGTTTAAAATGGAATTACTGCGTAAACTTATTGCGATTATTTCGTTGTATCTCTTTCAATATTCAATAAACTGCACTTAAAATGAAATTATTGTGTATAAAACTTCATTATAAAAAAATAAAAGACTATGATAGATAAAAAAACTTAAATAATAAAACAGAGTAAGAGCGAATAAGCTATAAAGCAATAACGTAAATTGTAATAAATACAAAATATTGATTAAGCTTATTATTTAAGTTTTTTTTGTGTGCCATAGTATTTTAACTCTCCAATCACCATATCTATTATTTAAGAAACGTGCGTATGTGTAATAACATAAAAAGAAAAAGACTTCTGTACGGAATATGCGGCATTGTTTTTCCATTTGAAAGACCACCAATTTACATTGTGGTCACATTTCTTGTTAGGGAAATAAATTATGGGAGCATCTGATGAAATACCGGATAGGCGGAATGGAGTGCTCCCAATTAGTCTTGCGGTAGTGCTAGTACAGGGGGTTTTTTTTAGCGAGATGGTGCCCGCTATCCTTTTCTATGGAGAGGACCCATCGAATCCCGCACCCAGAGGATCGGCCTTTGGGCATCTTCCCGTCATCCGGCTAGGTTCTTCCTTTGGGAGCATCCCGGATGACGGGCTTTGCGAAGATTTTTCTCCTCCTCTTGAAAAAAAAAAAAAATAAAAATAAGGAGGATAAATTAAATAATACGACAACCCTGAAAACTTTATTCATAAATTGCAATTGTGCGGCCATCTCGGGAAAGGCACAGTGTCCTTGATATTGCTAATCCCCAAGACGCATTGCAAAAATCTGTCAAAGCCCAATCCAAAACCACCTGTTGGCACATTTCCATATTTACGTAAATCTAAATACCACGAGAGATTCCCCGTGGGAGGCAGCTTCAACTCTAATTTTTCATAATCATCCTCGCGCATACTACCTCCTACCAATTCTCCCACATCTGGTACTAACAAGTCCAGTGCTGCTACCTTATAAGAAAAAAATATATATAAAATAGATAAAAGTATTATAAGACACTTATTCAGAAAAAACAATTTTTTTAAATTACACATTATTTGTTTGTTACTGACTTACCTTAGATACATCATCTATGCACTCTTTCATATAAAATGGCTTAATAACTTTTGGCCAATTAATAACGAACACTGGCACTCCGTCGTTATGTCGTACTAAAAACAATTCGTGCTCTTTCGACAATGCCTCTCCATACTTTATAGGTTGTTGCAATCTATTTGCGTGATTATTTAACACATTGAAAGCATCTTCGTACGTTAAACGTACAAATGTTTTGTTCAACCACTGTGGTTCTGGAGCATTGATTGCATGCAAATCTGAGGCTCCTTTTTCAATCATTCGCTCGATAACCTGTTTCACTAAAAGTTCAACTTCCTCCATCAATTCTTCGATCCGTGTAATAAATGCTATTTCTACCTCTAACATATAAAACTCTGATAAATGCAATCTCGATTTTGAATTTTCCGCCCTGAATGTAGGTCCAAAAGTATATACTTTTGTGAGAGCTCTGAAAAAGTTCTAACAATACATTGCATCCTATAATTTAGCGTCGACTGCAAAAATAGGTATGATAGATATATCATTGACAATTTCCAGCAAAGAATTTAAATCACCTTGCTACCGCCTCCAAATGCAATTGTCCAGAGACAGCGAGGAAGGCAGTGGTATCAAAGTAAATCTCATCTTCGGATTGGCCTTCCTTTTTCATACTTTTTAGAATCTCTTTGGATTGCGGTTTGACGAGAAACACCTCACCTGCGCCTTCACAATCGTTGGATGTCAACATCGGTGTGTGTACATTAAGAAACCCCCTATCTCTCAAATGATCAGTGATCATTGTAGTGGCAAGATCGCGTAGTCTTAACAAGCTAGAGAAGCCTCGCGTTCTCGGCCTCAAATGTAAATATTGTCTGATATACTCCGAATCGTATATCTTTCTCGGTGCGAAAGGATACCCGTCCTCCAAGACATTGCACGCGCCGATCACGTGTATCTCGGTCGCGCGTAGTTCAGTCTTACCATTCGGAGCCAGGAATAGCTCTCCTTCCACACTGATGCTACTCCCGTAACGCAAATCGTCAGGCTTAACCACCTTTGGTACAACAACTTGCAACATTTCGCACGTTGTTCCATCGGAAATGTCAACAAAGACTGCATCCTTCATCTTTCGCAGCGCACGTACCCATCCCTAAGCATGAAGAGAGATGAATACACATCTGTGAGTATAAACAAGATGAAACCGGTTGGTTTCTATTGTAAAATTTGTGAGTCGCAGACGCGACAATGTAAGCGTCGCCACGAGCCAACGTTTAAAATTTCACCGCGCTCAAGATTCTATTATATTTGTCAAATCCGTGAATAGGGTGATCATAGGACATCGCGGACAGCAATCCAGAACTTTCCTTTTCTATGAATTATGCAATATCATTCGAAATACCGCAGATATGTAAAAGGAACGATTGGAACTCTGGAAGTCGCGAAGCGAGAGCTATCCAGACATCTCTCGGATGTCCCTTGAAGGGTTTTTCGTGTTCCGCGATGTGAAAGTGAAAAAGTCGCGTAATAGAGCACGTCTAACCTGTACTTTAGCAGGCTTCCCAATTGCCTCTTTCGACGTTGTATCTAAAATTGACGAACATTTGTGCGCACCACACTTGACGATGTCTGTCTTAAGCGGGTGCAGCCTTCCAATATACCTCGAGAGCATTTCCGAGGACGGCCCGACTGCCAGCAATTGTATATCCCCGGAAAAAATGCCTACTTGCACGAGAAAGTTCAAAATGGAGTCGTCGTATGTCAGGATTGCGCGCGAGTGGAACGAGCGAAGTGAATAATGCCGCATCTTTATTGCCACTACATCCCAATGAGAACGATGCGTGATTCGACCTATTCTAGATGAGACAAATCGGCAGCCAAATTCGCGCATTTGTATTATTTAATTTAACATTGATTAATATAAATGTGTTGTTTATTCTTTAATATTATATCTTTAATCGATTGTCAAGGCCAAGACTTGGTTTCACCATCTCCGATTAGCTTGATGGATTAATTAAGTGTCAGTTATGATTGGTCAATTTTACTTAACGATAAATGATATTAGTCGGTTCCAATGGAATAATCAATCGATCAAGCTTTCGTGGGACTCCGTCTATGGTAAATATTGTACTTCGTCTACCTCGCAATGCATTAGACGATTAGAGGCTTTATAAAGGGTGTCCCAAAATTAACGCAAGATTTGAATTAAATAAAAAACACAGTTTTTAGTCTTTTGATTATTATTTTTTTATTGAATCATAAAGTACATAGGATAGGGTTATTTATGGAATAACACATCGGGCAAATGGCCTCCACGGCTTTGCATGCACATACGCACTCGTTTGTCGAAATTTTCCATGACCATTTTGCATAAATGTGGCTGAATTTCATTGATGCAGCGTTGAATCTCCTCCTTTAATGCACGGGTGGTTGTGGGCTTGTTGACATAGACCTGTGATTTCAAATAACCCTCATAAAAAGAAATCTAATGGTGTTAAATCACACGATCTAGGGGGCGATTTTGGCGATTAACAAAGCCATCAAGGTGAAAATGTGCTTCATCGTTTAGGATGATTTTGCTCGAAAAATCAGCATCCATTTGTTGATGTTCAATAATCTATTTTCACGCTCCATTTTCACTAACCCTAAACTGTCAGCTGTTAAATTGTTTTTTTTTTTGGGTTGCCAACACGTTACTGCACAAATGGCGGCAAATTCAAATCTTGCGTTAATTTTGGGACACCCTTTACAATAAGTGAATAAGCTATTAGTGATAAATCAGAAGATAGAAATAGACTTAATAGACCAATCATAGTCGAATGTAAGAAGAATAATCGATTATGATGATTAGCTAATTTCTATCTTTCTGACTTCTGATTTATTATTACTTTTATGGCTTATTGTAGAAAGTGTAGAAAACCTTTAATTCATGTTGTGAAACATCAACTTTAAAATAACAGCTAAGATGTCAGTTTTAATTTGAGTATAAAAAGATCTTGGGACAGAGCTATTATTTTGGATAGTACTTCTAAAGTTAGCAGAATAATCAAAACGATAAGTTTTAATTTGATTTCTTTATATAGCGTTTTCTCTCTCTTTCCCCTCCTCTTGCTTTTTTTATAAATAAATTTTGAATATTTATTAAATATAATAGATATTAAAAATTTATTTTGTTTATATATATCTTCAAATAAGAAAAATATCAATTATTTTTTATAGTATCAGTTTTGCAATAAGGAGTATACAATAAATACTGATGAGAGAATGATAAAATAATATAATTCCGAAAGTATCCAATTTAATAAATATCTAAATTATGAGAAGTTATTATAATATTATTCATATGCCATATCTTAAATATAGCGGAATATTGTATATAAGTTTAAATTATTTAGTGTTTTTTAATCTTAAAATCTATTTGTGTATTTTAAAATTTAAAAAAATTATAAAATTTCATTTCAGAGACTTATGGACGTAGCTATATTTAAGAGAGTTAGGGATAAGTATAATATCCCATATTTGAAATTGGGAACAAACAGGCTTCTCTCGTATTCCGCTTTAGGCGCATCTACCTCTAGTTTAGATTTGATAAATGATTCTGTTTAGTTCAACAAATACAAAACCTAGGAATCTTTATCCCATTGAGTTCAAAACAATCCTTTTTTATTTAAAATACGGAGTTTGTTTAATTTTGAATTCACAATAATATAGAACTTGTTTAATTCCAATTTCAGAATAAGATTCTGTTTAGTCCAATATGAGTCAGAATACGAGTCTATTTAATATTGAATTAGGAATATAAGTCATACAGTCATTCATGCCATTAATATTTCATATTAGTTTCATTAAATTTCCATCGCAAATGAAACGCACAAACCATTTTGTATTTTAGAGAAAAAATATGTTTTTTCATAATGTTTAGGGAATGAATAACTCTAACGCTTATAAGCTTTCGTTCAAGTGCCAATTTTTACATTATTTGTATCCAATCAATCAATTTCATATTTTTTGAAGATTGTACGTGTATCTTCTATATTTATATATATTGATGTATTGTAATATAGATAGATTTATATAATATAAACTTATTTTTATTATGTCTATCTTGTATACTCTTTTTATCTATAGGCAGATATTAGTAAGGCCCAGTTCCATAACTCTTAACCGAGATTCAACATGTTTCTCATCTTTTTTCAATTCTGGAATTGGAAAGAGACAATGAATAAGTTGAACCTCGATTAAGAGTAACCGTGAGTTGTGGAACTGGGTCTCACTAATCGGCCTTACTTACTCGGCCTAAGAATTTTCAGTTTTTAACAGCTTTTACTATTTATATCAGACTTTATTTATTTATTAATCAATATCTTTGTAAATGGAAGCAGCAGTGAATTAATATCATACCAAAGATTACGGTACATCTCTACTTTTTCCTTTTACATTTAAAATAAGTGTAAATAGCATTTTATCACATCGTGATTAACGAAAGCAATCTAACAACAAATCTTTTAATGCAATCTAAAAAAATTGTCAATAGTGTCTTCTTCTCTTTCATCTTCAGTCTTGGCAGCTAGACTTTCGAAATCAGGAGTAGCCGCCTCAGCAGTAATTGGATAAGATGCTGCTTCTTCTTGCCCTTCCTCGTTATGTATATCGTTAATAGGAAGCTAGAACAATATACAATATATTTAATAGCGATCTGTGTGTCACTCACTTAGCTTCGAGAGAAATTTAAGTGAAAAAAAGGATATACTTTTTGATTTCCTGAAGATTCAGGTCTTGATTGATCGGCTTCCGCTAAGTCTTCGTTATAACCGGGTTTAGTATTAGAAGTAGAAGGGACCGCACTCGCACATTCAACTGGAGATGTTCCCTAAAAATATTAGAAATTGTAATTTAAATAAATAATTTCTCGCGTATTGTAATGTACTCTGTATCTTTTTGATATTATTATTTACCGTTATTTCCAAATGTTCTATTAATGATATTTGAGACGAAACTGGAGATGAGGCAGTATCTACATGAGATATCTGAGACATAACAACCATTTTGAGCATAGCCGAATGATCGATCATAGATGCATTTTCCAAAGCAAAATCTGCATCCGAGTCTTCGTCGCTAGATTGGTAACTTTCGCTTGGAGTTAAGTCAGGTGCTTCATTCTGCAAAGAATGTTAATTGATAGTTACAGAATGTTTTTTTCAATATACAAAATGATACTGTACATCTGCAAATTATGTACTAACCAATGGATTATTTAATGTTTGCTTGTCTTGCAAAGCGCGTAATGATCTTAACAAATGAGAACGCAATCGGTGGTCCTCGCTAATGGCTTTAATCTCTCTTAAAATAATTATTAAATAATCGGGTCGCTTCTTATTTACTGCGATGAGCGAACTGATTGCCTCTTTCAACTCTGAGCTGTTCATTGTAAAATAAAAAACAAATTTATATAAAAAGTTAATATAAAGACTATATGACAACTATATTTGATAAATTTCGAAGAAGATTCAAACCTTAAGTTATTAAAAAGATTATCATCGTTCGTTGCAGACGGTAATCGGAAAGAACTATGAGTTTCCTCCCAAAGATTATCAACTTGTTGAGACATTTCATTTGTTATGATATTACTACGGATAGCAGTGTTTTCTCTGTCCTGTTGTTGTAAATTTGACGGTAATTGTAGATTCAATGAATATTGCGTCTCTGCGCCAGTTAATGGTAGAGATAAATTATCGGATCCTTGCTCTCGATTCCGCTCTTTTCTAAAATCAAAACACAAATAAAAGATGTTAAATAAAGAGTGTTCCAATTGTCAATTTAATCTTCTAACCGTGTTTAGAGGATTTAATATAATATACTGCAAAATTGATATTTTTGTTGATAATATTATCGTTACCACGAGAACTTCTTAAAAAGCTCAGCTCGAAAAAGACCCGAACACGATTAGAAGGTTAATTAATTTTATATTGCATACATTAGTGAACTGTTAACGCTGCTTCCATTTGTATTAGTTGTGTTTGCGGAACACGTTGAATTTGCTACAGCCATTGAAGAATCGGTCATCGTTTTCACATTTCCTGAGAGCAGATTTTGTCGGGAATAACTGAAAGTCGAAAATATACATATATGTAATATTAAGACAATATGTAGCATATATATTTTATGCAAAAATTCACAGACCATACCAAAATCAATTACCAATTATCAATAAAAAAATTTCGTTACAAACGACTTTAGAATGACGGAAAAGAATTTTATTTGAAACTGTAGTTAAATAGCAAGAAAAATTTCTCGTGTTAAGACATTCATTGTCATGCATTAACATTAGTTATTTAAAATTTTATATTGATGATACCTATCCAATCTCATAAAATCCATTTACATACCTATGTATTACCTTCCAATGTTTTCCTTACTTATTTTTGTTCGTATTAACCATCGGATTATGTAATTGAAATTATAATATAGGCTACATACGTGCTTAATACAATCTTAAACAAGGGTAATGATAAGTAAGAAGTATAAGACAGAAAATGTTGCAAAGGTAGATTGTGATGTTTATTACTGAATGAAACGTGATACATTAGATTTACAGAAAAATGGAAAACGAATGCAATCAATCTGATAATTATGAAATATTATGAACAAATATAGAAGTATGAAGTAAGTACAGAAAAAATACAGAATAGTAATTAGAAATTTTCTAATTAATAATATAAATAATATAAATAATATAATTAATAATATAATTAATACAAACTATTACAATAATAAATATAATATTAAGATATGATATTATTAAAATTTCATTAATATTCCGTATTTATCTGTCTTCCTCTATTACAACAATCAATGTTGGAAATCAGATTTAATAATAAATACATTTTTTAGAAAAAATAAACATCTCTATACTGAAATAAAATTATGAAAGAATAAATATACGCAATGAAATGTCTTTCTCACAAATCTACCGTTTTACAATGCGGCAAATAAATGAAATGAATTCATAAATCAAAACTAACGAGACACATATTTGTCTAGTTATGAGTTCAATCTCTTTACCTTCGAAAATTATCCCAGTAGTTGTTTGCTCTATTACCAGGAGGTACTTGATTGTTCAATTGTTGCTGCTGTTGCTGCTGCAAGTTAGAGCTAACTACTGGAGTATGCGATAACGCTGCCGAAGAATTAGGTAGCGACACAAGATTTGGTAAGGATGAGCTGGGAGGTAAAGTCGTATCCAATGTGTCACCAAGATTGTGGACGCTACGGCTCAGATTAGAGTGTTCCTCCTGAGTTTCAGCATTGTTGATGCGTTGCGGAGCTTGATTTTGTGATCGCAATTGTAGTTCAGCAATGGCAGCACGCATAGACTGTAATTCACGTTGCTGCGACCACAGAAGTTGACAGCACTGTTGCATTGTTGTGCCCATCATTTGCAACTGATGAGCTTGCGAACCCAATAATAATTGCCGATAATACTCAATCGTAGCTACAGCGAAAGAAATATTTTTCTCTTTTTCTTTTTAATTTATAAAATATTTATTTAGGATTATATTTAATTTAAGATTATACTTTACCAGTTTGTCCTTGATTAATAGACGAAGGTGGTATAGGACAAGTCCATAAATTTCCAACAACTCCACCATTCTCGATAGCAGCGGGTAGACCAATATCCAATAAATTTTCTGATGTAGATACGCCATCTACGCTTTGTTCATTAGAATCTCCTGCACCTATTAAAAATATGCATAATAACTGTTTGATCATCGTAACGCACAATGTTTACCTGCAGCAGCAGAAGGTGGCCAGATATTTGCAGGTATGCTGGTATGACTAGCTTGAGAACCAGAGCTCCTTTGACTATTTTGATCTGACGCTTGAACATCCCGATTCATATTCGAAGGCTGTGTTGGTTCCTATTTATTTGAAAGAGATATATAATTGCATATTTTCATAAGAAAGATTAAAAGACATAACGTTTATAAACCTTTCTTATAAGATCTTCAAATTGATGTCTTTTCGCTTGCTTAGACTGAGCCTCCGCATTAAAACTCTGCTTCTTTTCGTTTGCACTTAGAGGTATAAGTGCTGGAGGTGGGCGAGAGAACGGACAGTTCGAAGAAGCAAGGTGAGCAGTCACGGATGATGGTTGTTTTAAGCGTTGCAATTTGGCTCGTGTACTTTGTAGTAAGGTTGATTGTTCTTTAAGCTCTGATGTTAGCGTCTAGAAAATGAACAAAGAATGCCCTATAGTGTACATCATTAAAGTTAAAATATTCTGAGATTGTTGATATTACCTCTATATCTGAGATGTTAGACTCCAAACTTCGTACTTTTGTATTGACGTCATTGCTTCGATTTTCAAATGAGATGTTTGTTACATCCTCAGTAATTTCATTCATTGCACTTTCATCATGCGCATCAATATCTTGCTCGGGTTCAGAAGAAAAGTCAATAGAATCGCGAATTTTCGTACCGTTATTTTCCTCCATTAAAGCCTTTATATGTGCAAGTTGTGCTTTCATCATTTCCAATTCTGCAGTTTTATCCTTTATTGTATTTCTCGAACCTTCTGAGCTCTGAACAATTAACACAAATGCGATAAAGACGAACGACAAATATAACTTACACAGAAATCATAAGAAATAATAAGAAATCTCACAAATAGGGATCTTAATCCGTGTATACACCTAGCGAACGAACACTAAAACGAACAGTGAACGCAAAAGTTTATGTTGTTATTTGTTAATAAAAGTCGTACAAGTTTAATTGCTACAAACATCGAATCTAATCGAATACTAATACGAATTCGATACAATCAAGAAAAAGAAAAAAACTGCTCACAAACACAAACACAAGTGTCCGAACATTCACGGTTGGTATTGTTCGCTGGATATATATGCGACTTTGACCATGAATTTTTATTATGTGTAAAGTCATGATAAGCAACGATAAACTCAGAAAAGTTCAGTAATGATAAAATGTTTTTAAAATATCCACTGTTTTTAACATATCGCACAGAATCGTTAATAAATTAAAAATTATATGTAACAGACATCAATATACCTTTTCTTAAACAGTTAGGGGTACAGTTAGTTACAAACACTATAAAGAATAAAAGTGGATATGATATTATACATATACAAAATATTATTATGGAATGTGTGTGTGTGTGTGTGTGAATTTCATATTTGTGCAAAGTGTGTATGTTGTGAATACGTATTGTACGAAAATTGAGACTAACACAACTGCCTCTGTCGGACGTCTCTATGGCTTGTAATTCCGCTACAAGGTGATCCATTTGTTTTTTCTTTGTCAGTAATTGTGCCAGTTTGCCTCTTAATGCCACCGTTTCCGACTTAAGTTGCTCAACATTAGCAGGATTCGGCAGGGGCGCACGGACATCTTCCAAGGTAGTAGAATTAGGCGAATCATTCAGCGTCACTTGTCGCCAAAGCACTTGTTGCGCTTGACGCGCCTTGTTCAATCTATCTCTGACACATATCTGCATATCCGCTAAGCTGGCTTGCTGCTCTTGCAATTGCGCGAGTTTGTTCTGATATTCTTCCATATTCCTTCGTAATTGCATCTCTCTGCTAGCATCGCCGCATTCATCTATGTCTTCTCTTTCGCCATTCTGTGCGTGTGCATAAAATAAGATATTTAGTTTTACAAAATCAATCTATGTCTCGATAAAACATTAAAGGCTAATAACCTCGTCAGAGATTCCATTATTATGGTACTGCTCTAATAATTTGGAGAGTTTTGTCTCACTGTCGTGGAGATCGTCCACCATTCTACTTAACTTTTCGCTCTGAGCTTGTGCTCGCTATAAGATATAATTATAATATGGAAAATAATTTAAACACAATTTTCTATATAAAATATTTGCTATACTATTGTGTATGAATAATACTCACAGGATCAGAGGATTGATCAAGAGACTCTATCATTGTTGCAGTGACTCTGATGTAATCTCTGATCTGATTTAAGCGACTTTCTACTTGACTTCTCTCGGGCTTCAAAATAATAAAACATTATAATTATAAAAAATTATATAATTACAATCAAATTAAAATTATAGAAACTATCATTAAAAATAGAAATATTCAGATACAGTGAATATAATAGTACCATCTTATTCACATTGGAGGGCTTTGTTCCCTGTAATTGTGATGGTGAGTGAGTTCTGGGATCAATAAATGGTATCATTTTTATCCAAGGTGTACAGTCTTCTATACTGTAATTATACTGTCTCGTTGAGTTGTGCGATGCTACAAGTAAAATTACAAATTATATACATGTAATTATGTACATAGAATATTATAAAATTACAAATTATATACATATGAATTACGTATTAATATATTTACCAAAGTCAGATAAATCTTGATACGTTGTAAAGTATGAAGAAGGCAGTTGAGAGGAGGCTAATCTCGTGTTACTCTTCTTTGCTTCTTTCGATGCTCTTGATTCACGGTCGCACTCACTTGCTACTTGCCAATCTAGTTGAAACTAATGTACAAACCTTTTTCAGATAATATTAAGCTATTGCAAACGTAAAACGGAAATAAGCTAATGGGTGTGCTGGGAAAAATACTCGCAGCTCTACTGCAGATTCACCTCCGTGAATATGTATTCTTAGAGTAAGAAACACCCCACTATTCTGCAGTCTATTAATAGAACGAATTCGACACTGCTCAAAGCAGCTTAATAGCGTATATCCGTCAGGATAGACTTAAGGCGTCTTCTCCCACTAAATATCATTCCACTTAGAATATAACTTTTATTTATAAAATCATTCCTCCTTTTTTTAATCTCTGTTACCATTTTCTCATTACTTTTTCCTTTTCAGCAACTAAATATTTTTTAACAAGTAATAAAAATTATACAAAATAAAGCTCAAATGATGAATGTTAATAAAATTTTCTTTTCTTTAACCAGCAAAAATAATACATGAAAAAATGCATGCATAATACAATATTTTATTGTTTTTTTTCAGTATGGATTACATATCAGTATGGATCTCTCTTTTAATCTACTTAAAAGCAAGGAAAGCAGGGCAAAGCCCTGTAGAGAGCAAGATTCTCGATGGATTTACCAAGTTGTTAAAATGCTGCGGGTGGCCGTGATGCGAACGGTTTTGCTGATTAGCGGCGGACCGCTCCCGGTTCCTGTCGCTTCTCCGATTGCTTTTCGGCAGGGTGCCCGTGTTGCGGGGACCTCTGCCTCCGCCCCCGCCCCCTCCGTTGACACCGGGCAACATCGCCGTTCGCTTCGCACAAGGAGCTCTCTCGAGAGCGTAAGATTATTGACTACGCAGCTTAACCTCACAGCTGGGTGAAACTTGGTGAAATTGCACGAGAACGAACGTGAGACACTCGCGTAGTGAGTGGAAGACACGAGCGAGGATTCTCGATGGAGAGAAGCACGGGAAGATTGGAAATACAACGAGGACGTGATTCTCCACTTCGATGACGTGAAATCGCGTCCGGTTGATCTTACGTCAAAATACTTGGCAGGCGACGCCGAAAGAATCGGGAATGCTATAAATAGAACGCGCGTACATCGACGTGACTCGCTACGATGATCGCAAATCTCAATATCGACGCATCGGTCGTATCCTCGACAACGATCGGTGCGTTTGGGTACGTTTCCCTTGGTTTCCCTATTGCGCCGATACTGCGGCCATTTTTAAATGTCCCTTGACGTTGTTTGTAGAGGATGACTTCGATCAAACTTCGATTAAGTTAATCGGCAATTAACTCGTCAAATAATACCTGTACCGTTTTCTTAACGTGGATAACATTAGTTTTTCGTTAATTTTTTGTAAATAGGTATATTTTAAATAATTTAATAGTTTGGTATTAATTTAAGAGTTTGATATTAATTGTCTTTCCGAATTAAGAATGATCTCATTAAAGGGTTGAAACGTTTGTGAGTTTTTTTATGTTATATATGTTTATATTTATGTATTATATTTATACTTGTCATCAATATATAAATATATTTATATTTGTGTCATCAATATATAACAAACAGTATTAAAAATAGAAGCACGTATGTATATATGATATCCTAGTGTTAAAAATAAAATAATAATAGCATTGTTATTATAATAGCATATAATAATAGCATTTATTATTCAACTCAGCTCACTAGATTCTTATTGTACATTTTATATGATTTTTAATTTTTTATTGTAAATATATATACGAACAAAATTAGAGACAGTGCATTATATTATTTGCTTTAGGCAGTTCTGTCGATTAAATTATGTTCATTTCTAAATGTTGTAGTTTAATTTCTCGATTCAACATATATAACTAGATTAATTCTTAAAATTAGAAAAAGATGAAGAGTAAGTTGAGCTAAAATTTAATCTACAGTGAAATGGACATTAATCGATTAAATTAATAAATTAGAATCGAAATCGTCCACAGATTTAATATAAACTATATGTCTATTCTTTATCAATAATGTAAATCAAGGCCGTTGTTCTTAGGAGATAGGTACAATCGTCACAAGTGCACGTCGTTCTATTATCTTTATTTATTAAATGCCAAGAAAGATAGAATAACATTTGTATCGACTATGTTTCTTTGTAAAACTAACTTTTATAACTCTTGGTTTAATTTACTTTTTATTTTTTTCTAAGAACTCTAAAGAAAAATAAAAATGTAGATTGAATCGAATAAATTAAAGTCAATGAATATAAAATATATGTAGTATTCACTTCAGTGTATTTAAATTAAAATTAACATACATTAGTGGAAATGGATATGTCATGAAATGTGAAGGTATTTAAAGAAAACAGGAGAAATCGCAATGTTAATAAATTATTGCTGATGCAAAGTGAGTTATATACGTATATTAATTCTACTTAATAATTATATTGTGACTAATTAAAAATATTAAAAATAATAATAATAAAGTATACGAGTAATAAGAGCGTTAATACAGAAATTGGTGCGCAAATTCATATAAAATTCATATAAAATTCATATAATATTCATATAATATATTAATCTACCATGAGTATGTCGATACAAATTTTTTGGATAATTTTCATCATAATGTCATTACTAAAATTCTTCACAACTTGCTGATGATGGTTTGAAGTAAACCGAAACGTTCAAGAAATTTGTATCGACACTCATGGTAGATTAATATATTACATGAATTTTATATGAATTTGCGCAATTTCCGCGCTGTATTAACGCTCTCGTTGCCCGTATACTTTATTATTATTATTTTCAATTTTGAGAACCTTATTATTTAAATTTTGTTTTAAAAATATTAAAGATATTTTTATAATAATAAGAAATAAAAGAAAAGAGAACACTCTTTCTAAAAACTTTCATATATATAATAATGTTCGAATTTCTTAATTTAGCCTTATAAAATTAGCATGTTATTTCCGGAACTTTGATATAGTTTCGGTTCCTTCTTAAGAAATTCCAAAGTTTCTTTACGTTAAGACGTTCCGAAAAAAGTTCTGGCAATCAGATTTTAAAAATAGAAACCGAGGATGTCGGAGATGCCGTTTTCCGTCGTAGGAACAAATTGGATTTGACAATTTTTATTTCGATTTAAGTCGAATTACATGAATTATCTTACACTATATAATTAATATAATTTAATTGTATACATGATAAATTGTATTATAAAATTATGTAAAATTTTCACAAGAGGTACACGCCGTACAAAAAATTTCCAAGAAATTTGAAGAACTTTCATTCGCTGCCGCTAAAGAAAATCATTGAACTTATCATTTGTCGATCTTGGCTACAAGATCTGGAGCTGATCCGAAATAGAGACTACAAATCACACATGTGAGGGTTCTTCTTTTTTTTTTTTTTATTAAAAATAAACATACAAGAGCCTGAATTATTCTCAGATGGCTATCACGATGGTTCGACGATCGATAGCTGCTGCTACCTGGCGCACGCAAAGAGGACCCCGGCATCGGTCGACGGCGCAGCGCGCGAGGAGACGACGATGCGTTTCCCGCCTGTGGCATTCACGAGGAGTTAATAATAAATGTACGCGTCCCTCGCGGGGGACCTGCTTTACAGGCGTCTTTACGGCGTGGTATATCTAGTCCACGTCGGGTCATCATCAACGCCTACGACCGAGCGGCGCGCGGCCGTGCCTCGTGAGCGGCGCTCGCTCGCAACTCGCGCGACTCTCGCCGACTCTCGCGTATCCGGGAACAGTTCGCTCGCGGATCGCGACTTGGATAATCGTGGAGACTGCGGAGAGTCGCATCGCGTCCCGGGGTTCAAAATTTAAACGAGAAAAAGAAAAGAAAAGACACGACGAGGAACATCTTCCTGTCAGCGCGTTCCCGCGTCCGTCCCTTTGTCTTTCTCTTTGTCCCCGTCATCGTCATCCTCGTCATCCTCGTCATTCCCATCTGTCACCCGTCAATCGGACGCGTGTTCCCTCCCATGCGGCCGCGAGGCAGCGGCCCGTGCGTAATGTGCGTTCGCGCCCGCGCTCGCGTGCGGCGTGCGTGGCTGCGTGCGTGACGACGACGGCGACGACGGGCCACGCTTCCTTGGTGTACGCGCGGATTTATCTCTCGACAAGCGGTGAAATGCTGACAAGCTGGCGGCACGCGTGCGACGGCATAGGCAAATGCGGACACGCGACCACGCACGGGTGAGTGTGTTTGCTTTCTCTCTCTCTCTCTCTCTCTCTCTGTCTCTGTCTCCTTCTCACTTTCTCTATCCTGCTTTCCCCATAGTGTGTTCGCACACTGCGACAGGGTTTGAGGTTAGAACGCAGGAGGTGGGAGATGTCAAACGCGAAGGACGGCCCATGTAGGGATAGTCGAAAAGGTAACTCCGATTGAACTTCGATCAATTTGATTGATGATTAATGTCTATTTCTACCAATATATATGACAAACTTTAATCTCGGGTTAACTTATTTTTTTTTTTTTATCTTCTAGTTCGAAAAATTAGAAGAAGATAAAGAATAAATTAATTCGAGATTAGATTAAGTAAATCCACATTGGTAGAAAATAGGTCTAACTTGTCAAACGATGTCTGTATTATTTCATCAATTTAGATGGAATTGTCAATTTTTTATTGTCTGACTTGTAGAAAAAAAAAAAGATTAGATCATGGATGACGATACATGAAAATTTTATAGGCAGTCGATTGAACTTGCTGATCGAATTAATTCTCGATTAAGTTAATCACAGTTTGATTTCGAAGTCGCTTTAAATCAGCGACAGGTCTAAAGCCGTCATGGCCTTGACGCGAATGAGGCGATTTCCTTTCCCTTTGCGAAGCAACGAGCACATTTCCTAAGGCTTGCATCAGAAATTGCGTTAGAATTAAATTGAGAATTGTGAGTTAAAGATTCGAATTCTGAATCACAATCAGAGAAACACAGATTAAAATTAGAATTATTTAATTTGTTAAAAATCTGCAATTATTAAAATTATTTAAAAATTAAAATCATATTTCTAATTTACAATCCTCAATTTCTATTGTGTAATCTGGCACGAGGTTAAGTACAATTCTTAAATCGCAAGCTTTTAGACTATGGTTTATTTGGATAACTGTTATTTTCCGGGCATTGTGATGTGGTCCCGTTACGGAATCATGTTGCTTCTTTTGCCGTAGAGGAAGATGCGCCAGCAAATATAAATACTAGCTTTGCTAAATATTTAACAATTTGTTATCCTTGACATTTTCCCCGCGCTCCAAGACGGCTTGTGACTGTTCGAAGGCATCAGAATAGATCTCGTTATTCTGGCACGATACGGAGAACAATCCTTCGCAGTAAGAAACGCGTTTCTTTGCTTCCTTTCTGATAACATTAAGGTGCGTCAACTGTACGTATACGGTGTTGTCTCTTGATCAACGTTTAACGTTAATTCAGGAATTAAATGCGCACACAAGAAAAGAACATAATAATTAGCCCAGTTTGACAGAAACGCTAATTCTCGACAGTGCTACTCTTATGTTTATTTATATCAATGTAGATTAATTTTTATCTTGACTTATTTTTTACTTTTTCCGATTTTAAAAATTAGAAAAAATAACGAGTAAATTAAACCGAGATTAAAATTAATCTATTTGGTAGAAATGGACAAATTAGAGCGAACTTTTAAATCGAACTCTCATTAATTCAGTTGGCGATTAATTGAATCGACAGAACGCTTCGCGTTGTAATTTCTAACAGTATACTTTGTAATTGAAATAGCAGCAAGAATTAATAGTTCTATTCATATTGCTAGAAACGCTATGGATGTTACTTAATGAATTAATTGGAGTTTGATCAAAGTTCTTTAGAGGTGATCTCTAATTCTTCTTGATCATTGCTCGTAAACGGCGAAAATACGTGACGTTTTCCTTGCGTGACTGCATGCATTTAACAGTTAGTTTCGCAATGACAATTGAATTGTCTCGCGAAAATCTCGGACGATAAATTTATTCAGCATTGACGCGAATAAGAGTACACCGAAGAGATGAGATATTCTATCGCGACGTGTCCTGCCGGCGATTTTGCGTTCGCCGGGATGCATTTGTGGAATTTTCATAGCGCAAGCGGCAACTGGCTACTTGTTGCATAATGCATCGATTTCCCTGACCTGGCCGGGCAGCGTCTTTGTGTAGCTCGTGGTGCACCAACACAGCACGGACATTCTTAAATTTGATGCGATAGCGATGCTTTACTTCGGGCGTGAATATCGATCCTGATCTTCCGCCGAAATCGAGCATCCAAGCTAACATTCGATTCGCGTGACACGCGAGGGGTTGAATTTCCGGCAAAATTGATGAATGTCTCGCAAATATCTCGCAATTATTACGAGAGACACCTCGAATATTCGCTGCCTCAGTTGTAGGCAACGTCTTTGCTCGCTGTGAATGTCATTAGATTTTATGTTTTTTGAATGGAGGCAAAACGACAGTTTCACTCATGCAAATAATTACTGTAAGAACTTGATATGATATAATATATAATAATATTTGACATGATAATATAATATAGTTGATTATAATATAATACGATATAATATAATATATAATTGCATGGTAAAATAATTACGGTAAAAAATAATTAAGAGCTCTATTTTTTATAGTTATTACTGCTATAATGCTGTCAACAACAATTATAAATATATTTATAGTTTTGTACACTAAAAAAAATATATATAATGGAGTTTCCCAATTATATATTTATTTTATCATGCTATTATAATATAAATGTATGGTAAAATAATTATAGTTAGGAGCTCTATTTTTATTACTGCTAGTAGTAATAATTATATTTATAGTTCCATATACAAAAATAGATATATAAAATGAAGCTCCTAGGTATACTTATTTTATTATGTCACAATCACAATTGTCACAAATATCACTCTGCAAGTAGACACTTTTTTTCTCAACACGACATCCAGATATTTTCCCGCAGTGATATAGTGAACCCACAAGTATAAACGACGTGTTTATCGATGGACTCGCGGCATCGTTTCTTCCATTCAGAAAGCCTGAATCCGCGGCCTTGCGGCAGTAACTATGCTCCGAATGATCGATAAAACAACAGCCGCCGTGTGTTAAATCCGAGACGCGACTCATGCCATACATTGCCTCATATGTGGAATTAATTTCCGTGAAAAGGATTGTACGGATTGTTTCCAGAGCCAAGATAATACCCGAATAGCGCCACAAAAAATTAATCAGACGGTATTATATGTTTCGAGATAATCATGAGCGCTTCGTTCATGATCGTACAAGTTTCATCGATCTGTTCTAGACGACAGAGATTAACACCGTCATTCTTTCTAGCGCCACTATCTTCTAGCTCGAGATCTTTCTTGTTTTCCTGTTATTTGTAGTACTGTCACGTGAAATTAGAAACTTAATTAATGTTGTGAGAAATCGTCCGGTATCACCGGTTTGTTACCTGAAGTAGCTTGAGAACTTTCAACGCTTTTATTTGCTTTATTTCGTTGCCCGTTAAATATTTGGTAAATTAATTTGTCTGTATTAGAGACCCTCTAATAAGAGTCTGGTCGCGAAGTGCAGTTTTGTATGGAGGGTAACAGTTTTAACAAAACATCCACGAAAGAGAAGAACATACATTTTCTATTTTTTTTTCTTTTTTTCAAACTTTTCTATCTTTTTTTATCTATATTTCTCTCTCTCTCTCTCTCTCTCTCTCTCTCTCTCTCTCTCTCTCTCTGGAATTATTAAAACATAGTGGATTAATCAAAAGTGGCTTTCTCATATCCAGACTTTTATTAGAGGGTCTCTAGTTTATATATACTACTTTAATTTATGAGACAAGAGATGATACAGATGACACAATAACGCAACACTGTAAATCATTACATCTTTGTTGTTTGCCGATGTTAAACAAAAATGATATGATGACTGTGTCACCCTGTGTCGTTTGCTGGAAAGCACCGTATATATTTTGCTCTACGTCTGCTCTATCTCATACCTTCAGTTCGCTGAATGATTATATGTTATCTTGATTGTGTGTAGATGTATAATCTAATCCTATACGTAGTAGACTCAGAAAGCAGAAATTCCCTCTATTCTAATTAAAATATCCCATATATACGCCCGTACCAATTAGCTGACTGCTAGGCTATTAAATTAATTAGCATTTC
>NW_017305474.1:914658-936245 GCF_001594115.1 Trachymyrmex septentrionalis
CGTGTAGATGTATAATCTAATCCTATACGTAGTAGAAAGCAGAAATTCCCTCTATTCTAATTAAAATATCCCATATATACACCCGTAGCAATTAGCTGACTGCTAGGCTATTAAATTAATTAGCATTTCCTCTTTGTTATCCTGTCTGCGGGGGATATTTTTAATATCCAGATCTCGTGCGACGAGGGTGGAACCTCTTTTCATTGAGTGAGTCAAACATCAACCAAGCTTTTTTCATTCTCTACGTTCCAATTTTGTCGATTTATTTTTTATGAAGAATGGGAGTGGCCGATATGATATGTTCTACGAATTTACGCTGATGTTACGATTGTGATCTCTGTACATTATTTCTCCTTCGTGATGAATTTATGTGGAAATGATAATTGAAGGATTCAATCAAAGGGAAATAAACGCGAGCGAATTAACTCTTCCTGGAAAGAAGAGCATAAAAAAATTTCAATAAAAATACTTTTATTATACTTTTTTTAGTTATTTCATTCATCTATATAATGGTCTAATTTTATTATTGATTACATTTTTTAATGGAGAATAACGTTGAGTATTCCCTGACTAACGCAGTTTAAAATTAATTATCCTCCTCAATTATTTTCTCGATCGAACATTGTCACGAGTAACAAGTGACATCCGGCACTGTCTTACGGTGCTTTAAATTCGATTTCCTGCGGATGAACTATTCAATGTTTACAGAATTAAATCCGGTTTTACTCACGACGACGCGGCATATCACTCGGCAATCTGTCTCACGTGTTTAACTCTGGGTAATTCCAATTTGTTTAAGTTGGCAATTGAAATGTTTTGCGAGTGCCAACTTCAGAAGTTTACGCTTTACTGCAGGGCTCTCGATGGTGTTATTAAAGTTAACTTAACCAAGTACATTTGCCGTTAAAAAACGGGAGAATGCGAGTCTAAAACAGTCAATTTCTCGCGAAAAGCCTGCGAAGGTCTAGAATCACGAGCACGCGATTTCGAAATAAATTAACAGATATAAATAAGTGAAATTCGTAGAGCGTTCTGATTGTATTATACATATAGTACCTTATTATTTTCATATACGATCGAATAATTGAACAGCTCCTGACTGCGTTAACCGGAAAATGCTTAACGCGTTGTTTTTCCATCGAAACTTAACGTAATAAATTTTGCAAATAAATTTTTAAGAAAATTAATACAATCTTGATATAAGTATAAAGCATTTCACTCCTATAAATTAAAGACTCTATATCTCACAAAAAATAAATTAAAAGACAGTTTAAAAAGATAATATTTTTCAGAAATTGACTGTAGAACTTAATTGCTTCTGATGATCAATCGATATTTATTTAATAGCTTTGGTTTTATCAATGTAAGATTAACTTTAATCTTAGATCAATTTACTCTTTATCTTCTAATTCTAAGAAGTAAACGGTAAGTTAAATCAAGATTATAAAATTAATTTTACGTTGGGGTGGAACTCGACCTTTTAATCTCACGTAAATGATATCACGTTCATTCTTTACTTAAATCACACAGAGAACGCAGTTCTTCCGCACATTCTTCCAAGAATAACACAGCGCTGCTAATCGTCGGGCCGGACGTATCCTGCTCAAGGAACACACCATGTCAAGGGAAAGTCAAAATTACTCTATCTTGACGTCATGGCAAGGCAAAACAATGATTTTTTTGGTTGCAAAGTCGGACTGTTTATTGATCTTAAGAATCAAAATAAGATTTGACTTTTTGTGTGTTCTTTGGGTGATGTCAACAATTGCTTTTCACTAGCAGACATGTAAACGATCAAAGATATAAACCAACGAGACAGAAAGACGATTGTGCGAACTTTGTGTGATTTTACGGGGTGCGGCCGGCGCGGCGCGGCGCGGCGCCGCGGATACCTGACCCAAATGTACGATAAAAGCCTCATCCCCGGCGAAACGCTAACGTGGAATGTTGAAAAGTCGCCCGGCGTGCACGCACGAATTTCGCCCGTGACGGACGACGTGCCGCAAGTTGGTATCACGCGAGCCTCGAAGCCGTTGGATTTAGATTCGCGCGGACCGGCTCGGGAATAACGCGCGGTGGTAGTAAAGACGTTGTTGCACGACGGCTGCGGTGGCGGCTTACATAATCGTCGACGGCGCAAGTTTCGTAAGTGTTTCGGCTGTCGTTTGTCATCGCGTGCATAAACCCGCTTTAATTGAGCCCCAAACAAAATCTGTACCCCTCCCCACCTCACGTGCTCATCTTCGCTTTTCCCATCCTCGCCTCGGCACCGTTTCCGAGAAGCGGATTGTGCATGCAGCCTTTGCTGTGAAAAGAGAATTCGTTTTTCAACGGAAGTGAGATCGATTTTGCTGGACGATCACACATTTTACTGGATGTAGATCTGAAACTTTTGTTGGATCTTGAAAATAATTTTCTTCGAAATTGACACACTGATTTTGTAAAATTTTTTGCAGCATTGCTTATAATTTTTTAACTTCCAACATTATTTGGACGGTCCAACAATATTATTTTCAGATCTGCATTAATTTCTGATCTTTCACTCAAGCTATGTACGCGTTTATTACTCTTCGACCAGATTTCTTTCATAATTATCTACATGCGTGTATGTAAATCGAAAAAATTGAATATGTATTGTGATGCAAGATATTACCTCTTCGGCTCTATACTTTTGTCGGTGAATTTACTTTATGGGAGAGAGAACCACATTATAGGTATTGTAAAATATATATATCACATAAAAAATAAACATATTATAACCAAATTTTTTAAATCGAAACAGCAGATATTAAAGAATATACCGGTAATAAGCAAAGTGTCTTCCATCGCGTATGGCAAACGTATGTGTCTTTGTTAATAAAAATGTTATAGCATATAAAGAAACTCAGATGTACCATAATGAGAGTGATACTTAAGGTTTATTGTTCTTTTGTAATAATAAAAGTTACTGCCAGATTGTGGTCATAAATTCGCGGCGGGATCGTCCATATCTGAGTAACGATCATACTTGTCCTGAAGGAGTGACTCTTTACTCTGGACTAATTTCGCCCTACCAGCCCCTCTGATAATGGCAAAAGTCGGCCTCATTTTAAGGAAGGGTGTGGCGTTACGTGCTGGTTATCGATGGATTCGCGTCATTGTCATTCGCAAACATATACACGTGCTCGGCACACACCTTCCCGTAATCAATGCTCGTACACGTTAAAATTGACAGCCGCGCCTTCGTGTCATCATCCTGTTTAAGAGATTCCGTTCGATCTTATATCTATAGTCGAAGAATTCGCTTATAAATAGAATATTTGAATTCCATGCGGATTATCAGTAGTTGAAGCTACATACTATATGTGAAAGAAAAATATTTGATTAAAAAAAGATATTACACACAAAATATACGCTGAAAAAAAATATTTTTTTGAATAGTTCTAAGTGAAAGTTTATTAAATGTAAACATACGTTTATTTGATACAAGAACCACTAATTTAATTTAACTATCATTTCTTTATTTTAAGTAAATATTTCTTTACTGGAAGTAAATGTTTAGTTAACGTACTATTCAAACAAATACGTATTAAGATTTAGTAAATTTTTTCAGTGAGTATTTTTAACTAATTGCATAGTAAAATAATTATTAATAGTTAGAAGCTGATCCGGTTTTATGTTATTACTGTTGTAATATTAATAATTATAAGTAGGAATTTTTAATTTAAACTAAAAAGCTTCCCTTATTGTTGATTGATATAATTTGTAAATTAAAGATTTTTTTTTATTCTTTAAAATGTAACTTTTAATAATTTTATAAATTAACAACTTCGATTTTTTAATTTCTAAATTTGACATAATTTATAGAAATTAGGATTTTTGTGAGACATTAAAATGTCAAATTCAATTCTTTTTTAACGGAGTGTTGAACTATCAATAGATGATAAATTTATTCTCAAATGACGACATGAGAGGAATAGATTGTGATTGCGGGTTCATCTCTACTAACACAAGAAACTACATAAAAATGAACTGATTCTTATGAAATTTATAATATTTGTAATTTGTGTGACGTAAAATAATGTATAACACGTGACAGATTTATAGTCATTTATATGACAGAGTTAACAAACATTTTTTTTTAATTTGTTACTTTGATATTGATGATGACCTAATATAAAGTGGAAACGTTTATCGTTGTTTACATATGAGTATTTAAATAGACAATTGCACTTAAAACTTCATAATTATTTTATTACGCAATTATCCTAATTACAAATACACCGAGAAAAATTTCTGGTTGAAAATTAATGAAGATTCTGATCGCTATACCGATTAGAATTCTAACTATCTCAACTAGAATTATAATAGATTCAACCGGAAAATTCTCATTTGTCCATTTTCAATTAGAATTAATAACTCTTTTTCCCTTCAGTATACCAAACACTTTTCTCTCAGTATACAATACCGTTTGCACGACAAATTGTAAAGGCATAAACAAAAACGTTCAATAATATGCGACGGAGATATCCCTCGTTGAATCGTTGCATTATGTTGAAAGAAAAAAAAATCATGTGGCAGCCTGACTATTACGTCGCGTTTATCGTGTCACGCTATAATTATATCGACGTTTATTAGCGTCCGGAAGCGCGGGAGTGGTAATTTGTGATCGCGTTTGCCAGATAGCTCGCGATGGAGATAATTACGTCTGCGCTGTCGCTCTGTTTTGCGCATCGATGAAGATGATATATGAAAAGTCGCCACTCCAGGGAATCGACATTTCCGATCACGACATTCGTCACGGAGCGTGACGCTCTCTTTTCGAAAGGGAAAGGACAATGAATTTAACGATAATTTGCTCCTCAGGAAAGGGCATTTCTTTATAATACATCTGAGAACAGGGTGAAATGACGCACGGACCGCGTTTCGCTACCTCATTATCAACTCGATAAAATTCAATTATTCAATGTCTCTTTATTGCTGACGATCCTGGCGATCTATGACGGCCTTGCCGCGGAGACGCATCGTCGATAATATCGACCATTTTGCACTCCATCATCGCGCTTTTCCTCACCGCATCGTGTTTGCGTTATTGATGAAGTCGCGTCTCTCTGGGAATTGTCGCGGGTCCTTGGGAAGCAGCACGTGTATCTAATTTTCTCTCTGTGCTATTGTTACGATATTATATTTTAATAATGCGCACGCGCGGTGAAAATATTATAAGTAAACGTAGAACGATAATTTTCCATTTTAGAATTCATGTCATTTGAAAGAATGATCATTTTAATGGGATAATAAATCGAGACTATATTTAGGTGTGATATACATGAAGATGGTATGTAAGATTTATTTACGAGATGTAAAATTGCTTGAGCGTTTGTTTTATGTGCTAAAAAATTGTGAATAGCGAAGCGCGCGACAAAAGAATGAGTAGACGTAAATAATAATTTTCGATTTCAGAATTATGGAATTTGCAAAAATTTGGTTACTTGAGGTTTACCGAGATAATAAATTGAGGCTATATTAATGATATACATAAAGCAATGGTGCGTAAGATTTATTTATTGCTGCGAGATAATTAAGTGTTTGTTTAATTTATTAAAGAATTATGAATAGGAAAGATATAAAAAATTCGTAAAATTGTACGATTCGGCGATCAATGAAATTACAAGCTTATCACATTGAAGGCTTACATCGCGATCGATGCTTCTATCAGATGAGTGTTACTGAAGTCGCGTTCAAACACGTAATAGAAATAATTAAGAACTCCGTCGTCGAACTCCGGAAATCGGTGTCTTGGAAATTAATCTTCTTTGAAATTCGTTATTAACGTATAAATGTTGAACGTTCTGTTTTGTTCTACAGAATTATTACAGGATTTTTCGCACTTCTTCCTTTAAGCAAATAAAAACATGTATTCTTTCCTTTGAAAAAACTCAATGATACAAGCAGAGAATTAAATTTCAAAATTAAACTTTTTTTAGGCGATTTATTTTAACTCTTGTGTTTGAAGAAGATATATCGGTTTTTTATTTAAAAAAAAATTAATAAAAAATATTAACTTTTTAGTTATTATTATGAGCTAAGTAAAGATTATCTATCAATCATCAAGAGTAAACTAATTTACAGTCTGTCCGTCACTTGTGACACTAGAGAAATTATAATACCTGTCAAGAGTGACACATTTTGAATTGTGTGTAAATAAAAAGGAAAGTCTTCTACAAAGAACATTAAGAGGCGATCGAAGTTTGAAGAAGAAATTATTTTATTTTAAATGTAGTTATACTGATTAAATAAATATAAACTGAAAATATTTCGAGTTATATCACTTTTGATGAATTATTCCGGATTTGTCAAAATTTTGTAAGATATTAAAATTGTCACAATTCAAAGAATGTGAAACAAAAATGATAAAAATGACGTTTGTTTTTAGTATGTTCTTTTTACCGATATTATTTGCAACAATTTTCTATTAAGTTTAAAAAATAGTTTTCCCTCTTTTCTGAAAAATTTAATTTTGTTAATTGTATTACTTTCGATGCAAGGGAACGGTATCTTTTTTTGTGGTACGAAGCAGAGTAATTAATTACATTTTTTATTTTTTTTTTTTTAAATTGTACATTACAAGAGATGGTTTTTTTCTTCTTCCACCTAGTTGCTACAAGATGTGATCAGTGAAGGATGACCTTCCTAATCGAAGGCCTGCCTTGTCGAAGACGACCGCAGGAATCGTCGTGACAGTCTTGATAAAACCACACGAACGGACGGCCAGGCAAGCGCCATAGAAATCTTGATCTTATCAGGTCGAAACTTCGTGTCTTGCCTTATCGATCGTTTCACTCACTCCTATTGGCCGTGCCTCGCGTATCACGTTCGATTTCTACAGTGACTTCTAGACGTTCCTCGGGAAAAAACCGCTCCTAGCTACCGTTGTTACTCCGATATTATTTGCATGATAAATGTTCGCTGTGTACAACGTAATTATTAATTTAAATAATGACAACTCTTTTACATGCTCAGAAATTCGCGATAAACTTTGATGCGATGGTTTGTGAGTGCAGTTTTATTCGCAGCGTCGACAAGTGCCAACCAGTGGCTTGTTTCTTAATTAAGTGATAATAAATGTGCCTTTTTTCAAATTGTGATAGAAACACGTGTCTCTTATTTAGCTACTATATTATAATTCTCCGCAAAAATATATTTTTTTATTGAATATTTATCACAATTATGCGCTGCAGTTATTGACGCTTGGATTTAAATGAACTTTAATAGACTTTAATGGAGTTTAATAGATTATAGTTGACTTGTTTCCGAGAGTTGCATTCCTACTGCAGATAAAACTGAAGTCCAAAGAAGAGTGCAATCATACAACATTTTTCTTCCTTCAACTATTGTTCTTTAAAACTCCAAAAGAATTTAGAAAATATCATTGATTTTACGACACGTAGGAAAAGTGCTTTGAGTGATAAATACCAATATTTACAAAGTTTTCGGCAACAACTTTATATAATGCTTTTTCAAAAGAATAAAGAAAGAGAAATCTTTTATAAGATTTTAGCATTCGATTTTAGCAATCTTTCTGCTGATGTAGAAAGGTCTGATTACTTTCGTATTTTTACTATTGGAGACGACAATCTTCATTAATTCGCGTACATTGTATTCATACGTTTATTCGAAAAATCTGTCGTATCCACGAGTTTCTACAAGATAAAAGATAAAGCGGTTGTGATTGCGAGTTGTCGGAAATCCATTTTTCATACCTTCTTTATTTATCACTTCCACGATATATGATAACGAAGTGATTCGAGTGATGATTAGCTAAAAACCTACATTTGTATACACATCTTAATGTATATGTGTTGCTGTCAAAGTGTGCGATTTAATAAAACAAACATTGCGCGGCTTGCTTAGTTTCATTCTGGCAAATTTCCCAGGCGATGAATTATTAATTCCGACCGAGTCGATGATCAATGATAAGGCGGGGCAATAATAAATACGACGAGACGTGGAATCGAAGCTCAAAACGACGCTCAAAAATAGGCCTCGGTTGATACGTTTAATAGTAGTGAGTATCATTGTGTGATTAGAATAATCTGTCTCGTAGTAGTTCGAGTGATTCATTGTACTTGCTAACAGGTAATCGCTCACTCGTGGATCTGTTAAGGATTTACGTAATTCGCAAGGTGTAACCAGCGATAAGCGCAAGGCACACTTACACGAACCTTGAAAAGTTCGGCGCGCGGCGAAACTTTTGTTTATATTCTCTAACACTTTTAGAGTGAAACACACTTTGAAGAGTAAAACGTCACTCTTAAAGATTGAAAATTGAGCCACTCCTTTTCAAAACTGGCTCAATTTTCACTCTTTGGAGTGAAATTTTATTTTGAAGAATTTAGGGAGTAAATGCAAACGAGTTCGAAAAACACATATTTACCCGAAGGTTTCACTGTCATTGTACATTTGTTAATGTCACTCAGTTATTCAAGAGGAGTTTAGGTAACAACCTCGTTATCATATTGTGCTTTTCACGCGTGTCAAACAAATTATCGCGGTTCCGTGAAGCGAGTGGCTGACTTACAGAGAATCTTATCTTTGTCTCTGGCTATTTTCAACAGAGAAAACGAATCAGTCAGCGCTCAGTGTGATTCTTTGGACTTCCCTCTTTTTCCAGACTGGCTCAATTTTCACTTTTTAAAGTGAGATTTTACTCCAAAGAATTTAAAGAGTATTGGATTTGTTAACGGAATTGTTAACAGGTCATTTTTTCATCTTACGTTGCCACTGTGGGTACAATGACATATCTGACTGTTTCTTTTACTTTATGTACTTTAATATGATCGATTCTTACACTTAGATCAGCAGAGAACTAAAGGCAAAAAGCAATCATATTGTATTAAAGAATCACTGAGCGCGCACTGATCAGTTTTTTCTGCTGAACGTGACTTTTGCAAGCTTTAATTTTTCGTCCTTTTTCATTTTTATTCTTTACGCATATTTGTCTGTCCTCAGCATTCGTTTGATATGCCGCATATTTAATGCAATGAACAATTCATAGTCGGGAGGAAGAAACGCACGTGCGTGGCACACGCAACACATGACCTCCGGTGTCATTTTTCAATTCCAATGCGTAAAAACGCATACGAGGCATAACTTTGTTGCAACGGAATGAACCTTACGTAACATCTCACCTATTCCATATCCGAAGATTTCGTTATCGTTGTTATGAAAACAAAATTATATTCGAAACGCACGTGTGTTATTGATTCGGATTTAAATCAAATGAGCGAAGGAACAATTTGCTTCGATGAGAATGGTATCATTATATTGTAAATATAATAATAACAAAACGAATTATTTTCGTTGGTTCATTCATTAGATCTAAACACGCATTCTTATTCGAAAAACAAATTCATGCTTTTGGAGATAATATATCACTTGTCTTACTCTTTAAAATTTTTAGAATGAATTGTCTCTTTGAAGAGTAAAATATCACTTTTACAGAGTGAAAATTGAGCTTTTTTTTTCAATTTTCATTCTTTAAAGTGAGATTTTACTCTAAAGAATTTAAAGGATACGGAATCATTAACAGATTATTTTTAATCCTTCGTTGCCATTGTGGGTACTGTAGCATACCCGATTGTTTCTTTTTATTTCATGTATTATAACTTTTTTATTAATAAAGGAACTTGCACAGAAAGAACGATTTTGAAATATTTAAAAATTTAAGAAACACTGAAAATATTAAAATATTTATGTAGAAAACTCGAGCAATGCTACAAAACATTTTAATATTCTATCAATCAATTAAGTGTCCCATATGATTATTTTAATTCAATAAAATTATTGTTAGATGTGTGTATATCTAGCCAATTTTTTAGATACTTTGGTAAAATCGTTCCGTGTACAATTTTCTTGTACCATTATGTGTCTTACTGTTTAGGGTTTTGATTGAAAAAAAGTTATATAGTTTACTTTTGTGTAATATTTCTTAATATTCAGTATATTATATGCATGACAAAACGTACAGTGATGATATCGAAGGGTTTAATTATATAAACACTCACTACTCATTTATCGTCAAAAATATCTGCGTTCGAATATCTGCTTACAGCTTACAGTTGCAGTACTACAGAAATTAAATATTATAATATTCGTATACCCTCATGTAAATTATCTGCATCATAATCCTAGCATCATGGCCAATGAATGCGCGATGTATTATCGTCGAGTTTATGTTGAGTATGAGTCATTGGTGTCATGCCATTCGTACCAAGTATTTCTATGACAAATCTATACTTAACCTATCGCCACGTTTTTAAGTAAAAACAAATAGTGTGTTAAACAATGATTCAAATTCGACTCTTATTTTGCAATTGAATATTTTTAGACTCTCTATATAATATTTTTCTAATATTTTTTTTATAATCTCAAAAAATTTTCTAATATTTTTGAGTTTTTTTAAATTCAAGTGAACATATGGTATATAAATAGTGAGCAGTGAACAGTGTCATATAAAGGGCAGCTTTCTAATTTTTCATTTTTTATTCCGAATCCGCCAAACGAAGAAGATATGTCGAAAATGAGAAAGTTATCTGAAAAGTTCGTCATTCAAAAATAGAAGATGCTTCAACAAGAATAGTTAACGCTCGCTCGAAAATGTTCTATCACAGTTGTCGGACCTTTGTCTTTTGACATGAATAACTCTGACAATTCTGATTTCTATAGAATATTTATAGACTTTTTGTCCACTATGTGACTCAACAATTTCGCTCTCAGCCTCGCCAGTTCCGGCTAATTCAGGGAAACGAATAAATCAGGTCACCAAGGCTCAATCAGTTTTACCTTGTCAAGGCGGAGTTTCGTTTCTAAGAAGGAAATACGACGACGTATGTCATACATGACGCGTAAGATGAAACAATCACGAGTGAATGAACCGTGACATATAATGCCATGAGAGATTAGTACAATTCCATTCAGGGTCATCAGATATTTTAAATACATACTGTCACATATTGTCGCTTGTGTTATAGGTTTATTATACGCACGATCTGCGTCTATTATTATAAAGTCTCCCTCGTTGTGTCTTTAATCAGGTATGATTAAATCCACAACTAAACTAAGCCTCGGATTGCATTGCAACGGATTTGCAAATACCTCGAGAAATATGCGAAGGATATTAGAATAAATATATATACATATTAATATCAATGATTAAGAAACTAAAGGAAATTACAAAATCTTTGATATGAATTCCATGTCAATTTTTTTCTTACCATTCGCGTCATTTCTTCTCTGCTACATAAAAAAAAAATCTGATTATATAGTTAGATGAAAAGCTTTGGTAGAATAATTTCAGTCAAATGTTCGATTAATAAAATACTACTATACCGTAAAATTTTGATCCTAAATCAGCATAACTTTAATCTAAATTTTGATAATGCCCAGACAATACGACTCAAATTCTGGACATAAGATGTTTTAATAACGTTCTAATAAAGGACCACCTCGGTTTGTACAACAAATTAATGAAAATCTTTAATATCAGTAAAAGTTGACAACATAAGATGTAAATTAAAAAAAAAAAGGCAAGACCGTATAGGTCATAAGTTCCAAGAAATTTAATGCTAATGCCGGCGGTACTGTAATTTTCAAATGTCATAACTCGGAAAGTTCTTATAAAGAAAAGATTTGTAAACAGTGTTCTGGAAACGTCTCAACGTCAGCTATAAAGATACGCTATGAAAAATGAGAAGTAGTTCCGTTTAAGATTTTTATGTTGACCTTGAAAGCATTTCCTTAGGCCATTCCAAGGTCAAATTAATATCATCATCTGATAACTTTTTGGGAACCCTATTACTTTTGTTTCAAATATTTTTTTCGGTAAATCAAATATTTTTTTGAGATATTAGCCGTTCCAGAACTTTTTTGTCATTCGCTACAATACCAAATTTCTTGGAACTTATCGATCTATACGGTCTCGCCTTCTTTTTTAATTTACATCTTATGTTTTTACATCCTATCTTTTTCTCAGCGTACCGAAATCGGTATACGAATCAGCTCTCGCATTGACTATAGCTGTACATTATGTATTCTCGCGTTGGCGAGGTGAAAGGTCACGAGTAAATCGATCGTGTCGTCGATTTCGTTGCAGGCGCCGGCACAGTCAATGCAACCAGCCAGGGGGAACCCCCGGGTTCCCAGTCCTGAGCCGTTGCGACCGTACACCCCGCCGGATCTCTCTTCCATACCGCATATGGACGACACATCCCTGCACAACGGCAGCAGTAACAACAATGACAACGCGTCACCTGCGGCTAACCGGGCGAACGATGGTGCACAGCAGGAACCCACCGGGCCCTTCATCATCGGCAGCCCCATCGATCTCGGAGACATCGATAATGTCGACAATATCGGCTTTCGTCTGGATCCCGTTACACGTGGCAGTAACAGACGGAGAAGGCGGGAGCACATCGAGCTGCAGGAGACCGGATCGCCGAATTCCGATGGTGAGTAAATTAATTTGTCAATTAATTACTTAGAATTAATGCGTCCTACGGAGATAATAAATCAAATTATCGTTGAACCGAACTTCGCTTTAGAGCTTCTGTTTCTCTGTCACCACTGCTATCTCAGGTCGTGACGTCAGCAGCAAAAAAAAGTACAACAACGATTCTGGTAAATTATATTTGAATAGAAATATTTTTTTCAATAAAATAATATTTGCAATTAACAGAATAAATTTATAAAATATATTGAAAACTATATTTTTATTTTTCGGAAAAAAATTATAATAAATTACACATATTTATTTCTGTTATATTATTATTAATATATATTATTAATTTAATAGTTCGCCACAGCTTATTTTATTTCTGGTTATGCATAATTCATTTTCCAGATATATGAAACTGAATTATGCATAACCGTTTATTTCCGTTTAAACACATATGATTATTTATTTAACAAAAATAAAAGGAGTTTTCAGTTTACTTTACAAATTGGTTTTATCGATTGCAGTGTTGTTTTATTGAGACACTGCAATCCACTTTATTTTCATATTAATATATTTTGCCAGAATTTTTATCGTATATTTTCTCGCTTCTGACGTCACAATCTAAGGTAATAGTGGTGAGTGAGCAAAGGCCTTATGTTGAACGACGAATAACGTTTAGTTGCTAAAGTCCTTAGTTAGGCGGCTATCAATTTTCCTGATAACTCGGGATTTCATAATTTACAAGAATTCCTTGATAAAATCAATTCCAGGTTTCTATGTGGAAACCTGTAATTTTATCTATGCGCTAAAGATTGAGAATTCTATTGTTCAATGCAAAACGAAGCTTTATAGGTGGGACTCGTGATAATAGTGATATTCGCCGAATGTGGTCCTTTTAAGTGGTTGTAGGGGGAGGAAACTACCCCACCGATGGCGTCGTCGGTTTGTCCTTGGCCTATCGATGCCGCTTATATGTACAATCGTCACGCCACCTCCGTGGAGCAGCCGTTGCGTTCCGGGATACGGTCGGTGCTGACACCAACTTGTTGCCGACAATGGGCGCATGCGTTTTCACGGTGTAGCACGTGAATGTAATTGACGCATTCGTCTGGGCCACCCCTTGGAACTCAGTGCTGCATTGGCAACAAGCGTGAGCCTTGCGTAAAAACAATAAAAAGCATTAGAAAAATTATCGAACCGCTCCAAGTCCAAGCTTCAAGGAGATCGATCTTCTTTTTTCGTATATTACTGCGGATTTTGGATTCTGACTCTGCACCATTTACGATTGGGAAGCATTTCGTTCTTTTTTGGTTCTTCCGACGACTGCAAGGTCGGAGTAGAGGGAATTTGGCTCTTGGCTTCCTAGTTGAATGGAAGTCCATTCGGCGAGACTTGGGGTACTTCTTTCCCTCCAATCAGAGTAGAGGGAGTTTGGTTTCAGAATTTAACGGAAATCCATTCAGCGAGGCTGGGAGTGCCTCTTCCTTTCCTCCAATCAGAATAGAGGGAGTTTAACTATTGGCTTTCTATAGTTAAACACATAGCACGGAAATCTATTCGGTGAAACTCGGGGGTGTACATAACAAATCTCGGGATCGCATTGCGTCGCACTCGCGGGAAGTGTGCCACAATCAATCCAGTAGCATCTGCTGAACACGGTACTTTGACATTGAGCGTATGCCAAGTTTTGCGGGACATTTCGCGGTTGCATTCCTGTGCGAATCCCATGGGCGTCGCGGTGCGTCCTGGATATCGCGCGACGCTGATTTCCCGACGACGGGATCGATCAGCCGGGGCGACGCGTGTGCGCGTTAACAACACACGTGCATGTAAGCACCGATGTAAGCGCCGACGTGTCGTCTTCGTCGTTGTTGCGCCAACAGGGGTGTGGCGAGGGAGGAGGCTCTTTCTGACGCGCGTGTCTAATGATGTAGACGCACTTGTTTCAGGCAATCGTTACCCCGATTCGGGCGAGAGCGGATCACGTATCGGATCGCATCCGTTCTCTTGCCGTACCGCATTGTGGTCGTTTCGGAAAATTGTGTGCGTGAGGCGAGTGCGTGCGTAGGACGTATCCGTTTTATTATTTCTGGACGGAGAAAAGGTGCGAAGGATCGATTGCGGGTTACGTTGATTTTTCTCCTTGGCGGAAGGCTCGTTCAATCGTCGAACGAGACGTGCCGATTTCGTCCAGAATTTTGGCGTCGCGATCTTTTTATCTGAATTGGAGTAAACGTAGAGAGACTTCGGAAATTTCTGTCTGAAAAATTCCTATACACCGAAAAAAAATGTTCGGTTGAAAATGGACAAAAAGCAGAAGATTCTGATTAATTTAATATTTAATCCAGAATCTTCTGGTTTTTGTCCATTTTTAATCAAACATTTTTCTCATAAATATAGTACTAATTATAAACGTAATATTAATCATTATAATGATGATACTATGTTTATAATTATCAATATTATGTTTAACATTGAGAATGGCTCGATCGGAGTCGAAACGTCGTTTGTTGTAATTTTCACATAGCGTTTTTATTACCTTTTCGTTAGTCTATATTAAATATATTATTTTTAGCTCGTAGCTTTTCTCAATATATATTTCATTTAATTTTATATTAATTAGGCCATATTATATTAAGTATTTTTCTCAATGTATGCGCTTCTGACTACAAAACAAAGATTGCATAGAACGAAGGATCGATTCGATATTTTATTTACTGAGTTACGCGAAGCTAATTTGTGAGAGTATTTCGTATCGATTATACAATAACGTGAGGACGAATTATAAATAAGTTAAATGTCATCAGTTTAAAAATCTCGCTAATATAGCTTTTATTTCGTAGCGTTAAACTTCACAGAATTGAAAGAGATGTTCGTTTTATAAATAATTCTGATCCCACATTCACTGCCGGTGATACAATCTCCTTTTAGTTTCATAGGATAAAAGATCATGGACATAAACTTGATCTATTCTCGTGAAAAAATTTCTGATTGAAAATTAGCGAATCAGACGATTTTGGTTAAAGCAATTAAAATTTTCAATTTAATTAGGATCATCTCAACTAGAATTATAATAAATTCAACGAGAAAATTCTGATTTGTTTATTTTCAACTAGAATTTTAATTAATGCATAAGACTCTTTTTTCCAATGTAGTGAATAAAAAAACAACTGTGGCAAACTACATTTTTTGTTAAAAAATAATTTTAAGCATTAATCTTATGCCTCTTTTTAATACAACATAAAAGACCTGAATTGCATATTTTAGTACCGTCTTCTTCATGTAATGATTACAAGCGATATCATTATCTGATTTTTTTTTCGCTATAATGTTCTAATATTCGAATTATCGTGATCGAGTTCCGATCAAACAAGGCAATTCTTTTAATGGACAATAAAATAAATTAGAAATACAAAAATAAAAAAAAAGGCTCTCCAAATAAATTGAACTATAAATACATATTATATGTATTATATATAGTTGATGTAGAAAGGAAATGCCAATGTGAGCTGACACCAGTTCTTCGTGTAATCCAATATTGATGTTCGCTCACAATGGTATTTCCTTTCTTATAATGGAATAATTTCACTATTTCTAACCCAAGCCGACCAACAAATAGTGGTAGGTTTTTGATATATAATATTTTAGTTCTACATTAAAAGAAACGAGATATATTAAAAATAAAAGAAGATTAATGTGCTGGAAATTAATTCTTAAGAAAAATGTAGTTGAAAAATGTATTAAAATTTTTTTTTATTTATTGCTGATCCAGTTTTAGTATTTTATGATGATGTCACAAAGTGTAATTTATTATCCTAATTTTTTTACTAACATTTTAATTGCTACGATCGATCAAACGGGACATACATTGCATTAATTCTGATGGATCGAATAATTCCGTGATCTTGCTCAAACCGATCAACGTATATATGATCTGCATTTCAGCGCATTTTAAAATTGCATTAAAAGAAAAGAAATGTATTATAATGAAAAAGGATTAATGTAGGATTTTCAGTCAAGAAAAGGGAGCAAAATTTCTTTTGACACAAAATTTATTAAAACACTTATATTAAATAAAAAGTAAATATTCAGCAAGGTCGAGTGAGAGTAAAAGAACTGCGCGGTAATTCGTGTGCTGTAATTTCACCATCATAAATTGTACTTAACTTCTTATATTATTTACAAGACAATTGGACGTTTCGGCTCAATTCAAACCATTATCAGCGATATCTAAAATTCAAACATTTCATTAATGTGAACGACGAGTCCACAGAATATGCAATTCTGGTAGTTATCTTTTGTAGATTCGTCATTCATATTAATGATGATGATATGGCTTAAATTGAGTCGAAACGTTTGATCGTCCTGTAAATGATGTAAAACGAAGTTAAACATAATTTATGCATGATGTTTACTATAGTTATTTTACTCTCACTCGCTCTTGTTGAATATTTAATTTTTATTCAAATCTTGCGAAAGTCGATTAATCATTATTAAAGTCTTTGAGGATCTTCAGTGAACTTTCTTGAATACATTAGCCAACGAGTTAACTTTTGGTCGTATAAACGATTTCCATAATTTAATTGTTTTCCCTTGTCAAAATTTAAAAGCAAGACTTCCCTGTTCTCTTCATACATCTATACTTCAAATTAATTCTTGACTGTGTTCAGCAGAGAAAACAGCTTTACAACTGTTGTAAACTTCTTTAACATGATTGGTCTTTGCCCTTAATTTTTCACTGGCTCTAAATGTATAAATAAATCATATTAAGCTGCGTTGTTCCACCTTTTGATAAACCTCAGCTCACTTTCTTGCTCTCTCACTCTGTCCTGCTCTTACTCTTTAACTTATCCATTAGATAAATTATCGCAAGTTTATCTAAAAATGTAAACAATTAGAGCCTTTAAAGAATTTTACAACAATTGTAAAGCTGCTTTTTCTGCTGAACGCAGCCAATGTGGTTTCCATGGAAGTATTAGGTTAAGTAAAAAGTCATCGCGTTTTTTTAAAAGACATCTATCAGTAAAAACCGCAATTACTTTCTTACCAACAATATAAATATATCTTGATAGAGTAAAGTTTCAGCTTTAAAAATCTCTTTTTTAAATTATACGATACGACAATTTTTAATGGAGTTATGAGCAATTAAAGTCAAAATAATTCTTTTATTTAATCCGCGATAACTCAGTAATCAAAAGTCGTAGGAATATTAAAAAAAAACGATTTTGTAGGGAAAGTATCAAGCTTTCACGATAGGTAATCGAAAATTTTCTCAAATTCGTTTTGGACACGTTACAAATCCACAAAGTGAGAAGAAAATTTTTCGTCTTTTTCAGCTCGTAGTTTTTGGTATGTAAAAATTATCAAACTCATATAAACTTAAAAAATGTGATAAGCTTTTAAAAGTAGAGATTTCAAGCTTTAAAACCCTTTTTTTAAATTTGAATTTCATTCATTATTGACGAAGATATTGTATATACAACTTTGAGCTAAAAAATACGCGATGACTTTTTACTCAACTTAATATTTTGTTTTATTTCTCGTAGATCCAGTTTTCATATTTTACGGCAATGTGTCATAAACACGCGGGTATCTGCGAAGTCAGGAGGCGGAATGTACGCGACGGAAATGCTAATCGTGTCATTTTAGCGCTACGACCGTCCGATAAACGAGCGCGAACGTTTTGCATGCGAACGGAGGACGGGATGTAATAACGCCCGGGATTACGCGACCGCCCACCATCGCGTAACCGCATTACGCAATCATTATCTCCCAGACGACAACGTATTCGGCGTGGCGTAGCGCGTCGCCGAGTTTTTTTTTTACGAGCGGACGGGAAATCGATAATCCGACGTTAATTAAATCCATCGCGTCACGTTGCGCCGTTTCCGCGACGCCGAGGACGCCGCGCGACGTTCTGAAGATCCTCTCATTTATCTCTCGTACGTTCCTTGATTTTTCACCAGACGCATGGGAGGACACGTGTCGTAAATTCTTGGTACTCTTGGCAGTCAAACTTGTCGAACCTGAACGTATGTATATATACAGGGTGTCCCGTTTCTGTAGCGTTTACTTTTTGACGTCAAGATTTCTTCGAGCAATCCATAGATCGAACTTTTTTTTTTGACGAACAAGCACTTATTATAAACGTATTGAATTGGAACAAAAGTTTGTTGCTTCATTTCTCTAATAACACAGATCTCCAAGGGACGTTCCAAAGAACATTCAGAGGACATCCCTACGTCCCTAGAATAAAGTGTGCTATTAGGATTGTATGTGTATATGTTCTTTTAAAAAAATTGGCAATTATATTATTCGATAGAGCAAAGTTTTAGCTTTGAGAATCTATTTGTTTCATTGCGGCACTATGATTTTTAACGGAGTTACAAGCAATCAAAGTCAAAATGTTTCTTTTATTTAACAACGCGATAATTCAATAACAAAAAATCTTAGGAACATTAAAAAAAACCATTTTGTAGGGGAAACTTTTATAATAGAAAGCCAAACATCTTCGCGAATTTGTTTTTGAGTACGTGACAAGGCCACAAAGAAGAAGATTTCCTATTTTGTCCAGTTCGTAATTTTTTTTATAAAGAAACAAACGTAGTGAGATCTTTAGAAAGTAGAGATTTTATTGAAATCATTTTAAGTTTTAAACCCTTTTTTAAAGTTTAAATTTCGTGAGAGAGATTTTATTAAAATAGAGATCTTATTAAAGTAGAGATTTTATTAAAATCTGTTTTCTTAAAATCATTTTAAGCTTTAAAACCCTTCTTTTAAATTTAAATTTCGTTCATTTTTAACGAAATTACAGTTATTTAAATTTTAAAGTTCGTAACGCTACGAACTTTTGTTCCATCTCAATATCAATTATAAAACTTTCTATTTATTTAATATTATTATCATTATCACATTATTCAATTATATAATATAAATATCTATATTTTTCTTACATAATTTGATTATATCTTACAATAATTTTCTTATTATTATTAATGCGTAACATTTCTGCTGTAACAGTATTGCGGATTGAGAAAGGCCAACGAAATACACGCGAACACCCTGTATAAGATGCACTGCTATGCAGCGCTGTAAACACGTGACAATAACGTCGTCGTCGTCGTTGGTATGACGTGATGCGATGCATCGGTGCGATGCATCGGTGCGAACCGTTGGTGCAGTTTTTTTTTTCGCGCGGAAACGCGAAGTCGTGCGTTCGCCAGACATTCGCCAAACGTACTTCAAGAACGTGGCTAACTGTGAATAATCACGCGTTGTGATAAGCCGACCGTTATTTACGGAAATCATTCCTCGAGCACGTCAGCCTCGGTATAACCTCAAAAAGTCAGCGCGACCAGTGGAGGCGCGTCGGCGTCGGCGTCGGCGTCCGTTTTCTCCTCCCCGAATCCCCGAATGGAAGCGAACGCAACGCGCACCGACATCGTTGCGCGGCACATCGCGCGCGACGATCGATGCAATTAAAGGGGGAGGATTATTCATCGGGGTTTTTACAGGCGATCCAAACCGCGTCGCGGAACTGACGTCGCTCCCCGTCGTCTTCCCCGTTGCCGTTTCCCCGATGCGGCGACCTTGCAGCTGCTGCTCCGGTCCGGCCGCGGCACGAGCTGTCATCAAAGTGCCGCACGCGTGAAAGAGAGAAAGAGACACTCTCGTTTATCACTCGTCCACGCACAGTAACGCGGAGAACGGAACATGAATTGGCAAGGGCGTAGCGCGCGTGTAGACATGTGAGATACGTGCGTGCGAGGAAGTAAGAGAGTTAGAGATAGAAAGATCTGGCGAAAAAAACGGTACGCGTGACGACGACGAGTGACGATCATGGAAATCGCCGCCACGAAGCTGGTGCAGTGGTTCAACGAACTCCGATCCCGGGTGCATCTTTACCTGCACGCACAAACCCGTAAGTCATCCCCGGACAAGCGCGTGCGAGGATTAATTCAATAGCAAAATGCTAAAGAGCGCGGGAATGTCAATACAAAAATACAGTCGACGGACCCGACCGGGTGATTTGCCACGGGTGTACTTCTGTAACGATTTAATGATGCTTTGACAGCGCTTATATCAAGGAAGTCTTTTAAACTTGATTTTGAATGCAACTATGATAACAAAATTTTTTAAATTCAATTCAAAGGCACTTCAATAAGTAATTCATACTAAAAAGTTTAATTTCTTTAAAATTAATTTTTAAATTAATATATTAAGTTTTCAAATTAATTTTTTCCAATATAATTTTTCCAATATATAAATTATTTTCAGATCTCAGATGATGTCGAATAGAACTAAATAATTTCAATGGATAATGTCTTCAAATGTGTTGCATGTACATTACAATGTACAGAATATAAAAGGATTGAGACAATTTCCTGACATCTCGTTTAATGTTACTGTTATCTCGTAGTGCAAGTTAATAATAATGGCGCCGATAATATGTTCGAGAGAGCTAAGAATTTTTTATAAAGGTTTATCTCTTATCTCTTACTTTTATCCTAAAGAATGTATCTGACTGTTAATACATTTGTTGGAACTAAAGTTTGTAATGATGCTTCATTTGTCTACATGTTTAAAAAGAATTGTCATTCAATAGCGTTTTTTTAACTTTAAGAATGTTTTTTTAATTGCAGTACGATGTGATGATTTTTGATAGAGTTATGAGCAATCAAAGTACAATATAAATGCTTCTTTTATTTAATCCGCGATAATTCAATAACAAAAAATTTTAGAAACATAAAAAAAAAGATTTTGTAAGAAAAACTTTAAACTTTTACGTTATTAAGTTGAAAATTTTCACGGGTTTTCTTTTAAACATCTGACAGACCTAAAAAGTAAGACATTTTTTTTATTTTATCTAGTTTGTCGTTTTTTTGTATGTAAAAATGATGGGACTTATAGAAACTCAAGTGACGTAATAACCTATCGAAAGTAGGGATTTTAAGCTTTAAAATCTTTTTTTTAAATTTAAATTATGTTTATTTTTAACGGAATTACAACTGCTTGAAATTTGACGTTCGTAGTGCTACGAATTTTTGTTCCAGCTCAATATATTGCATTTTGTAATATTATTACAGTAATATACAGTATTATTATTATTATATAT